>NW_026652293.1:45404317-45728698 GCF_009828535.3 Hylobates moloch
GCCATTCTCCTGCCTCAGCCTTTCTGAGTAGCTGGGACTACAGGCGCCCGCCACCACACCCGGCTAATTTTTTTGTATTTTTATTAGAGACGGGGTTTCACCGTGGTCTCAATCTCCTGACCTTGTGATCCACCCGCCTTGGCCTCCCAGAGTGCTGGGATTACAAGCGTGAGCCACCGCGCTTGGCCTCAGAAGGTCTTATTGCTATGCTCTTGCGGGAAGTCAGGGACCCTGAACGGAGGGACCGGCTGAAGCCATGGTGGAAGAACATAAATTGTGAAGATTTCATGGACATTTATTAGTTCCCCAAATTAATACTTTTATAATTTCTTACACCTGTCTTTACTGCAATCTCTGAACATAAATTGTGAAGATTTCATGGACACTTATCACTTCCTCAATCAATACCCTTGTGATTTCCTATGCCTGTCTTTACTTTAATCTCTTAATCCCATCATCTTCATAAGCTGAGGAGGATGTATGTCACCTCAGGATTCTGTGATGATTGCATTAACTGCACAAATTGTTTGTAGAGCATGTGTGTTTGAACAATATGAAATCTGGGCACCTTGAAAAAAGAACAGGATAACAGCAATGTTCAGGGAACAAGGGAGATAACTTTAAACTCTGATTGCCAGTGAGCCGGGTGGAACAGGGCCATATTTCTCTTCTTTCAAAAGCAAATGGGAGAAATATCGCTGAATTCTTTTTCTCAGCAAGGAATGTCCTTGAGAAAGAGAATGCATCCCTGAGGGGAGGCCTCTGAAATGGCTGCTTTGGGGACAGCTGTCTTTTATGGTCATAGCGGAGGGATGAAATAAGCTCCGGTCTCCCATAGTGCTCCCATGCTTCTTAGGACGAGGAAGTTCCCACCTAATAAATTTTGGTCAGACTGGTTGTCTGCTCTCAAACCCTGTCTCCTGATAAGATGTTATCAATGACAGTGCATGCCCGAAACTTCATTAGCAATTTTAATTTTGCCCCAGTCCTGTAGTCCTGTGATCTCTCACTGCCTCCATTTGCCTTGTGATATCTTATTACCTTGTGAAGCATGTGATCTCTGTGACCCACACCCTATTCGTACACTCCCTCCCCTTTTGAAAATCACTAATAAAAACTTGCTGGTTTTGCAGCTTGGGGGGCATCACAGAACCTGTCGACATGTGATGTCTCCCCTGGACACCTAGCTTTAAAATTTCTCTCTTTTGTACCCTGTCCCTTTATTTCTCAGACCAGCCGACACTTAGGGAAAATAGAAAAGAACCTACGGGAAATATTGGGGGTGAATTTCACTCAATACTATGGTTTAAATATGTCCCCCAAATTTTGTATGTTGGAAACCTAATCCTCAAATTTGTATGTTGATGACATTTTGAGGTAGGGTCTTTGGGAAGTAATTAGGATTAGACATCATTATCAGGTTGGGGACCTTATGATGAGACTGGCAGCCTTATAAGAAGAGAAAGACCTGAGCTGACACACTTTTGTCCTCTCACCATGCAAATGCTTTCCACCATGTTATAACACAACAAAAGGCCCTCACTACATGCCAGTGCCATGCTCCTGGACTTCCCCGCCTCCAGAAACATGGGCTAAATAAACCTCTATTCTTTATAAATTATGCAGTCTGTGATATTTAGTTATAGTAAAAGAAAATAAAATATTCATGAATACTGATTTTGGGCTTCATCCCAAATGCAATGGGAAGCCACCCATGAGTTCTAGGTAAATAAGTGATACTGTTAGATAAAATGGTCACTCTAGTACCAGTGAGGAGAGTGAAGAAAAGAAGGTAAAGTAGAAAGCGTCTAAGGTGGTCCAGGTGGGAAATTGTGTCATGATTGAGGGTAGTGCAAGTCGGGGAGGAAAAGAACTAGGTAAATTTTTAAGAGGTAGAAAGTTGTTTTTCTTTTTTTTTGAGACAGAGTCTCGCTCTTTCACCCAGGCTGGAGTGCAGTGGTGCCATCTCGGCTCACTGCAAGCTCTGCCTCCCGGGTTCACACTATTTTCCTGCCTCAGCCTCCCGAGTAGCTGGAACTACAGGCACCCGCCACCATGCCCGGCTAATTTTTTGTATTTTTAGTAGAGATGGGGTTTCACCATGTTAGGCAGTATGGTCTCGATTTCCTGACCTCGTGATCCGCCAGCCTTGGCCTCCCAAAGTACTGGGATTACAGGCATGAGCCACTGTGCCCAGCCAAGAGCTAGAATCTAAAGAACTTGAACTTGGAACTTAATTACATGAGAGGTTTGAAAGAAAGGGAAGACTGCCAGTTTCAGTAGTTGTGTAGATGGTTGTTCTATTTACTTGGAAAGGGACACACTGGAAAGAGAGAGAGAGAGGGAGACAGAGAGGGTGGGGAGAGAGAAAGAGAGACGGAGAATGGGAGAGAGAGGAGGGATGGGGAAAGTTAGGCAGAAAGAATGGGAGAGATCTGCTTTTAAATGTATGTTCTGCCACTTCCTTGTCATGTGCATACAGAAAAATTAGAAATTCTTGAGTCTTAAATTCCTCGTCTGTAAAAGGAAGATAATATTAGCCTTTAAAGTAGTATTGATGCTCAATGAAAATTAAATATTAAATGTACAATGACTATCATAAAGTAAATGTTCAGTAAATCAGACTTCTCACCTATCCTCTACCTTGTCAGTCTTAATTGTCAGATTGTTACTTGAGGAAGTATTGAATAATAAGAATTCAAGCCTGGGCATGAGAAGAGGTATACTTATTAACAAGTCGCTATGTGACATTGGGTGGGTGACCATCTCCCTCTGCGTCTTCTTCTATGTGGTGAGGAAATCAGTCTGGATGATTTAGTGAGTCAGTGGCACTGCAGTCAGAATGTCTACATGTCCCAGAGTATCTCCCAATATCAGCAATCCTCTGGAGAATTATCTTGTGGGCACAGGATTATGAGGAATGTAAAAGGCACAGAGAAATCTCCCATTTCAGCTTCAGTCAGGATGACATGAGTCATCTTCTCAGCAAGCCGCTTTCCTTTATTGATGGCAGTGACAGGCCAATTGCCCTGACGTACGCACACTTCACTCTCCCTGTCATGTTGTAATGGTGACAGATACGTGTATTGGTTTCTTAAAACTGACAGCTTCATGAAATGAGAGTGCCTGGGAGAGAAAACACATGAAAATGGAAAATGCCACAAAGCTATATTTTCAGGACAGTACAGAGAAGCAATAGTCTGTTTTTCATTACAGACAAGAATGTTTTCCTAGATGGTGTAGGCAGACTTCAGTATAGTATTCTAGAATGAGGGGGTTGGCCAATGTACACTGTCCTGGTCAGACCACAAACTAGGGATGATGTCTGAGAGCCATCGTGTGTGAAACCTCAGGCTCTGGAATCAGACGGTCATGAGTTCAAAATACGACACTATTTTTTTCGAGCTATGGAACTCTGGAAGGGTTGTTTAATCTAAGCCTCAGTTTTGTCATATGAAAATAGAGATAATAATCATAACACCTTCCCCATAGGTTCTTTGTGAGGATTAAATAAGAGAGTGTAAGTAAGGGAATTAACAAACAAGTGTGAAAGAGTCTGGCAAGGCCTGCTGCTGATTTTGGACAACAAAAGATTCAGGACCTTGTCCCTTGTGGAATCATTATATTAATTTACTGAAGGTACTTGGCTGAGAGAAGAGCATGCACAGAATTTATGATTATAGGATTTAAAAGGCTAAAGAGCTATATTGGGAAGAAAAATAGGCTTGTGATTAGGGTTCAACTACCAGATGGAGAATTGGATTAGATGGTTTTTAATGTCCCTTTTGATTCTGAGGTTCTGGTATTCAACTGAAAATCTGTAAATAAGTTGATTTCTTTTCTCTTCCATTTAGTTATTATATGAGGAATAGATGCCATTTTTTGTCAGGTGTATAAGGATAAATAAATAAATAATATATGGTTTTGGCCCACAGTCTAGTCTGATGTCTGAAAAAGCAGGATGCAGAGACAGTCAAGAGACTTAGTTTCTATTTTCAAATCCACATTCTATTATTAATGTTTTGTGCAAGTCACTTAACTTCTTTAGACCTTAGTTTCTCCCTCTATAAAATGGGGCTCAAATTCACGCTAAAATTTTACAGTTATTTTGGCACTTAAGTGAAATAATACATGTGGGAAGCACATCAAAATTCAGTATAACAAGAGAAGGTTAGGTACTAAGTAGGACTTTTCTTAATTTTCACAAAATTACTACTAAGACATAAAGATGAGAACAAAGCACTTTTAAGTGTCCCATATCCACATTTTAAGGCAGAAACATGCCACATTTGGGACCCAACACCCTCCTAGGTGGGCTTACTGAGTCCACTATCACCTTCCTTCCAATTTCATAGTAGAAGAGGACTGAGAGAAAGAAGGGGTGTCGTTTTTTAGGGAGGTGCTAACTTCTCCTTTCACCTCATGAAAGTGTTGCTTTTTCCTACAATCCAGGGAAAAGGGACCCAGGAAAAGTGCTCAAAATGTGTAAAGATGCTCAGTTTGTGTCCCTGTCACTAAGCTAGGGACTACTTCTCTCGGGGTTGCTTAGACAGTGAGTCAGCAGAGTGCACGATATTGTCAGGGTTTGGAGAAAGATAGGCGAGAGATGGGGTAGCTGAATGCCCAAAGGCCATCATCATCAAAACCATGTGGATTTCCCTTCATCGGAGAGTGGCTGAACTCCAGCTATTTGACCGGCACCCTGAAGCCAGATACTTGGTAAGCAGGGATACTCCAGAAGCAAGAGACTATGGCTGATGATATAGTTTGGATGTTGTCCCACTCAAATTTCATATTGAAATGTAATCCCCAATGTTGAAGGTGGGTGTGGTGGGAGTGACTGGATCATGGGGGTAAATTTCTCATGAATGGTTTAGTACTATCCCTTTGGTACTATCCTCATGATAATGAGTATTTATAAAGATCTGGTCACTTAAAAGTATGCAGCACTTCCCCATTCACTCTCTTGCTCCTGCTCTGGCCATGTGACATACCTGCTCCCCCTTTGCCTTCTGCCATGATTGCAAATTTCCTGAGGCCTCTCTGGAGGCTGAACAGATGCCAGCAGCATCCTAGATGTTCATAGTCCCGTGCTGCAGAGACATGTCAATATTTCAACTGCTTTTGCCCTTCACATAGTGGGGTTTACAATTAGTGTTCCTGCTGTTTTATTTCTTGGTGGGCTGTGATTTAGTGATGACTCTGGGCATCTTTTTTTATTAAACTCTCTAAAATCCCTTTTGGGAGATCATGCCTTTTCTGGCCCCCTTTATGGCAGCTGGGTTTGGCCTAGGGACTGGGGAATGAGAGCCTTTCCCATGTTCCAAAAAGAGACAAGCCTTGTGTTTGCTCCTTTTCCATCCCTAAATGCCCTGCCTCTGGCAGAATTCCTGGACTTTCCTGAGGCCATACAGCACCTAATATAGTGATTTGGATACAACAGCTACTGAATAAACATTTACTGCATAGCAGAATAGGAAGTAACAAAGCCAGATCTGTCTGGGTCCAAAGCTGCTCTCCTTTTTCCTTACAGGATATTGCATTTGAGGATACTGTGAGCTCTGTCAGAGGCTATCAGAGAAGCTCCCTGCATGACAGCAGAGTGGTCTAGACTGGACCCCAAGTCAGACCAGCCCGAACAAGCAAGGTTTGCAGGAGGTGGTTTGTATAAGCAAGGTTTGTATAAGAAGACCCAAATAGGGTGCAGCTCAGTGCTTGGGAGAGTTGCAAGGGGCTCTGAAGTGTGTTGTTTGATTTACATTTGTGGCATTCCATAAATAGGCACTTCACAGATGCAGACTCTCAAAATTCTACCAAGAACCCCACAATATAGCTGACCACATTGATCTGCACTTGATAAGTGAGGAAATAGAGGCTCAGAGAGCCAGAATCATGTATATAATTACTAACAGAGCTGGAATTCCAATTCAGGCTCATCTGATTTGAAAGCCCATTCTCTTTACACCACACTTCACTAAGACCAAGTCAGCCCTGCCCCTGGGGAGAAATTCCCTAAGCCTTTAACAGAGATCTTGATAGTCCTAATGTATTAGCTTCTCTAATACATGTTTATAATTGTTGTTTTTGTTTGCTGCTGATGCTGTTGGTTGTGTCTTAAGGGAAGGGCTAGGAGGGCTTACTGAGAACACTATCACACGCTTTCCAACTTTACAATAGAAGAGCACTGTCTCAGAAGGGAATCTGGGGCTCTTCTGGATGTTGTGGGTTTCACCATTGGAGCTGATGATTCTGATGCAAGAGAAGACCCTCCGTTCCACTGTGGGCACTAAACTGCAGTTCTCTAGACCTCTGGACAGAAATTTCAGCACATGCTGGAGTGCCCCTCCCACAGAACCTGTATCTTTTACTTCAGTGGACTCCTGGCTGCCAGTTCTGTATCTCTTTCTTTTTCTGGAACCACAGAAGATCACATTGTCCAATGTACCAGGCTAGAAGTACTAGGGGATTAAGCTGCAGCTCCATGTTGAGGTAACTGACTTAATAGTACACCGTTTAGTGACTATCTTCCTTCCTCTGTTTTTCTTCTTTTGTTTGTCTACTGTTGTCTGCATGAACAAAATAATCCATTTGTACCCAAATATTTATCTCAGGCTCTACTTCTGGGAGGGCCAAAACTAAGACTAAGAGCCATGGTTTTATGTTTAACCATGCGATAAAACCTTGTTCTATAAGAACAATTGCTTTCATTCTAGGGCCCCATTCACATAGCACGGAAAACAGTAAGGATGTAACTGTTCTGTAATATTTCTGTGCAGAGAATATGCAAAACAGTGTGGGCGAGGTTCTTTACCAAAACAAAACTGCAGACCACGTGATCTCTGGCTGTTTTGCTGCATAATCTGGCTTTGGAGACATTTCTACGCATTCATCCTGAATGCTCTTGCTCTCTCTCCTATTTTCATGCCACTGTGCCTTCATGCATATCCCCACTTGGTTTTGACAAATCTGGCCTCCTAAGCCTTAAAGCCTTTTCATTATTGCTGACACCAGTCCATTGCTCAGACTCTAATACCTCACTTTCTCTGGTTATGTAGGGGATTTTCTTATGATCCTGGAAGACGTCCTGGGAGATAAAACCTCCAAAGTATCTGGTTTCTATTAGAATCAAGTCTGTAGGATTAGAAGTTTCTTAATGCACAATTATAAAATGCATAACACCAGATGTAGTTGTCCATATCTTCTTTCATATTCCTCTTTTCCTATTATTGCTCAGCTAAATGTTTCCATGGGGGAGAAAAACACTTGAATCTTAAAGTGAACTGTCAGCTGATGTCCCTGAAGTACATTCATAATATTGTTCCCAATGTCCACATATCTCTGGAGTCTGTGTCACATCCTAGAATCCAATTCTGTGCAACCTCATTAACTGCAAAGGGCATGGGACAAGTTAAAAGGGATCCTGCCTGGTAGGTGAAGCATGGTGTCTGTAAAACACGGTGATGGCTACTATGTCCATTCAAGCTAGTGGGATGTTTCAGATGTATTCTCTAAAGTGGATAAACTAACAATCCAGGTACTGGGAATGTACCCAGGGGTTATTCAGAAGTCCAGGCTAGCAGATTACATCATAGAGTTGCAGATGCTAGGAGGACTTTAGGGTTAGAGGTTGGGCTTGAGTCCTGGCAGCAGCTTAATAAAAAGCAGTGGTTCTTCACCTGCATCTGCAAAAGTGAAATGAGGCCCATGAGTGTCCTACAGTATTATAGATATTACAGAAAGAGAATTACCACAAAACCACCCAGGCTACTAATGACAACTTCCTTATCTTTATTTTGGAAATGTGGCAGCTTATCATGCTCTTATGCTCAGCAGAAACATCGAATAACATTTACATAACTTTTACTAGGAAAAAGCCATGATAATGTAATGATAAACATAAATGTGGTTTAAGTATTATTTATTCCTCCTGTATCTCTCACTGGACATATGTTTCTCAAGGTCAAGTTTCTATCTTAACTTTGCATTCTCAGCACCCAGCACAGGAAATGTTATGTAGTAGATGCAGATGAAATACAGTATTTGTTGAATGAAAGTTAAACAAGGAACCGTTTGCAACCTCAGCACTTAACACAGTGTTCTAGTGGGCAAGCATTTATTGAAGGACTGAATTAAGTATACACAATATTGCACAACAAAGGGACCTGGTTAGTAAATATATTAAAATGGATTCTTATGTATGTTCTTATGTTGCATGAGCAGGAGTGGGACTAACCACAGGGAAGCAAGGGAAGTGGAGTGTCAATCTGAGGAAGAATCTGTACAGTTACAGCTACTAAATAGCAAAACAGAGAGGGGGAAGACACTTCTATTTTCCCCAGCTCCCAAACGCTTCTCACCACTATCATCCACTCACCACTACACTGGTTTCAAATATTTCACTGAGCAACCACTAAATGGAAACAGATAATCACAGATAATCCTTATTTTACAAATATGGGAACAGAAATTAAGCGAGCTGGCTCCTATCGCTCTGTGAGGCTGAGAACTTGGAATAAGTGTCATCATTTATAATTCCTCTTCCAGACCACCTAGTTTCTCATTCAGGATTGTATTTCCCTAAAGGGTACACACTTGAGGATACTTTTCGAAGACTTAGCTCCAAGAACATTACTAACATTAATGTAAACGTCATCATATAACCTGGGAATAAAAAGCACAATGGGAGAAAATTAATTTCTGAGAGCTGGAGGTCATAAGAACAGTTGAAAGAGGGAGGAGACTAAATTTTATCCCCAGCTCTGGCATTAACTAACTGTGGGGCTTTAGAGATAAGTCCTAGAACCTCCCCAGACCTCAGTTTCCCCGTATCAAAAATGAGGGAATTGTGGAAGTTACTGTCTGTCATATGATACTGTGTGTCTCTTTAAGATTCTCCAAATTTGGGACACATAAAAATATGAAGTCTTGGGAATATTATCCAAGAACCATCAAGAGACAAGGTAAGCCAAGTTCATAAGACAATTTAATCCTCAGGAGCAAGACTCAGCCAATAGCCAGACAGGCTGTGATTCCCTTTGCTGTGTTTTCCTACTTTTGTGCCAACCCCAAAATGCTAAGTCATTGCTTTTGCTAGAAGGATATTTTCTTATTGCATTCTGAGGATTTGAACAAATATTTTCTTCTTGAGGAAAGCTTTCAGAACATTTTCAAATTGAAGGTTAGGCTTTCACGACAAAAGGAGCCTCCGCTCTGCAAAATTGAACTCCCGGGTTTGGATAGATGCCGCACTTGGAGGAGAGAGATCAGCGTCTGCTGGGCTACGCTTTGTTTGACATAGCCCTTTCTTTCCACCAATACTGAAATGGCTTTCAGCAAAGCCTGTGGGCACTGTGGTTTCCATAGCAGTCCTCTCAGGAGGGGCAGACACTGACAAAGCATTTAGCTTCAGCCTTGTGACTGGTGACATGCTGAAGCCAACCAGTTGGCCACCTACATGGAAAACTATGAGACTCACCTCCCCACTTACCCTCGTTTTGTAGAGATGCCTGCCTGAAATTCCACTTCTGGGTCCTTATCCCTTTCCTACAATTATGCAGCTTCTTTCAATTGCAGAGAAAGGTCAGCCTGCAAAAACAACAGGTCCACAAATTAAAATGTTGCTTGCTAATAACTTTATGAATCAATCCACAAGAAGTGGGATCCTACAATTCCTCTATTTATTGTGCTTTTAAATCATTTCTGAATTTTTTATTTTTCTTAATTCCAGTTAGTAGATGGAAAAAAAAAATGTAAGCTCTAAGGTGGTAAATGATTAGAGTTTTTTCACACTGCTGAGTGAAAGGTGTCACATTTCATGCAGCTGTGCATAAAACCAGGCTTCAAAAGTGGCTAATCATCTAGTTGACAATTCATCATTTAGGTAGCAGAGAAAATAAGCTTCATGTTAATGTGTATTTACCCTTTATAAATATTAGCAAAAATTATCTCTTCTAAAAATTCTTCTCTGAATTCCCAGAATGAAGAGTTTTTCTCTGACCTGTGTTCCCAGGGCAGCCTGAACTTTCCATGGCCACTTGCCAAAATATAATAAAATTGTGCCTCTGTCTCTCCAGGTGAGAAAGAACATCCATGTCTCACTCAGGTTTGTACCTTTCAACTCCTTAGAGACTTTGATCAAATGCCACCTTCCCAATGAGACCATCTTATTTAAAATTTCAACCCATCCTCTGCCTCTTTTGTTTGTTTGTTTGTTTTCCCACAGCAAGTTTACTGTCTGACATATTTAATTAGTTATTTATTTGTTTACTTGATTTATTTTTGTTGTCTGTTTTCCTCCTCCAGCTAGAGTGTAGACTCTACAAAAAGTATTCTTTGTTCACTCCTGTATCTCAAAAACCAAAACTAGTATCTGGTATATAGTAGGCCCTCAGTGAACACTCGTTGCATAAATTAATAGGAAAAAAGAAAATATCTTAGGGTCCTTCCAGTAAAATGCTAGAATTTTTTTGTCCCATTGTGTTAAAGTTTGGAAGATTAGATTAAGTAAAGTTTAAGAAGCACATTTATGAAGTAAGTAAAGAAAGGATATTGTGTTTTTTTAAATAAAATTTTTTCATCCCTATCTAATGGACCTCAAATGTGGGACAGGTATTCAATAATGTGAAGGAAAAACTATGAGAGCAGTGACTTTAGTCAAGATTTAATGAGCTTCAAAGATCACTCCATGAATTCACAGTACAAAGGGTCAAAGAAGATATTACAAGATTTCTTTCAGAAGAAACTAATTGATCTTTTCAAGACTTCCCCAACAGACAAAGGAAAGTCATTATGAGCAAGATAGATACACAGAGCAGCCTTTCCACTAATCCCTTTAGATTTTCCAAGAAAAAAAAAAAGTTCTTCATGGCCAAATCATGTTAGGAAACCTTGTGTATTTCATAATTCATTATAATATGATAAAGGATTTGAAATGTCCTGCAAGAAAATATTTTTGTTTAGCTTAGTGTTTTATTTGACCTCAGAAACCTTTTTATTTTTTTACATATTATACAAATACACCCCTTTTGCTTGTGAAATTTTTCTTAAAACCCTCTTTTCGGCTGGGCGTGGTGGCTCATGCCTGTAATCCCAGCATTTTGGGAGGCTGACCGGGCGGATCACCTGAGGTCAGGAGTTCGGGACCAGCCTGGCCAACATAGCAAAACCCTGTCTCTACTGAAAATACAAAAATTAGCTGGGTGTGGTGGCATGCACCTGTAATCCCAGCTACTCGGGAGGCTGAGGCGGGAGGATTGCTTGAACCTGGGAGGCAGAGGTTGCAGTGAGCCAAGATCATGCTACTGCACTCCAGCATGGGCAACATAGCGAGACTCCATCTCAAATAAATAAATAAATAACCCTCTTTTCGTCCCTTCTACCCACATATGGCCTAAATCCCCCTAAATTAATCTTAACTTCAGAGCTAATCTATTGATGACTTC
Organism: Hylobates moloch; assembly: GCF_009828535.3. Taxonomy (NCBI): domain Eukaryota; kingdom Metazoa; phylum Chordata; class Mammalia; order Primates; family Hylobatidae; genus Hylobates; species Hylobates moloch. The sequence goes on from NW_026652293.1 coordinate 45,415,759, forward strand.
TGGAGGAATAATATATCTGGAGAAGGTTAAATCCAAGGATGTCAAAATCTAATAATTATTTATTAAGAAACTGCTTTAAATGAGGGCCGAGTAGTAAGCTCATATAACTTTCTATGTAATATTTGGAGGAAATACAGATAGAAATGCCATATTACCTGGAAGAAGATGGTGAAGATTATTAAGACATACCATTAAGATAAACTCAGTTTAAAGATATATACTAGGATGTAAAAGAACAGAAATTATAACAAACTGTCTCTCAGACCACAGTGCAATCAAACTAGAACTCAGGATTAAGAAACTCACTCAAAACCGCTCAACTACATGGAAACTGAACAACCTGCTCCTCAATGACTATTGGGTACATAATGAAATGAAGGCAGAAATAAAGATGTTCTTTGAAACCAACGAGAACAAAGACACAACATACCAGACTCTCTGGGACACGTTCAAAGCAGTGTGTAGAGGGAAATTTATAGCACTAAATGCCCACAAGAGAAAGCAGGAAAGATCCAAAATTGACACCCTAACATCACAATTAAAAGAACTAGAAAAGCAAGAGCAAACACATTCAAAAGCTAGCAGAAGGCTAGAAATAACTAAAATCAGAGCAGAACTGAAGGAAATAGAGACACAAAAAACCCTTCAAAAAATTAATGAATCCAGGAGCTGGTTTTTTGAAAAGATCAACAAAATTGATAGACCACTAGCAAGACTAATAAAGAAGAAAAGAGAGAAGAATCAAATAGATGCAATAAAAAATGAAAAAGGGGTTATCACCACCGATCCCACAGAAATAAAATCTACCATCAGAGAATACTACAAACACCTCTATGCAAATAAACTAGAAAATCTAGAAGAAATGGATAAATTCCTCGACAAATACACCCTCCCAAGAGTAAATCAGGAAGAATTTGAATCTCTGAATAGACCAATAACAGGTTCTGAAATTGTGGCAATAATCAATAGCTTACCAACCAAAAAGAGTCCAGGACCTGATGGATTCACAGCTGATTTCTACCAGAGGTACAAGGAGGAACTGGTACCATTCCTTCTGAAACTATTCCAATCAATAGAAAAAGAGGGAATCCTCCCTAACACATTTTATGAAGCCAGCATCGTCCTGATACCAAAGCCTGGCAGAGACATAACCAAAAAAGAGAATTTCAGACCAATATCCTTGATGAACATTGATGCAAAAATCCTCAATAAAATACGGGCAAACCGAATCCAGCAGCACATCAAAAAGCTCATCCACCATGATCAAGTGGGCTTCATCCCTGGGATGCAAGGCTGGTTCAACATACACAAATCAATAAATGTAATCCAGCATATAAACAGAACCAAAGACAAAAACCACATGATTATCTCAATAGATGCAGAAAAGGCCTTTGACAAAATTCGACAACCCTTCATGCTAAAAACTCTCAATAAATTAGGTATTGATGGGACGTATCTCAAAATAATAAGAGCTATCTATGACAAACCCACAGCCAATATCATACTGAATGGGCAAAAACTGGAAGCATTCCCTCTGAAAACTGGCACAAGACAGGGATGCCCTCTCTCACCGCTCCTATTCAACATAGTGCTGGAAGTTCTGGCCAGAGCAATCAGGCAGGAGAAGGAAATAAAGGATATTCAATTAGGAAAAGAGGAAGTCAAATTGTCCCTGTTTGCAGATGACATGATTGTATATCTAGAAAACCCCATTGTCTCAGCCCAAAATCTCCTTAAGCTGATTAGCAACTTCAGCAAAGTCTCGGGATACAAAATCAATGTGCAAAAATCACAAGCATTCTTGTACACCAATAACAGACAAACAGAGAGCCAAATCATGAGTGAACTCCCATTCACAATTGCTTCAAAGAGAATAAAATACCTAGGAATCCAACTTACAAGGGATGTGAAGGACCTCTTCAAGGAGAACTACAAACCACTGCTCAATAAAATAAAAGAGGATACAAACAAATGGAAGAACATTCCATGCTCATGGGTTGGAAGAATCAATATCGTGAAAATGGCCATACTGCCCAAGGTAATTTATAGATTCAATGCCATCCCCATCAAGCTACCAATGACTTTCTTCACAGAATTGGAAAAAACTACTTTAAAGTTCATATGGAACGAAAAAAGAGCCCACATCGCCAAGTCAATCCTAAGCCAAAAGAACAAAGCTGGAGGCATCATGCTACCTGACTTTAAACTATACTACAAGGCTACAGTAACCAAAACAGCATGGTACTGGTACCACAACAGAGACATAGATCAATGGAACAGAACACAGCCCTCAGAAATGATGCCACATATCTACAACTATCTGATCTTTGACAAACCTGACAAAAACAAGAAATGGGGAAAGGATTCCCTATTTAATAAATGGTGCTGGGAAAACTGGCTAGCCATATGTAGAAAGCTGAAACTGGATCCTTTCCTTACACCTTATACAAAAATTAATTCAAGATGGATTAAAGACTTAAATGTTAGACCTAAAACCATTAAAATCCTACAAGAAAACCTAGGTAATACCATTCAGGACATAGGCGTGGGCAAGGACTTCATGTCTAAAACACCAAAAGCAATGGCAACAAAAGCCAAAATCGACAAATGGGATCTAATTAAACTAAAGAGCTTCTGCACGGCAAAAGAAACTACCATCAGAGTGAACAGGCAACCTACAGAATGGGAGAAAATTTTTGCAACCTACTCATCTGACAAAGGGCTAATATCCAGAATCTACAATGAACTCAAACAAATTTACAAGAAAAAAACAAACAACCCCATCAAAAAGTGGGCAAAGGACATGAACAGACACTTCTCAAAAGAAGACATTTATGCAGCCAAAAAACACATGAAGAAATGCTCATCATCGCTGGCCATCAGAGAAATGCAAATCAAAACCACAGTGAGATGCCATCTCACACCAGTTAGAATGGCCATCATTAAAAAATCAGGAAACAACAGGTGCTGGAGAGGATGTGGAGAAATAGGAATGCTTTTACACTGTTGGTGGGACTGTAAACTAGTTCAACCATTGTGGAAGTCAGTGTGGCGATTCCTCAGGGATCTAGAACTAGAAATACCATTTGACCCAGCCATCCCATTACTGGATATATACCCAAAGGACTATAAATCATGCTGCTATAGAGACACATGCACACGTATGTTTATTGCGGCACTATTCACAATAGCAAAGACTTGGAACCAACCCAAATGTCCAACAATGATAGACTGGATTAAGAAAATGTGGCACATATACACCATGGAATACTATGCAGCCATAAAAAATAATGAGTTCATGTCGTTTGTAGGGACATGGATGAAATTGGAAAACATCATTCTCAGTAAACTATCGCAAGGACAAAAAACCAAACACTGCATGTTCTCACTCATACGTGGGAATTGAACAATGAGAACTCACGGACACAGGAAGGGGAACATCACACACCAGGGACTGTTGTGGGATGGGGGGAGGGGGGAGGGACAGCATTAGGAGATATACCTAATGCTAATTGACGAGTTAATGGGTGCAGGAAATCAACATGGCACATGGATACATATGTAACAAACCTGCACATTGTGCACATGTACCCTAAAACCTAAAGTATAAAAAAAAAAAAAAAAAGATATACTAGGATCCTAACCATGTGGGATTAGTAAAGAGGGAAATGAAGATATAGAAGGAGAGAGAGAAAAGAATATATAGAATCCCTTCTATATAGCTATAGAAGGGATTGAGTGAATTTTGGAAAACTGATTTGGCTCTAGGGTTTATCTTTTAGAAAGTGGTCAGTAATTCCATGTTCAACATTTAGAGAAGTATGAGTGCATGATTAATCCCTACAGGTATCAACAACCCTTGGACTTTCATCAAAAAGGATAAAAATGGTATTTATTTATTTATTCAGCAAATATTTACCAGTGTGCAGTAGGCACTTGCTAGGGATATAGAAAAGAATAATATAGCCTTTATTCTGAAGACCACAGTCTAGTAGGGAGGAAACACTTGACAATCAACTTAATCCTCCTACTCCTTCATGGTAAATTATACTTTTTCATTTGAGCAATTTCTCAGGAATCCATGTGGAATTTCAGGAAGTAGGTGCTGCTAAAAGTCAGAAGGAACTTGACCGTGAATCCATTCCTTCATATAAGGACCCCTACTTCTGGAATTTGAGGAAGGAATATTTTTTAGGGAGTATTACCAATGGAGTTTCAGCAACCAGGTAGGCACTGTGGTGGGCATCACAAATATAATATCATATTTAATGCTCACAACAATCTTTTGAGCTACATATTTTGAAGATGGGGAAATCATAGTTCAAGATGTGAAGTAATTTTTCCAATGTTCTACCATGTGTAAATTCCAGAGTCTGACATCTTTATTGAGTTTTGTCTTCATGATCTGTCATGATAAACTATCCCAATATCAGTAAGTCAGAAAATTCCTCAGGTATAAAGTAAGATCGAGACATTTATGCAATCAGGGTAGCACAGATTTTTACAGTTATGTGGTTTATGTGGAAATGTAAGGTGTTTAAATAGATGCTAGCATATTAGAACCTGTGGAAAATTGGAACCTAAATTAGAGGTGAAAGGTAGATACAGGAAGAAGATATAGAAGATTGTCACTCAAGGTGTAAGTCGTAAGAGAAATAAAAGAAAATGAATGTGTTTTTCCCCTAAGTACACAGTGATTATCTTGAACATGTGATGCGAAATCTCAGTAACATCATAATAAAATATGTAGCACAGCCAGCCAGAAATTATATGAAGACAGCATATTAAAAAGGATCCAATAGTTCAATATCTAGAATATAGCCTCTGTGTACCAAATCTTATTTAACTAATACCTCTTAATTGGCATTTAAGTTGTTTCCTATTGAATTTTTTAACTTGAGACTTAATAAGGTTATTGAAAGTATTTCTTAAAAATAACTGAACAAATTTGAATGAAACCTTTAAAAATATACTATCAATTAAATCTAAATGTATCTCTTTAACTCATTTTCTCCAGATTTGTCTCTTTTCAATGAAATTCCAAATCAATTTCTGGTCTTTCCTTAAGCTTAGTTGGTAGCAATCAACCAGTATGACTGAAAGAATACATAGTCCTTGTTCTGGTCCAGTGCAAATCCTTTTTCTTTTTTTTTAAATAAGTTTCTAGTTTTTGTTACCCTTGTTCTCTTGTGTATCCCATAAGGTCTTGTTGGTCTTCAGTTTATTATGGAATAATTCTATTCATATTTATGTCTATCTATGTATCTATGTATCTATCTATCTATCTATCCATCCATACATACATATGACAGTTCGTACTTCCTATATCAGCACTTGATTGACTTTAAGGATAGTCTTTTCTTCTTCCTCTTCCTCTTCCTCCTCCTTCTTCTCTTCTTCTTCCTCTTCCTTTCTGTCTTCCTCCTCCTCCTTCTCTTCTCTCCTCCCCTCCCCTCCCCCCTCCTCCCCTCCCCCCCTCCCTCCTCCCCTCCCCCCCCCCCTACTCCCCTCCCCTCTCCTCTTCTTTTTTCCCCTTCCCCTTCCCCTTTGCCTTGTCCTTCTCCTTCTTCTCCTTCTCCTCTTTTTGACAAAATCTGGCTCCATCCCACAGGCTACAATGCAATGGCATGATCTCAGCTGCAACCTCTGTCTCCTGGATTCAAGGGATTCTCATGCCTCAGCCTCCTGAGTAGCTGGAACTGCAGGTGTGTGCCACCACACTTAGCTAATTTTTGTATATTTTGTAGAGATGGGGTTTCACCATATTGCCCAGGCTTGTCTTGAACTTGTGAGCTCAAGCAATCTGCCTTCCTTGGCCTCTCAAACTGCTGTGATAACATACATAAGCCACCATGCCCAGCCAAGCATAGTCTTTAATTATACTTCAACATGCTTTGCAAAATGCTCGCTGCATGATTTACATATTAATGCCAGCAATTCATTTTCTGTCTATCTTTCTGAATGTATATCTGTCTGACTTACTCTTCCTTCCTGCCACTGAGCTCCTTGCTGTTAAAAATACTGGTTTTGCAGAAAGGTATGAAAATGAAAACCCATTTTCCATTGGGTCATCATGATTTTTCTCATGTCTCACTTTTAATTATCCCCTGGTACCAATGTTACTTTTTAAGCATTTTGTACTATTTTCCTGTGGGATGCAGTAGGGAAACAGTATACAAATAGGCACATTAACCTTCTTTCCCCAATTTGTTATAAGCCCAGGATGGGTATTTCATAAACTTATGTGGGGATTTCCTTTCCCTGGACTGGAATGATATGTGGATGACTTGAAGGCTGAAAAGTTGGTGTCCATTTTAAACTTTTATGAATATCTATTTATTTTATTTTAGCTTTTGAGATGGAGTTTCACTCTTGTTGCCCAGGCTGGAGTGCAATGGCATGATCTCGGCTCACCGCAACCTCCATCTCTTGGGTTCAAGCGATTATCCTGTCTCAGCCTCCCAAGTAGCTGGGATTACAGGCATGTGCCACCATGCCCGGCTAATTTTGTATTTTTAGTAGAGATAGGGTTTCTCCATGTTGGTCAGGCTGGTCTCGAACACCTGACCTCAGGTGATCTGCCCACCTCAGCCTCCCAAATTGCTGAGATTAAAGGTGTGAGCCACCGCACCTGGCCCATGAATATCTATTTTAAGAACATCTCTTTAAGGATCACCACTATTCATTCATATAACTCCTTTAGCAAAACAATAGCCCTTAGCAAAACATTATCCTTAGAAGGAAGTTTAGTTATCATGTTTTGTTACTCAGCAATGACCCAAGTGATTTATCAAAGTATTCTGTTCAGGCTCATGCAGTACTTTCTTTGAGATAAACTCTTGTAGATAATGTTTTCTGGATCTCCTTTTTTGTTGATGTTTCAGTGTTCCTTACAGACTGATGGTCCACGTAACAGTCTGGCTTGCTCCTTCACCTGGTCTGCCCATACCATTGATCACATCTATAGAATTTGCACCTAACTAAACAGTGAGGAAGTCAGTGTTATGGACTAAGGACACAGTGTTTCTTTCTTGGCTCTATACTAGAGCTAAAGATGAAAAGATATATATTAGAGATAGAATGTGTTATTTGTTATCCTATTTAAATATTGGCTTTAACAATGAAGTAATAATGTTACTAGTTAGTGATTCGAAAATGCTGTTCTGTCTCCCTTGCAAAAATGTAAGTGTGATAAACTTGGGGAAATAATCAGGTATTAACTATATTTCTCTTTCACTTAAAATTTAGATCATTGCTTCCTAAATTGTTTTCCAGTTCCAAATACATTAGCAGATAGTGGCAATTATCATGGAATGAGAGGGGATCCATGCCAATCCTTGAAAGTGTAAACTCTGGTGTAAACACCCCTCTAAGTTGCAACATAAATCGCTATGAACTGGGGTAAGAAGGTAATTTGAGTAAAGAGCTGTTCTTCCTTATGTGAAAACCACCATTTAAATGGTCATAGGAATTTAAAATGAGTAAAAAAAAGCAGAAAAGCCAAAATAAAGGAAGATACCATTCATATTTTAGATACCTCAAGGAATTTCTAGAGTTGGATTAAGAGAAGGCATGGCTCAAATCCATCCTTCCGATAAAGATGCCCTGCATTATAGCAGTGAGTAAAAGAGATTCTGGCAAAATCCCACCAACAGCCCTAACAGACGAGCACTAAAGGTGAGAAGAGACATATTAGAGATAGAATGTGTCATTTGTTATCTCTTTTTAAGCTATGAATCTACAGCAGGGATCAGCAAACTTTTTTCTGTAAAGGGCCAGATAGTAAATACTTTGAGCTTTGCTGACCCATGTGGTCTCTGTTGCAACAATTCATCTCTGCCATTTTAGCATAAAAGCAGCCTTAGATGGTACATAAAAGAATGAGCATGGCTGTGTTGCAATATAACTTTATTTATGGACACTGAGATTTGAATTTCGTAAAATTTTTATGTGTCATAAAATGTTATTTTTCCTTTGATTTTTTCCAGCCATTTAAAATATTTTCGTAGCCTGCAGGCCATACAAAAATAGGTGGCAGGCAAGATTTGGCCCACCTGTTGTAGTTTGCCAATCCACAACCTACGTACGGCATTAGAAAGAAGCTTGGTTTAGTGGCTCAGAGGCATATGGAATATCTCAGAAAGCACTGTAAAAGGCATGGCACATAGCAGCACCAAGAATAAGACCAGTGACAGTTACATGGTTTGCCTGGCATGGAAACATAGTCAAATGCAAAGCTGGGAAAAGATAATCTATTGCACAATAACCTCAGCAAACATACACACACATTTCACAAATTATTTCTGAAAAACAATCTACTCAGGAGAGAGAAAAGCAAGATAAATACACAAATAGAACAAATGCACATGCTACCTATTAAAAAAGAAATATACATATAAGAAAAATTTCAGCTTCATTAGAAATAAAAGGAGAGTACGTTAAAACAGGCTGATGCCATTTTTTACTTATCAAATTGGTAGAAATTAAATACAACATTATTATCTAGAAAGACTCCTAGGGACATGGTCACTCTCATATCGCTGCTGGTAGTCCATAGTGTCATACCCTTCAACAGGCTATTCTGTTGAGAGCAATTTATCCCATTGAAATGAACAGTGATATAACACAGATTCAAGTGTAAGAATATGCATTATTGCAGTGCTACTTATTATGAAAAAATAGTTGAATCAATTAAATGTTTAATAGTAGAGAATTGTTAAGTATGGTCTATCCTATATGGTAGAATGTGATCTGGCCAATAAAATCATTTACAGTTTTTATTTAACATGAGAAACTCTTTATGATTTATTCTAGGTGAAACAAGCAGGTCATAAACAATATATAGAGTATGATCCCAGGCATTTAAAAATTTTGTGGTGTGTGGGTATGTAGTATGTGGTATGTAGTAAGTGAGTGCATGTGTTTATAAAACAATGAACAAAGATTAGGTGGAGATACACGAATAAGTTAATAGTAGTGTTCTCTGTGTGTGAGGCCATCTTAGAGAGAGATCCCTATAAAGATTATTGTTTTGCATTTTATGAAATAGAATCAGATGGTATGTATTCTTTTTACTTGCTTTTTTGTGTTTTCAAGGTTAATCAATGTTGATGCATTTATTTTTACTGTTATATGGCATTCCATTGTACAACTATACCACACACACTATTATGAATAGCACTCCTGTGAACCATATTGTATTAATACATGTCTCCTAATGTACATCTGCAAGACTTTGTCTAAGGAATATTCCTTTGGAGTAAAATTGATAAGTTGTAAGGAATAACTACATTTAATTTTATTAGGTTATGCCAAAATGTCTGCCAAATTTTATACTCCCACTGGCAGTATAATGTTTGTTCTTTCAGTTCTGAAAAATGCTTAGTCATTATATAATTTAATATTTCTTGTTTCTTTTTTCTTACTATTGTTTGTCTGAAACTCTCATTCATTGGTTAGACTTTTACATTATATCCTTTATCTATCTTAATCTTTTATATGTTTCATTTTTTGGTTTTTTGTTCTGTTTTGTTTTGTTGTTGTTATTTTTGTTTTTTGTTCGTCTGGGTCACATTTTGGGTAATACTTTTGGCTCTCTCTTCTCTACTGGTTTTCTCCTCTGTTGCATATAATCTGACTTTTAACCATTTGTTGAAGGTTTGGTATTACTAATTACATTTTCCATTTCTCTAAGTTATTTTTTGGTGATTCTCTGAATATGTTTGATCATTCCTCACATCCCAAGTTTCTTATCCTTTGCTCAAGTTTAAGCCTTTTTAATTCTTTGAAAAGTAAAAAGGCATTATTATTTTATGCAAATATTGGATACTTTAATATATGAAGTCTTCATAGCTCTGATGCTTCTATTCGTTTTGTAGGCCGATTTTGTTCTTCGCATTTTATTTCTTTTTTATTTTTGTAATCTTTCACTTTGAGCATATTTACCTGGAACTTTACCTGTGGGAATAGTTAGTGGAATGAATTAAGTTTTCTGAGAGGGTTTACATTTGATTCTGCTAATTGTTTTAGTTCACTGCAACTCATGACCACTTTAAACTAAATTATGTTTATTATGTGTTTTGTACTACAAAGTAGCAAAAATTGGGGCTGAAAAATCCATGTGAGGATTGATTTGTATAAATATTTTCTGGAAAGAGTTTTTTTTCCTTTGGTTTATGAATCAAGTCAACAAAGGAAATCTCCTTCCCCTTCTCTACTAGGAAATTTATTTAATCTTCATTTATCCTTCCACTGAGGGTGTAATTCTTTGAGGATGTAGTTTAAGTTGTGGACCTCCTGTTAAACTTTTAAATTTGCCTACAGTCTGTATTAGTTTGCTTAGGCTGCCATAACACAATCCCGTGGACTGGGTGGCTTGAACAACAGAAATTTACTTTCTCATACTATTGGAGGCTGAAGTCTGAAATCAGGGTGCCAGCATGGTCAGTTTCTGGTGAGGACCTTCTTCCTGGCTTGCAGTTGGCTATCTTCTTGGTATACCCTCACATGACATGGGGAGAGAGAGGAGAAAAAAGAGAGAAGGGAGAGAGAGAAAGATGAGAGAGAGAGATGAGAGACAGACAGAGAGAGAGAGGAGAGAGAGATTGAGATCTTTCTCTTCTTATAAAGCCTCCAATCTTATTGGATTAGAGATCTATTCTTATGACATCATTTAACCTTAATTACCTCCTAAAGGTTCTGTGTCCAAATACAGTGACATTAAGGTTAGAGCTTCAACATATGAATTTGGGGTGACACAATTCACTCCCCAGCACATCCTAAGCTTCAATCTCCTGATTCCTATGCATTGCACAACTATAAAGTGGAAACTTAAAGTTATCAAAATGTCACAGAAGCCTTTTATTCATGATGATAGCTGTATCCAGTGCAAATTATGTCCCACAGTTTTTGCTCTCCTTCATGTTTGGCCTCTTCAAATTTCTTACTTTTTTGGCAGTTCAAATATCTATTTATAGAGCCTGATTTTTGGTGAATTTTTCTATCACATCATTTATTTTATGTATTTTTTCTGCAGTTTTTGGAGATGTTGATTTTAGATAATGTCCTTGCCTGATTAACTTCAATATCTAAATCATCTCTGTGTCTATTTTGATTGTCTTTTTTCTCTTTCTTGGGTTAAAAAAATGGATACATAATATTTTACATATTTGTGAGGTACATGTGATACTTTGTTACATGCCTAGAATATGTAATGAACAAACCAGGATATTTGGGGTATTCATCAAATTGAATATTTGTTATTACTATGTGTTGGGAACATTCAAGTCCTCTTTTTCGGTTGCTTTGAAATATACAATACATTATTGCTAACTATAGTCACTCTACTCTGCTACAGAACATTACAATTTGTTCTTTTTATTTAACTGTATGCTTGTACCCATTAACCAACTTCTCTATATCCCTACTCCCACCCACACACCCTTCCCAGCCTCTGATATCTGTCATTCCACTCTCTACCTCTGTGAGATAAATGTTTTTAGCCTCCCATATATGAGTGAGAAATTTGTCCTTCCGTTCCTGGATTATTTCATTTAACATAATGACCTCCAGCTCCATCTATTTCTTGGTTTTCAGTTATACAAACCTATTTAACAACATGTCTAGTAAGTTTTTACTGAATGCTAGACATTATGTATAACAAACTATATATATAAAAACTGTCCATAATTTTTATCCCACAAGTCCTCATTTCTTCAGTGGTTTTCTAATGACTTATTAAGAGATAACTTTTGCATTTATTGAGTTTTTATTCTTGTTCTTAAAGTATTTGTCTGCTATAAGTAATTCAATTTTACACAGATGTAGAAGTATCAATAATGCATTTTAAACATACTAATTAATATCTAATTCACCACTGTGAGTTGTTTTATCTGAAGGGTTATTCTAGATAACCAGACTAACATACTGCCAGAAGTCAATTTATAAAAATTTTTCTGAAGAGAGTATTTTTGTGGCTTGTGATATTTTCTAGAAGAATAGAGTCTGGCAGTAAATAGACTCAACTAGATGAAAATAAAGGATCAATAGGCTGATCTGCCATACTCTCAAATTTACTCTCAAATTTTTACTCTCAAAATTTACTCTCAAATTTTTAATATGGGCATATTTTATAAGAGCTTATAAAATAGGCATAAAGAAGGTGCACAAACATAAGTATACACTCAATTCATTATCAACTAAGCCTATCCATGTTGATACAACCTTGATCAAGAAATACAACAGTACCTCTACCCAAAAAGCTCTTTCATGCCCGTTCCAATGGCTATTGTTCCTCTTTTCTAAAGGTAACCACTCTGCTGGTATCTTATACCATTATCGCACAAAATAGTCCAGTATATGAATAAATCACAACTTATTGATCCATTTTGATGTTTATCAGCACATGATTATTTGTGGGGCAATTATGAATAATGTTTCTGTAAATATTCTGATACATATTTTTTGATATACTCTTGAATTTCAGATCTGTATGTGATTATGAATAGAATCATTTGGTCATGTGTTTATGTTCAAGTTGAACAGGTAATGTTAAGTTTTTAAATAGTTTGATTTATAGGACCACAGGCAGTATATGAGTGTTTCAGTTACTTTACAACTTCACAAATGTTACTTGGCAACATTTGATATTACCACTCTTTTTAATTTTAGTCATACTAATAGGTGTGTGATGGAATCTCATTGAGGTACTAATTAGTATTTCCTGATTTCTTTTCATATGTTTAAATTTTAATTATTTTAATAAAAAGACTATTTTTACTCTCTAAAATATTTATTATTGATATCTGTGGAAATTTCTAAAAATGTGTTTGATGTCTATTGGTGAAATTTAAAAAATTTTAATGTTTGTGATGTTTGTCTTAATTTTCTTTTTGTATTCATTTCTAATATAACTGCACTATAATTAGAAAACATTATAGATGGTACAAATATTTGTTATTTGTTGATATTTATTATGAAATAGTTTATGGTTATTTATAAATAAATGGTATTTATTATGAAATGGCTTATGGCTATATTACGAAATGGTAAATATTGCTGTATTTCCTAGATGCCTCTTGTGGACAGAAAATAAATTTTTTAAATTGTTGGATCCACTGTATATAAAATCAGTTTGTTAATTTTGTTCACATCTTCTCTATCCTTAATTTTTGTTAGTCTGATCTATCAAATACTGATAGTGTGTTATAATCTCTCACTAAGTTGGTGAATTTATGACTTTTATCTATAATTATCAACGGTTATTATCAGAATGGTGAGAATATGAGCAACAAGTGTTTCTAACTGGATTGTTTTTGTGCTTCTTGTGCTTTAGGTGTGAGCACATGTGCATTTTCAAATGCCAGGGTGGACTGAGTAGACTCCTGCTCTGCTATGGAGTACTGCAAGTAAGGGAGGGCCTAGGCTTCTTTGGGGAGGTTTCCTGGACAGAAGAAGCACCATGGATGGAAACTACTACTGGAATGGTAACCCAGCAATAGCTCCTGCGTATTCTTAGTTTTCAATGTGAAAGGTGCCTCCTTCTGCCAACCACACAGAGCAATGCTGCCAGCCCAAACACACATTCCCAATTCCTGTGTACTACCTGCACTTGTAGTCCTGGCTGGGTGTGGTCCAGCTTTCCTCTTTTCTGCCTCAGCAAAGAAAGCTGAGAGACAGCTTCAAGGTCAGTACAGGATCAGAAGCCAGAGGGTCCAGATGATCTATCCCAACATGTAGGACTGAAGCTGTGAAAAACAGAAGTGTGAAGCCAAATTCCAGGCAGATACCACTGCAATGAATGTTGCAATGAATTATTCACTTATTCTTTTAACAAATATTTCTTGAATTCTTTCCTTTGGCAAGACACCAGGGGAGGATGTGATGCCCCAAGATAATTTAAACAATTCCCTGAGTGCTGAATTCCAAACCTCAATAAATTGTTCACACAGACAAACAGCAGCAGGGCTTTCTCTGATGAATAAAAACAGAGTAATGTCTTTGTTTTTTTAAAAAAAGAAAGAAAGAAAAAACACCTAAATAATATCCGAGTTTTCTGATGTAGCCTCAAGATTACATGGCAAACAATTATCTAACAGAATGAGCGAACTCCAATGGTCTCATCCATCCTGTATGGGCTGATTTTAGAAGAAAATAAACAGTGACAATTGTAAAACTTAATGGAATGGAATGGAATGAATGAGATGCCAAGAAACATTCTCAGTCTTCATTTATTGCTCTTGCAACAGCCTTTGAGTTAGGGCCAGTTCATTTGTACCAGATATGATGGCTGTTGACAAACTTTAACAGGAGTTTCTTATTTCTGCTTGAGTGGTTTGTCTAAAACTCATCTCCCTACTTCTACTCTGACTCCATCCTCTGAATTTTTCTGGTCACATCACCCCTTAGTCCAACTCATCAATAGATGATCATTGTCTATAGTGTACAACATCTTAATCATTATTTCTGCCCACCCTTATCTCACAGTTCACCCTGTTACTTGTCCTGTAGCCTGAGAGCACATGTAACATACAAGATACCGTCTTTCTTTGCTACTTTGTCCATATACACTCCCATTTCTCATTCATTGCTATAACCTCTATGGAGTGTCCTATTACCCATCTCTTTATTTCAGATCCCTAAGTAATCAACAGGCCTGTGATGAAGTTTGAACCCAGTTCAGGTCGACAGATATTTAAGGAGTGCCCAGGCTTGTATCAAACAGTATGATGGGCTCTGGGGATGTAAATATGAAGGAATGAGATAGGTCCTTCTCAAGAGAAGCATACAGTCTAGATGGACAGACATGCACAGAACATGTCCAGGTGGCAGAGAAATGCCATCCTGATCCCATAGCACAGAGTGACGTGATGGCAGGTGCTTCAGAAGCTCAGGAAGGGTGCACCTTGCTCAGCCGGGCTGAAGGTGTTGCTACAAGGAAGTATCAGGGCCTGGTGTCAGATTAGAAGTTATCCATGGTACAGAAAGTAGAGAGAGATGTTGTCATGGGCAAGAGGAACATGAACAAAGATTGGAACTTTCTATGACACCTCTTAAACCCCCTTTTATTTCAGAACTGAATTATTTCACCTCAGATGTAATGTTTCATTACATTTTTTGTTGTTGCTTTTACGCTGTTACAATACTAAACATAATCAGCCTTATATTTTAGTTCCTTGATTGCAGTTATTATTTATTGGGTACCTGGTAATTTCCAGGCCCTCTGCTAAGTCTTACTAAAAGTTGCCTCATTTAATCCTCCCCGCAACCTTAAGAGGCAGGCAGTATTGTCATGCTCATTATGTGGATGAGGAAACTGCAGCTCAGGGAAGTAAACTACACAAGGTCGTACAGCTTTTTACTGTGCACAACCATAAGTCAGAGTGCTTGATAAATGGTCTCTAGGGTTCTGCGGACAGAGATTCTGATCTAGTAAGTTTCAACTGGGACTTGTATGTGTGTTGTATCAAATCACTAAGGTGGTTGAAAACC
Organism: Hylobates moloch; assembly: GCF_009828535.3. Lineage (NCBI taxonomy): Eukaryota > Metazoa > Chordata > Mammalia > Primates > Hylobatidae > Hylobates > Hylobates moloch. Next base: position 45,431,248 of record NW_026652293.1, read on the forward strand.
ATATTTAAAAGAGCACTGTTCAGGAGGAAGAGACCCGGGACTTATACTCAGACTTGTCAGCTTCCAGAACCTGTTTCTAGACTTGCCTGCTCTTGGAGAAAGGGAACATGTTACTAACGGTTGTATCTTACAGAGTCACTGACAGTGCAGCCTTGCATGTTATAAATGTAAAAAAAAATTTTGACTCGTTGCTGGGATTGAAGTAATGATTCTCACCTTTTTGAAAGAAGACAACTTTATCTCTCAGTAATGAAATAATTTTGCTTTTATTGCTAATTGATATTTACCTTAATGACAAAGTTAAAAGTTTTTATGATCCTGAGTTTTCTCCAAATTGGATCTTACAAAATTAGCATTCTGTTTTATGCTGTCAATAACTTTCTACACGTATTTCCAGTGCATTTGTCCTACTGAACTAGTGATTTTCCTAAAACATAAATCTGGCCACATCACTCTACTACTTAAACCTCTTCTATAACATCTCATCACTAAAAGACAATGGCCACCATGTTTAGCCTGAGGTCAAATATTATCTGAAATCTCACCCCACATCCCTCTCCAGCCTTTTTGCTCACTATTCCTACCTTTGCGCAATGTGTACTAGAACTCAAAAATATATGTAGTTTCTCAAATTTGTGAAACTGTCTCCTGCCTCTTTGTCTACTCTTTCTCTGACTGGGATGCCCTTCTCAGATTTAATTAACTGACAAATGCCCATTCCTCCTTAAAGACATAATTCAAATATCTCTTTCTCTGTGCCTAATTCGTTGATTCTCGTAAGCAAAAATGATTGTTCTTTCTTTGTTCCGTATGTCCCTTATAGCACATTTTGTTTATAAGCCTGTAGTCTCCATTAAAGTAATAACTCTTTGAGAGAATTCTGCCTTATCTCCACATCATCACTGTCTAATATAATGCTTGGCACAAAAGGTTGAGTTGCTTTCTATTGAGTAGATTAATAGATGAGTGAAGGAATGAGTCAAGGAATAAAAGAATGTGTGAATGAACGAAGGTATCTGTCTTTACTTCCCATCTCACATGGAATCCATCAGGAAATTCATTAGCTCTACCTTCAAAAGATTTACAGAACATGATTATTTTTCACCATCTCCACTGCCACCATCCTAGTCCAAGCCACCCTAACCGCCAGCCAAGATTTCTCTAGTAGCTTCCTAATTATTCTCTGTGCATTGATCCTTCATCACCTCTAAAGTCTATCTACTTCCAACATGGAATCTAGATTTATCCTTCAAAAGTAGAAATCAGATTAAAACTCAGCTTTGGTTTTTGTTTCATGCAGGACAAAATCTCAAGTCCTTCCAATGGCTTACAGGCTTTATATAACTACAACCTCCCCCTTTCAGGCTCCTGCTCTGTCCCACTTGCTTTCTAATCCCATTTCTTACCACTCTTCCTACCACTCTTGCTCACTCTACACCACCACACTGGCCTCCCTGCTGTGCCCCATCTAGCAGGCATGCTTCCATCCGTCATAAGGCCTTTGCATGAGCAGTTCCTGCTGCCCCAAATGCTCTTTGCTTATTGTCAGAATGGCCCACTCCCCTACCTCCTTCAAGTCTGTGCTCAGATTGCACCTTCTTGACTACTCAGTAATGTAATATTGTTCTCCTGATTGCGATTTTTCTTGATTCTTATATTATATAGCTTAATTATTCATTATGATTGTTATTTATGCTCTGACTCTGTTAGAATGTAAGCTTTATAAAGAATTAGGCTATTTTGTTATTTAATTATTAATATAGTAATATATTAGAATTATTAATATATTCTAATTGGGTAATGACTGCAACATAGCAGACACTCAGTAAATATATTTTGAATGAATAAATGAATGCATGACTACTCTCGAATGTAAGCTTCTTAAATGCCCTTGTAAGAATTTTTTTTTTTTTTTTCGAGATGGAGTTTTGCTCTTGTTGCCCAGGCTAGAGTGCAATGGCGCGATCTCGGCTCACTGCAACCTCCGCCTCCTGGGTTCAAGCGATTCTCCTGCCTCAGCTTCCCAAATAGCTGGGATTACAGGTATGCGCCACCACGTCTGGCTAAATATTTTTGTATTTTTAGTAGGGATGGGGTTTCTCCATGTTGGTCAGGCTGGTCTTGAACTCCTGAGCTCAGGTGATCCACCCACCTTGGCCTCCCAAATGCCCTCGTAAGATTTTTATCATTGCATTCCCTATCCCAAATATAGTGCCTGCCGCTTAGTAGGTATTCCATAAATGCTTGTTGAGTAAATGAATGCACATAAATTGGATTTCAATGGATCACATTTGAGGGAAAAAAAAGAAAGCATGCCAGTTAATAATCAGTGTAGTTTATTTAAAATCTCTTGATGTTTATTTTAACAAAAGCCTTCTTGGAATTCTAACACTGAAATAGGATGTCATTGAGGCCTTTGTGGTTTTAGTAGCTGTGACCTTTACCATCATTCTCAGGATGGGAGGAGGAGTGTGCATGCAGGTCTTAACTAATCCAGCCCTGGGGCTGAAGTGATGTGCTAACCAAAAAAAAAAAAAAAAAAAAAAGAAAGAGAAAAATGTCAGGAAAACTCACAGACCAGCTACCAGCTTCCCCAAAATAACCTTACAATTGTTCCTAAGTATACCAGAAACTCTAATTTAGGCAGAGTTTGGGCTCCTCTCAATTGACTCAGCATGCTTTTAGCTAACATCAATTACTTAACAAATCTGAAAGTTTCCCACGAGAACCTTCCATTAAGTTTTTATTCTGCCAAGCTACAGAAAAGGAAAGGCCTGTGTTTTGCAAATACAGAAAGCAGCTTTAACTGTATTCCATTTTTGCAGGCTCATGGGTAAATTTTTAAATCAAGCACTACTTTATGTGATCTGATTTTTGATCAAAATATAATGTCTAACAGGTTGGCTATTTTGGACTCAGTCTCTGCCAGGTGGTGTGAAATAATGAAAAATGATCATGGTGCCTTTATATAAATGGTCACAGGTCATCCTGCTTGACCTGTGGTTCAGACCAGCCTTCACAGAAACCCATGTCCAAACTACACCCACTGCTGTGATTGAAGGTGGGTGTTTTCAGAATTGCTTGGCTCAACAAACCTGCTGCTCTTAAATTATTTTGAATTGTGGCTTGATTGACAAGCTTCATAGAACAGAGATTTAATAGCTGAGTAAATAGCTCTACCAGGTTCATGCATGAACTCTTAAGCTTGGCAATTATTTTAAAGCACCAGTAGACACATAATCATGAGCATTCTTGTACAAGACATAATAACTTCAGCCCTGGAAAGTACGATTTAAAAAGATTCGTCTTTATATTCATACTGCAGAGTAGTTTCCAGCACAAGTTCATTACTCGTAAAGATTTAGGAATAAATTTAAAAACTATGATATTTTTAGAATTAGTAAAGAAAAAATATCACTTTTAAAAATATAAGTGATTCCTTTTTAATATAATATAACAATAATAGGATGCTTTTTTCTTACTTTGGCTTTGTAGGAAATTCAGAGACATCCTTAATTGTGGTAATTATGTATTAGCTTAAGTGGTTAATATATTTGTTTTCCCTTTTCCTTTACGTCTTCTGAAACTCTATTTCTGTCTTAATACCTTACTATATTTTCCAGAATCATACTGTCTTTTAGTTTTAAGGTAGTTTGGGAAATAAGTTTGGTATAAATATGATAATAAAAATTAATAGATTGGGTGTACTCCACTTCTTCAGTTTAATTTCCTACTAGAAACAGTATGGCAAAATCTTTGCTTTCAGAACTAAAAATATATTTTGTACATGTGTTTCATATGACAGATTGAAAAGAAAACAATTATTTTCTTTCTATAAAAGCATTTATTCCATACCTATTTTCTATATGCAAGACACTGGGCTTAATGATGGGTTAAGAAATAATAAAGGCAAGTCTAGATTGGGAGACAGACACTCAACATTAGCAGCTACTAAACAATGTGATGATTCCATTTATATGAAATGTCCAGAGTCAGATAATCTGAAGAAACAGAAGACAGAATAATGGTTGCCAGGGGCTGGCAGTAGTGGGGAATAAGGAGTGACTGCTTAATGGGTATGAGTTTTCCTTTTGGGATGATGAAAATCTTCTGGAACTAGATAGTGGTGATAGTTGTATAATATTGTAAATGTGCTAAATATCACTAGTGGCACATTTTATCATTTTATATTATGTGTCTTTTCTACAATAAAATTTTAAAAAATTAAAACAATAAGCAAACAAGACTCTGATGTAGTGAGGACAACTAATTTATTTTGATACATCATGGCCTTCAGCATGATTTTGAAGAATGAATAAACCCCAGTATTGTGTTGTGGCTCTTCTCTGTAGGTCAGAAATTACACTGGGAACCACTATCATCATACTGAGATTTCTAAATACAACAAGAATAAGGAGTTTCCAGGCTGGTAAGTGCCAGTGGAAGTTACTTATTCATGCATTCAACAAATATTTACTGAGTGTTACTATGTGTTAGTCGCTGTATTAGGTGCTGGGGACAAATGCTGAGCAACACGAGGCACGCGTGCTCTCTCAAAGACCACTGTCTGGTAAAGTTGACTACATATAAATGCTGTGAAGAAAGGAAATGCATAGCCAAGAAGTTTGGCCTAATCAAAGGTTTTGGACAAGGGTCAGGGAAAATTATCCAGAGGAAGAAACCACTGACCTGAGTTTTGGAGGGTGGCTAGAAACTAGAAGGAAATGGGCCGTGGGAAGGGAAGCACATTGAGCTTGCCAGGAAGGAAGAATCGTGTGTGTAAAGAAGAAACAATAAAAAAGGCGGGGAAAATGGGTATCATAAGGCTTGAGGAGAAGGCAAGGAACAACCTATATGGGCCATTTGAAGGACTGCAAGGCCCTGGAGCAGAGCTGGTGGGTTGATGTGGCGAGACAATGGGCGACATGGTAGACCTTTCAGATTACCATCATGGGCAAGACACAGATCAGGGAGGAAACAGTGCATAAGAGGACAGTGTGATTGACATTAAGGAGGCTATTGATACATGACTTGATGACAGATTGCATCTAGGGTTGTAGAGGAAAAGTGGAAGAGAGATAAAGTGCTCCAGAAGCATGTTTTGGAGATAAAAGGAAGTGTTCCAGAAGCAAGCACTTTAACAGGGGAGGTGGGTCATACTGACTGACTCAATCAGGAAATATTAACACAGACTTTTTGTCAGTGACTGTCACATAAGAGTTGCTCCTATGCTTTTTGGAGATGTAATTGGTAATGAGTAGTAGGTCTACATGGCAATGACAGCTATATATTTTTGTAACTCATTAAAATATATATTAACTGTCTAGGAAAGGGTACATAGTTCAGTTATCCTTAGCCAATACATTATGTTCTTTTTAAGTTATAGGAGTGAAATAATAAGAGGGAAAAGAAAGCTACCACTTATTGGCCAGAACAGTGGCTCATGCCTGTAATCCCAACATTTTGGGAGGCCAAGGCTGGTGGATCACAAGGTCAGGAGATCGACAGCACCCTGATTAACATGGTGAAACCCCATCTCTACTAAAAATACAAAAATTACCTGGGCGTGGTGGCGGGCACCTGTAGACCCAGCTACTTGGTAGGCTGAGACAAGAGAATTGCTTGAACCCGGGAGGCGGAGGTTGCAGTGATCCAAGATGGCACCACTGCACTCCAGCCTGGTGATAGAGCGAGACTCCATCTCAAGAAAAAAAAAAAAAAAAAAAAAAAGAAAGCTACTAGTTATGTTATTGAGTATCTATCTACACCATATCTGGTACTATGCTAGACAATTATTATATTACTTTCTTTTTTATGATCCTATATAATACACCTTTCCCTCTATTCTCAAGAAGAGGAAACTAAGGCTCAATGTAAATTAGTACATTATTTACAAATCATCAGGTAATAAGTAAGAAGAAGTGCAGTTTAAAATTAGGTCCCTGGTCACCTTCCAAGATTTATACTCATTCAAATATGATATTTTTCAATTACAATCATTTGTGTTATCACTTCCATGATTTTTACTATACAGATGTGTAACACTCCTATCAGTATTTTCTTTTTTTTTTTGAGACGGAGTCTCACTGTGTCACCCAGGCTGGAGTGCAGTGGCACAATCTCAGCTCACTGCAAGCTCTGCCTCCCGGGTTCATGCCATTCTCCTGCCTCAGCCTCCCGAGTAGCTGGGACTACAGGCTCCCGCCACCACGCCTGGCTAATTTTTGGTATTTTTAGTAGAGATGGGGTTTCACTGTGTTAGCCAGGATGGTCTCGATCTCCTGACCTCGTGATCCGCCCACCTCTGCCTCCCATAGTGCTGGGATTACAGGTGTGAGCCACCGCGCCCGGCCGTATTTTCTTAATATTATTCTTTAAATTTGTTTATCTTATTTTTTACTCACATTAAGTATATTTTATAAGGATGTTTTATATCACCCTTATGAGTAGAAAATCTGTACCCACAAAGGCAACCAACCATAAAAGGAAAAATGTAACCATAAAAATTATAATTAAACCAAGCAACATCACTAAATTCTAGCTACACATTGTTGTTTTCTGCTGAGGATTTCAGTTTGAAGCCTGTTCTTTATCTGTTCAAAAGAGGGGTTAGGAAATGCCAGAGAAGTATTCAAGAATAGTACCATACTGAGGGATAATTCCAGGTAATTATTCTACTGAACAGAAAAGAAAATAATTTTGTCACAGTCCATTTCATTGTTGTTTACTGCTGTGAACCACCTTAAACCATTTTTCATGCTACTGACATCAAATGCTCCATAGCTGTGGAGCCACTGAACTATATCGTGCCACTTCTATAGTTGAGATACCTACACTTTGGAATTTCACTAGATTTGGATCCAACCAACTGTAGTACTCAAGATTGTGATATACAGAACATATGGAGCAGTTAAAATTGTCTCTTTTAAAGGAACTATTCTGAATAGAATCGAATATAATCCCTCATGCTTTGGGTAGGTCACTGGCTGTGCCGACATGGAGGAGAAAGCAGGAGGCAACTGAAACCTTGTTTCTTGGGCATTTTGTGAAATTTACCTGAAGAAGGAATATTTTCAAAGCTGATTTTTAAAAGCAAGCTTTTACCATTTCAGAGTCCACCACATAATCCATACCTGAAATTATAAAAAGCAGAGAGACCCTGAAATAATTGTGGTCCTGAGTTCGCCAAGAGAAGTCCATAAAGACAGGTCAAGATGACAAGCGGAGGCATCAGGCCAGATTGAAGGGGGGAAGAAACAAAACCTACGGAATTTGGCTTTCAATGAAAAGAGAAGGGAAAGCAGCAAGTGCATTTTTGAGGAAAGAACAGATGGAAGGAAAGTTAAGCAAAGTTAAAAAACATCTTTGTGGTTTGTACCACAAAAACCAGCAGAGCTGTGGTTTCTCTGGAGCTAGGGATCTGAAAGGTAAGGAAAATAGGGATCACATTACACTGTCCTCAAGGGTTTAATGTGCAAGGCAATGATTCTAAGGACGGTCTGACTAATCCCCTTTCTGTCTCAGAGATGAGCAAGAAGACAGAGAGGTATCTAAACCTGTAATGGCATATATTAACCCAGTCTGAATGATTTACTGTTACCATATTTGGGCTGACTTTGAGTGCAGGAGAGGGGAAAAAAATGAAGAAAAACAAGCTGACCCATAAAAAGAAATCGTAGAACTTCATGTCCCAACAAGTGGGTAAAACTGTTAACATTGTTTTTTATGGCCTAATAAATGTCTTTCATAAAAATTGCTGAAAACATACCCCTAGATCTCTTTATTAGATTTAAAAAGAGATTATTGATCAGAAGGAAGAATCGTTCAAAAAGAGGGTTAGAAAAAAAACAAGTCAGGTTAAATTAAAATGTTGACGGTCTTTTTAAAACTCCATAATTCAAGTATTGTCATACATGTGATGGAAAGGAGTCTAGAGAACTTAGATAACTTGTCTGAAGAAACAAAGCTAAAAGATGGTAAATTCAGGACTTAAACCCTGCTTGAATCTAAAACTTCAGTTCTTTCAGCAAAATCCCCAAGCCTTATCTAACTACTTATATGGGACTGTGTATCAGATCAATGGAAATGGTCCACTAGTACCAATATTACAGCTGAAATTTCATGGATTCACAAAACAACTGTGTGAAGAAGACATGATGGTTGTTTTGACTCCCATTTTTAAGACGTTGCAAAATGCTATGAGCAGCAACATAATGGTCGTATCTCCTCTATAGATGACAAAACTGAGGCCCAGGTGATAATGTATCTTATCCCAGATAATATAGCTAGTAAGTGGTAGTTCTGGTCATTGACTCCAAATCTCATGTGATATCCTCCAATCAAAGTAATTTTTGATAACATAAGGCCTTATTTTCAAATATGTTTCAGTGAACATATTTGAAATACTGAAACAATCAGCTCATCTGAAATACTGGAACAATCAACATTTCACCATTTCCATAGCCACTCTAGTTCAATCCACCATGACCTCTTTTCTGAGCTGCTGTGATAGCCTCTTCACTGGTCTCCTTCCAGTCATTCCACCAGTTTTGCACTCTATTCCATTCTCTACACTGTAGCAAGAGTGATCTTTTAAAAATGTTAATCAGATATTGTCACTTCTCTGCTTAAAACTCTACAACTCTTTTCCATGAGTGTTAAAGAAATAACTTATTTTCAATTCCCTATGACATCCTGCATGCCTGCCTCTCCAGTCTCTGCTTGTCTGGCTTTCCCATGTTCTCACTGGGTTCTAGCACTTTGGACATCTGGAAGCTCCTTCACCATGCCAAACTCTTCAGCACCTTAAGTCTTCCTACTTGCTGGACCATCTCTCCAGGTAAGTCTTCAACTCTTTTTTCCTATGCCTTCCCTGAGTGCTCAGGGATAGTCCTCTATGAAATTAAATTTCATTGATTTAAATTTAAATCAGTCTGTAGCCATAGCCCCCAAACCATAGAAATTATCTTAAAGAACATTACTCTTTTTTTTAAACCTATCACTTCCCTGAGAATATAGACATGTATTTCTTTAAATTTTGACTAAATTGCAATCTTCATGCAGGTCAAAGATCATGCACAATGCATTAACATTAAACACACGTAAATGGAATCAGGAACTCATCCCAACTCATTCACTCATCTGTATGTTGGAAACAGCCATACTTACCCCACAAGACTTTGAGAATTAGCGGAGTTAATGTACATGATGTCTCTAGATACCTAGAAGTCACTGTCTAGATGTAAGTTATTCTAATGAGTCAAGTAGAAACAGTGTTTCACATCTTTGGAAATAAATGATTATGGTTTGATTAAGTAGATCTCTATGATGTTGTTTCAAGGTCAGAAATAGGATTAAGGAATAGAAGTTCTAAGAAAGTAGTCTTATCACTATAAACGAAGAACTATTAAAGTGTTACATACAATGCAAAAATAGAATATACTGACTGTGGAGTGGTAAGTTCTCTAACACTAGAGGATGTTGCTTGTGCATTTGACAAAGACTTGACTAGATAGCTCTTACGCCTCCTGCAAACTGAGGCGTTGTCTAATTTTAGAAAGTAAAAATAAGAAGAAAAACACTCACGAGTTTGGACATGCAACTCAAAAGGGAAAAGCTTCATACACACCTCCCTGAGGTTTGCTATATAGGACGACAGTGAGGGGAAAATTCTGTTTTAACATTTTCCAAGATAAATCTGCGACATTGTTTTCAGTTAGCAGGTCTTCAAAGCATTAACTCTAAGGTAAAAGCATGAAGATAACCATATTTTTTCCTTACAAAGATAAGGAGTAAAAGGTCTCTAACTCTTAGATTAGGAGGCCTATGGCTAGGGAAACTTGTTCAAGTAAAGTTCCATCCTACCCATGTAATTGTTTCCATGGAGGATATATAAAAGCACACGTGCACACAAAAGCCAGTTTTCCAAAAGTGCTCTAGAATAAAACTTAAGTAAGAAAGACAAAGAAAAAGCGAAAAGAATTTCAGCTTTCCAGAAGGCCATGCAAACAAAGAAAAGAAAGCAAGAGCTGAAGAACAAAGCAATGCATAGATCCCTACCTCGTGTCTGGGAAATCAGATCTCAGCCCTTATGTTGCCATGCACTGGTATGATTCATTCCCTTCAGAGGTGTGCCACAGGGATTTGTTACTGATGTTTAAATACAAATGAGTGTGTATATTTTTTACAGTAATGTTACTTGAAGATAAATCACTAATCTTCCACCTTGGTGTGTTAGTTAAGTATTAGGAATTTAGATCCTCATCGAACCTCCCTTCCAGTGCCATCCAAGTCTCAGAGTTGGCCCCAAGAGTAAAGTTTCTGCCAGATGTTTGTAAGAGTAAGAAGGGGTCATTAAAGGATAGGCAACTGTGACAATATCCCATTTCTAATGGACCTACTGAGCATATTCTGATAGTAGTGTTGGCACACTGTGGGTTTTGTTGCTGCTATTGGCACCCGGTGTCCATCCTCTCCTGCTTCATGGCACAGGACTCCAAGTTTCCTTTAGAGAACTGCCCCTCCCACATTTGCATCCATGGGAGCTGAGCCCACCCTAAGCTTCAGCTCCTGGCTTACACTGATCTGCAAAGTCTAACCCTGAGGCCATGATGATTGGTTCAGGGAAGGGTGTGAGACTAAATTCTGACCATGATAATGATAGAAATGAGGATGATCCTGGGCAAGAAGCTTCCTTGGTGTCCCGTGAGAGACCATAGAGTCTTTGTTCTTCACGCCAAAGGGACTGAGAAGCAAGAAGCCCCTTGAGCTGCTGATAGTCTTTTTATGAATACAAGTACTACTGTTTCCAGATGACATTAACACAGTGGAAAGCAGATGTAGAAAGAACAATGCCTACCCCAACCACACACACAAAGAGATGCCCAAGTCCTAATCCTTGTGAATGTTACCTTATATGGCAAAAGGGACGGTGAAGATATGATTAAGTCAAGGATCTTGAGATGGATAGATTATCTTGGTTTATTGGAATAAGCTCAGTGTAATTTCAAGAGTTTTTATAAAAAAGAGAGGGAAGAATATCAAGGAGAGAAAAGGGGAAGTGGCAAAGGCAGCAGAGAGAAAGAGAAATTGGAAGGTGCTGTGCTGCTCACTTTGAAGATGGCAGCCTCTAAAACCTAGAAAAGGCAGGAAGCAGAGTCCTCCCTAGAGCTCCAGAAGGAGCACAGCTTTGCCCAGACATTGACTTTGGGACTTTTGATCTCTAGAACTGTAAGATAACACATTTCTGTTGTTTTAAGCCACTACGTTTATGGTCATTTGTTATAGCAGTGATGGGAAATTAATATAGCAGAAGAGAAAAATGGATAGAGACAGGCTTACCGGTTGTTTGGTGGTATTGTTGAAGCACTATATCAAACTCTGGCGAAGTCCCTTGTGCCTTTTGAGGTTTGGGTTATAAAAACTGACTTCATTGTTTAAGATGACTGGATTTAGGTTTTTTTTAATTAGCTGGACCAAATTACCCTAACTGATAGCAGCGCTGAGTAAACAGAAGAACCAACGCTACTCTGCTGAGCACAGTTCAGTGCTACCCTTTATTGTAGAGGATAGCAGTGTAGATTTTGTTGCAACTAGGAAAGTATTTCTCTTCTTTAATACAGATTTTGGCTGTTGTGTTTCTGAGCATCAATGCATTCATTTGAAGGTGTAAGTGTTTGTATTTTACTCAGGATTTTCACTTGTATTGGGGAATGGTTGGTGAGATATGAGTGGAGACGGATCTTGGAGATCAATACCAGCCTCACACTTAGAGGGTCAAATCCCAGCCTCCAGCCTCCACTGTCTTGGCAAAGCCTTCCATGTTGAATAACTTGGTAATTGTATTGCTGAAGGATTACTGTGTCCAGAGATAACCTGTGGAAACAGATGTCAACATTGATTAATGTTTGGGGCCGTAATGTTTCCCTGAAGGATTCACATTGTAGGACAATCTGTAAAAGGGGGGTCATCAGGGGAAGGAGTGGAGACTTGTGGATGGCAGGATTAAGCAAGAAATTGAGTGTGTCTGATAGAGACGCTCCTGTGAAAGGGTTTAATTGTAATCTTGTCTTGGATTATAATGGACCATTATATAAAGCATTTTTTGAAATCATAATTAATTTGGTTATATTCAACCTCCAGTAAGGCCTTTTGGGATGGTATGGTGGAGAAGAGAAGTAATAGGCTACACAAAAAGGAATGTCTTGTCCACCCTCAGCCACTGCTACCTAGAAAGATGGAACAGCACCCTGTCAAGGGGGAGTATAGACCAGGAGTTTCGGGGGAGCCAAATTCCACAGGAGCAGTGGCTGGCAGTGGTGGGGAGCAGGGAGGGACACCTCTGAGCAGCAAACTGAGGAGTGCACCTGAGGCAAAGCACTGTTTTTAAGGTTTTCTGAAGAAGGCGACCCTTGAACAGGGAGAGAGGTGGGAGGCTTTTGATAAATAAAATGTGTCATGGTTATCCCTATACAAATACCTCTCTCACTTACCCTACAGAATGCCTTCTTGAGCAGGAGGAAAAGAGATGTCATTACTTCTCCAGAATATGAGGTGGGAGGATGGGAAACTGGGCATAACCCACATGTGATATTATCTGCCTGGTTCCGCAGCACAGGGGAGAATGTCAGACTGTGAGCTCCATCCTCTATGCCTGTCTCAGCAGAAAAAACAAAGCCTGAAAACAAATGGATGAGGGCTAGTCATGGTGTGATAGAAACAATATGAGCTTTTGACTCAGAGGGACCTGGGTCCCATTTTTGGCCTTAAAAATGTATTAATTCTCGTATTTGAACAAGGTACCAAAACACTCGCAGCCTGAGTTTTGTCTTCTATAGAATGAGACACACTGCTGTCAGGATTTGAGAATCATCATCTAAAGAATGAAAGTATTTAACAAGTGCTTAGTAACTAGTATCTATTATTATTAGTATTTTTATCTAATGTTTCTAGCATAATTCCTGGAATGGAATAAGTTCTTAAGTAGCAACAGCAAACATGTCTGTAACACTTAACTATATTTTGGGCACTATTTTAAGTACTTTACTTATATTAACTAATATAATCTTCACAGTAACCTAAGGAAGAGGTCATTTTTTCCTATTATACAGATAAGAAAATTGAAGCCCAGCCCGAGAGCTTAACTTTTCCAAGGTCACATAGCTAGTAAATGGCAGGGCTAGGATTAGAACTGATGTTCTCAAGCTACAGAGTCCATTCTCTTAATGGTGTTGTTATAAATGTTACCTCCCACCTGCCTCTCCCTACCTCTATGGTAGATGCTGTGAGTAGATATGAAAAGAGCATAAGGCATTCCACTCCCCTTGAAGAACACAAAGGATGAAGAACTCAGTGGCATGAGGCCACTGGAACAAATATAAAACCATGTAGACCCCAGTGGTGCTTCATACATTTTAAACTAAGTGTGTCCAGGGCTGGAGACATCAGAGTGAATGGTAAGAATCCAAGTCGTATTAGAAAAATGATGTGCCAGGAGCTGGCTAAAGTAGTTGACAGGAAAAATATCTGACTCAGTTTCCCCCTTGTCATCTACGGAACACACAGAGCTCTCAAAGGAAGAGAAGGAAAGAATGCTTTCAGCAATCTTAAACCCACAGGACTAATAAACATTAGATGTCATACAGTCTCCTCATTTTACAACCGGTGGAGACGGTGACCTGCTGGAGCTCACAGAGGTAGACTGTTTAAGGCATCTGGGGGAACTGGAAGCAGCTCATGGCAGCTATAGTGAAGGGCACGTTGTGGAAGTGGGGATGGAGAAGTCTGGAGAAACTATGCATGGGGAGAGCTGACAGGAAGCACATTGGCAGCAGCCTTCAAGCAGTGCTAAGCACCATCTTCATGACAGCCATTATTTTGATAATCATTTTAGAATGCAGAGCATTATCTTTGAGATGGAGAGATCAGTTAGGAAATTATTTCATAATCTAAGGCAGTGATGATGAGAGTTTGGATGCAGTCAGAGGTCACAGTGACATAGAGGAGGAAGCATATTGAATAAATACCTCTAATATAAAATATTATATTGATGTTATGAGCAACTAAGACTTGCAGATGTGGTAAAACATGGTCCTCCTTCTAGGTGGAAGGCTGTGGCCAATATGAGAAGAGTAAGGAAGCAGAGACCAGGGAGGGGACAGAAAAGACTAACCCTTGGCCTGCTTGTCAGTTTGGCCCTCTTCACTGCAGAGAGCTTGGATTTTGTTGAACACAGAGGAACCCTTTCCTCTTTCCAGCTGAGCACATCTGGTTTTGGCATTGAAAGGATCTGAGGTGTCAGGTTTAAATGTCTTATCTGACCAGCTAAAGAGGAGAAAGGATGGGAAGCATGTCAGGTCAACACTGTGACCTCCCTAGGGGCTGTAAGCGATCTCCTAATAATAAACATGAAGCTGTGGCCAGAGGAGGCCCATGATGGTTGTTGTTTCCCTGACCAGAATTTTATATGCTCACAAGCTGGAAAATATGGTCAGAAGTCTTAGCCATGTGTTTCGTAAGGTCCTAACATGTCTCTAGACTCTTTTCTAATATTATCTCAGGGAGAAATGTAGTAGGGGAGATATGAGTCAGACAACCACCTCAATCTTTTTTGGAGAGTACCACTGATATTTGGGCAACTATGGTGAAAAGCCCTTTACATAGCTATGAAGGAATAGAGTTGGCAATTATAAAAATGGAGATGAATTTGAGAATCAACTTTGTTGCATCCACACTGTCTATGTGGTGATGTTTGTGCTTTGGTAACCTCTTGGATCTTGGAATGCTTTCCGTTATTCCAACTTGCTTTCAGCAAAGTGTGAAAAATTAATTCATAGTAAGGTGTGAATTGTTGATAGAAGCTTAAAATGTTGCTCCTCCCTACAGAAAAAGAAGGAAGAGTCAGAGATAAAGCAGTGGGGCTTTGAGGTGCTGGGTTTCAGAAACTGGCCTTAGTGGTATGAAGACCATCCCAATTGCTCCATCTGAAATGCACTTGCACCTGCTTCCAGGGCCTAACGTGTTCTGCAAAGCCCATATCAGCCACATATGCTTTTCAACTCTGGCCCACAGGAATTTCCCCTTCATTGAACTCTTGGTTTTACTGCATGCTAGTAACTTAACACTTGTATAGATTTGCAAAAAAGCAAACCAATTAGCTATCTCCTTTTGGATGGCATGGTCTACAACTAGCTGAGTCCTTGGAGATGCAGGACTTTGAGTTCAAATCCCAAATTCACCATTTACTAATTGGGTGCCCTTAGGCTACATCATTATGCAGTACCTCAATTACCAAATTTGTAAACTGGGTGTATGAATGCTCACAGAACAACTGTGAGAATTCAGGGAGACTGCATAGGGAAGTTACCAAGACACAATAAAGGTTTAACGAAAGTTAAAGAGTGTCCCTCCCTCTCCCTTTTTCAAACTCCTAAAATGATGGGAACAGGCAACATGAAGTAGTTCAGTTATTTCCCAAGCTCTCAGTATTTGCAATCAACCTGTGCAATGTTTTGCAATATTGGTGTGCTACTTGTACTGTTGATGATTGAATATTTTAAAAAATCTACTTATGAAAGTTTAAATTTAAATCTGCATGACAACTGTAAGTGGAAAAAAATCACTATCTCTTGCACTAAAGAGAAGGTAAAGCTAAATGCAATAAGGCAAAGCAATATTATTAAATCCTAAGTAGATTTGGTATTAGATTTGCTTGCTTACTATTGAAAACGGAGGATTAGCAAATATTAAATAGGTTTTATAGATATGCTCTTATGAAATTGAGGATTTTTCCTTGATGTAACGAGGTTTGAAATATAATTGAAAAGGAGCAAAATGTTACATGATGAGATTTATTGTCATTTCATTGATGTCCCTCAACCATTTAAGTCAACTTTTATTCCAATCATTCTTTAGAAGAAAAATTATAGTGGAAAAACCAAAGTTTGGAAGCTAGAGAAACCAGGATATAAAATTCAGCTCCACTCCTTACTTGCTAATTACACTGGGCAAGTTATTCAAAGTCTTTGGGGCCTCAGTTTCCTCCTATGTAAAATTAAATATTAATACCCAAGTTGGAGGTTATTTACGTGGATGCAATAAAGAATGTAAAAAAAAGTACCTAGTAAAGTGCCTTGAATTCACAACAGAAAAGCAAAATGATGATGACAGGGAAAATTGTCTTGTCAAAGGGCAGATAAATAAAATAAAGGGCAGGTTGTTTGTGTGCCCAGCCACCTAATTTGCTGGGACAAAGATGTTCTGTAATTCTCATCCCAGACATCTGGACAATCTGTCAGCACATAACTGGGTGGTTTTGAAACACCCCAGGATTATATAATGCTGGATGGGAACCAGGACTTTTGGAACTTCTTCTTTTATTTCTTGATATATTGGTTTCATTTCTCAACCATACAAACTTTAAAAAACTTTTTTGTAAAAGTCTAAGAAAATACAATTAAGCAGAAAAGAGAAAACTAAATACTTGTGATCCCACTACCCTAAAATAAAAACTGTTAATATCTTCAAATATTTTTTGCATTTTTCTGTGCAGATTATAAGTATATAACTTTTCAAGTGAAAGGCTACTCTACCCTTTGCTTCATTATCAACTTAGTTAACTCAGCAAATAAAACATGTACTCACACAAATATTTGTATCAGTAAATATCATTCTACAACATGATTTTCATGCCTATGATAGAATATCCTAGGAATGCAGCAAAATGTCCTTTGTCAATTCTCTAACATTATTTAGGCTTCTCCCCTTTAAGTTAATAACTATTATTTTTATTTTTATTTTATTTTATTTTGAGACAGGATCTCACTCCATCTCCCAGGCTGGAGTGCAGTGGCACAATCTCAACTCACTGCAACCTCCATCTCACGGGTTCAAGAGATTCTCCTGCCTCAGCCTCCCTAGTAGCTGGGACTACAGGCATGTGGCACCACATTCTGCTGATTTTTGTATTTTCAGTAGAGATGGGGTTTTGCCATGTTGCCCAGGCTGGTCTTGAACTCCTGAGCACAGGTGATCCATCCACCTCAACCTCCCAAGATGCTGGGATTACAGTCATGAGCCACCACACCTGGCTAATAACTACTAATTTAAAATATTATAATTCATTTCCTTTAAATTAATCATCCATAAACAAACATATTTCTTTCAAATGAATTATAAAAGAATTTCTTGTTAAAAAATATAGGCAGTTTAAGGCTCTGCTACTTTGTCATGTTACTCTTTGAAAACTTAATATCAATTTACAGTAAAAATATAAATAACACTCATTTCTTAGTACCCCTGCCCAAACTAGGTGGTGCAGCATGAATATATTTTTGCCAATTTAGGTGAAAATGTTATTATTTTAGTTTGTACATTCCTATATACTTGGGGATGGTTTCTATTTCTTCTGATATAAACTTTGTGTTCAAATTTGTCCTTTTTTTTTTTTCCTTTTGGGTACTGATCTTATTCTTACTGATTTGCGAGAAATCTTTACATATTAAGTTCAGTAATTTGTATGTCTGAACATTGGCACTATTTTTTCCTATAATGTATTGACTTCTTGTTTTTATACATACCATATGTGATACATAGAATGTTAAAAAATATTTTGTAGTCATAAGGGTTAGTGGTTTCTTTTATGATTGCATTTTTGGTGTCAAGACTAGAATGATTATATAAATTTCCTCTATAGATGATTATATAAATTTTTGCTTATATTTTCTTCCAGTGCTTTGTGAGTATTTTTAATTATATACATAAAACACAAGTATAATTTTATCGTAAAATTTAAATATTTATGATAAGAATTACCAAAACGTGCCCTTGTTTCCTTGATTATCTCATTTGGTCTCATGGCATAGAATGTGATCTGATGATGCCCAAATTTATATATCTATTTCTGACCTGTCCTGTAAATTCCAGAGTCACATATCCATCCACTATTCAATGTTTCCACTTGGATATCTATTAATAATAAGCATTTCAAATTTAACGGATCCACAACTAATCCCTGATACCCCCTTTAAAACCTCCTCCTCCTAGTGATCCTTCCGTGTCAGTGATTACCAAAGCTACCTTCTTATTGCTCATAATAACAGCCTCAGAGTCCTTCTGCCCCTCTTTCTCTAACATGCTTCTCCTAATTGATCAACAAGTCCTCTCAGCAACACTTTCAAAATATATCCAGAAACTAGCTAGTTTACACCACCTGCACTGCCACCAACCTGATCTCACCCACTGCCATCTCTCTCTCCAGTATTATGGCACACTCTTATCTGACTCGTCTTTGTGTGATTCTCTACATAGTAACCACAGCGATCCTGTTTAAAACAAAAATAACTAAGTCGGATCATGTCTGTCTGTGGCTTGAACCTTCCACCAGCTTACTCGCTCACTCAGTGGAATCACTGAAGTTCTCAAGTGGCCTATAAGGCTCTGCGAACTGTGTCTTATCTTTTATGCCAGGCTCACTCTCTCTTGCACTCGCTGTTTCTTCTGTCAGAGAAAATGCTCCCATAACCAGATGGGATGGCTCTCCCTCACCTCTTCTACATCTTTACACAAATGTCATCTTAGTGAGGCCTGCCCTCCTTGTCTTGTATGTGTGTGTGCACGCATGCATGCACTTTATTTTCCTCTGAAGCATTTGTCACCATTTAATATAGGGTACATTTACTTAAATATTTTGTTGATGGTTTATGTCCTCCCCACAAGAATGCATGATCCATGAGGGCAGAGTTCTTGTTGTTATTCACTGCTGTATCCCCAGAAACAAGAATACGGCCTGGCACTTTGTAGGCACTCAATCGTTGTTTATTGAATTAACTAATTAATTTTTGATGATCTCCCCTTTTCCTATCACTCTCAAGTTCAGTCTGTTCCCCACTTCCCAGAGGTAACTAACAGTACATCAAGAAACTAAGTTGAAGAATACATTATATGCAAGAAATCTATAATGTAAAAAAAAAATAAGTAAGTGCCAAAATAAAGTTATGGAAGAACACACACCAAACTAAGATGCTGTTATTCCACCTGGAACTTATTATTTTGTGAAGTGTGAGGGGGAATATATTCTTTCCCCAAGTGACTTGCCAGTTGTGCTATTATTATAAAAAACTCTCCATCAATTCCCCACTGATCTGTTGTGCTGCTTCTAACATATATCACATCTGTCTCTACTCAGCTCAGGTTCCTTGACTGTCTATATCTGCAAAGCACAATTTTAAAATTATAGCTTTATAGCAAAGTTGCCTATCTATTAGAGTTAGTCATCTCTTATTACACTTTTTCAAAATGTCCCTGGCTATTTTCATGAGTTTATTCTCTCAGATATCTTTTGGAATTAAGTTGTTAGGTTAAAGAATTAGAATTTTAATTGGGATTTCATTAAATTTACAGATTAATTTGTGGAGAATTCATATACCTACAATACTAAGTCTTTCCATCTTGGAACATGGTATTTCCTCCCAGTGATTCATCTATTTTATGGCCCAGAGTATAGTCATTCTGTCATCCTTAGGTTTAGTACATTTTCTATTAATTTTTAAAGTAAATTGTTACTGGAGCATAGGAACAGCTATTCATTTTTATGTATTAATTTTTATCATAAGCCAATGTACTGAGTCTTATTATTAGATCTTTGTTGTTATTGTCTTCATCATTGTTGTTGTTCCTGTTGTTGCTGTTGTGACTTTTTGGTTTTCCAGATAGACACTCATCATCTCCAAATAACAGTAATTTTGTCGCCCCTTTGATTAGCCTGGTTTCCTCAGAATTCAAAAATTGAGGTAGTGGTTTATATACCAGTAATTGAGTAGAGAGTACAGTTCCATTTAATAGCTTTTGCACACTGAGGGGCAACGCAGAGAAAGACAATCAAAAGACGTGTCGCTGAGGGGGTCACAGCTAGAGGTGACCACTTGTCTTATTCCCATGGGACTGACTGAGAAGCAAATGGAATACATCCCTGGATTACCTATGATTAGGAGAGCAAAGGAGACGAATTTCTCCACTTTCTTGCATCTACCATTTGTCAAAGTTTCATCCCAAGAAGTGTTCACTTTGCCTCACCTCTGGGTTTGCATGTGTGGGCACTGAGTGCAGTCCCAGCACTTTGCATGCCTCAGAAGTAAGAGAGAGGCTACAGGGAAGGAGAGGCACATGGTGCAGGTCTGAGGTGAGGCTGTGTTGGATTGGATCAGCAATAAGTCAGTCTGAGAGTACATAGAACTGTGCTTACTGGAATAAGAGAGAGATGAAGCACAGGGGATGTGAAGTGGTGTATAAGAGATGGCTGATACAGTCCACCCCTTGTACCCAAGATCCTCTAATGCCTTCCGTGATATCCAGCTGCTATAGTGCAATATGGAGGCGAAAATAATGCCCTTACTTCATCTCTGAGAGAAGGGAGATACAAACCCAATCTTTTATAGAGTCACATTCAAAAAGGTAGCCAGCCAAAATCCATGCAAGGTTTTATGAGAGGGGTAATGAAACAAGGTCTAGTCTCTGTTTGTATCAGTCAGGGTTCTCTTAGAGGGACAGAACTAATAGGCTACATATATGTGTAAAGGGGAGTTAATATTAAGTATTAACTTACACCATCACAAGGTTCCACAATAGTCTGTCTGCAAGCTGAGGAGCAAGAAGAGCCAGTCCAAGTCCCAAAACTGAAGAACTTGGAGTCTGATGTTCAAGGGCAGGAAGCATCCAGCACGGGACAGAGATCTAAGCTGGGAGGCTAGGCCTGTCTCTCTTTTTCACTTTTTTCTGCCTGCTTTACATTCTCTGGAAGCTGATTAGATTGTGCCCACCAGATTAAGGGTGGATCTACCTTCCCCAGCCCACTGATTCAAATGTTAATCTCTTTTGGCAACACCCACACAGACAAACCCAGGATTAATACTTTGTATCCCTCGATCCAATCAAGTTGACAGTCAGTATTAACCATCACACTGTTGTTACAGCTACACTGATGATCTCTCACTTTCTGCCCAGTAGAGTGTCCGACTTCCCTTTTGGGATGCCTGCAGAAACACTCTCAGTCATTCTGATGTTATTTTATATGTGTACCCCATATGTATTTATACTGAAAGTGCCTTTCTTATAGGCAAGCGTAAAGTCAGGTCTTGCTTTTTGAATCTGGTTTGAAAATGATCCCCCTTTTAATTACAGTATTTAGGCCATTTAAATTTAATGTAATTATTGATACAGTGAGCATAAATGGTCATTTCACTATTTATTTTCTATTTGTTTTATTTCTTGTTTCCTTTTATCTTCTTTGCTGCCTCCTTTTGGATTATTATTATTTTTTTTTTGAGACGGAGTCTCGTTCTGTCGCCCAGGCTGGAGTGCAGTGGCGTAATCTCGGCTCACTGCAAGCTCCGCCTCCCAGGTTCACGCCATTCTCCTGCCTCAGCCTCTCTGAGTAGCTGGGACTACGGGCGCCCGCCACCACGCCTGGCTAATTTTTTTGTATTTTTAGTAGAGACAGGGTTTCACCGTGGTCTCGATCTCCTGACCTCGTGATCCACCCGCCTCGGCCTCCCAAAGTGCTGGGATTACAAGCGTGAGCCACCGCGCCCGGCTGGATTGTTTTTTAGTATTTTACTATTCACCACTATTTGCTCAATAGTTGTATTTTTTTTTTTTTTTTGCTTTACATTGTTTAGTGGTTGCTTTAGGATTTACAATTTTCTATTTTAACCTGCAGCCGCCTTCAAATTATATTACATGACTTCGTGTACTGTATAAGAATCTTACAATAGTATACTTCAATTTCCCCTCCTTATACTTCATTCTGGTATTGTCATGCTTTTTACTTCTACCTATATTCTAAATTTTACAACTTAATATTATTTTTGTTTTACAAATTGATTTAAGGAGAAAAAGTCTACATTTAAGATTTCTAAGGGTCATTCCTTTTGTAGATCTGAATATCTACCTGGCCACATTTTTCTTCTTCCAAAAGAATTTTCTTTAACTAATAGTGCAGATATTCTACATATAAATTTTACACTGCTTTGTTGGTGTAAATTTTTAAAGCAATAAAGTTTTTTTGAATACTATTTTCTTTGTTCTGTCCTAATGCTCTGTTTATGTTTCTTTTGCTTTTACGTATTTCATTTTGGGCAATTTCTACCGTTATTTCTTCAAGTTAATTTTTCTTTTCCAGGAGTTAATCTGTTTATTTTCTATTTTAGTTTCATTGTATTTTTATTTCTAGAAATTCTATTTGCATCTTACTTTTATATCTTGCATTTTTTCTTCTTATTCTGTTTATGTTTTCACTTTCTTCTTGAAAAGATGAAACATTTTAACATATTTTTGATCTGATAGTTTTATTATTTCTGTCATTTAAGGTCTGTTTCTATTAATTTTTTTCCAGATTATGGTCTAAAACATCCTGTTAATTTTGTATTGAATGTCAGTGTATTAGTCAGCATTCTCTAGAGGGACAGAACTAATAGGATAGAGGTATATATAAAGGGGAGTTTATTGTGGAGAATTGACTCACACAATCACATGATGAAGTCCCACAATAGGCCATCTGCAAGCTGAGGAGCAGAGAAGCCAGTCCAAGTCCCAAAACCTCAAAATTAGGGAAGCCGACAGTGCAGCCTTTACTCTGTGGCCAAAGGCCCGAGAGCCCTGGCAAACCACTGGTGTAAGTCTAAGAGTCCAAAAGCTGGAGTACTTGGAGTCTGACGTTCAAGGGCAGCACAGGAGAAAGATAAAGGCTGGAAGACTTAGCAAGTCTGTTTATTCCACTTTCTTCTGCCTGTTTTATTCCAGCTGTGCTGGCAGCTGATTGGATGTTGCCCACCCAAAACAAGGGTGGGTCTGTCTTAGTCCACTGATTCAAATGTTAATCTCCTGTGGCAACACCCTCACAGACCTAACCAAGGACAATAATTTGCATCCTTCAATGCAATCAAATTGACACTCAATATTAACCATCATAGCCAGACATCGTGATTTTACATTGTTGGGTGCTGAGTTTTGTAATATTCCTTTACATAGTATTGGATGTTGTTCTGGCATGCAGTAATGTGGAATCAATTGAATCCTTTTAATGTTTGCTTTTAAGCTTTGTTAAGGCATGTCAAGAGTAACTGTAAGTCTAGAACTAGTTTAGCCCCACTACTATGGTGATTGTCTTCTGGGAATTTGACCTGATGCTCTATTACAATGTCTTTCCACTTGGGTTGGTTGTCACACAAACCACTTCAGCCCTCTGAAAGCTCTGGAAATTTTTTGGTTTACTAATTTCCAATGGTTCTTTCTGGATTTGGGTTGTTTCCTTTCATGTATGCATAAATTAGTACTTAGCCAAACATCTGGATGACCTCTCTGGAGATCTCTGGAGCATGCTCATGGTTACTCTCTCTACCTGTGTGTGTGTGTGTGTATGTGTGTGTGTACCTCCCTCCACTCTGGTACTGTATCTATCAAGATCTAGTCACCTTTTACTTCCCAAGATATGATCTACTTGAGTTTTCCCTACATGCTTTGCAAATCTAGGCTGTAAGTTGGGTGATCATAGAACTCACCTTGTTTGATTTCCTTCTCTTAGTCTTTTGCTGCTTGTTGTTCAATGTCTAAAACTCACTTTTTAATATTTTTTTCTGGAATTAAAATTTTTCAATAGAAGATAGTAAATATGTTCCCTGTTCTTCCCTTATGTCTTGGAAAAGAAAGTCATTTACACATAAATTATACTTCAGAAAACTTTCTTTTTTAAAAAGGAAAATGATTGTTGTAAATTAATCAGACTCTAGGTGTTTGGTAGTGACAGATGCTTTTTGAGAATTCTTATTTGCTTTAATGATGCGTTGAATTTTCAGTTTCACTCCAGAACTTGGGTATGTTAAAATAAAAACTATAAGTAGACACTTGTGGTTTATATTTTTATTTGACTAGTTGTCAAGGGGAGAAAGAGCTTTGGGGTAAATCTGATGAGTTCAGTTTTGGATTTATGCTTGAAGTCCTGTTTAATGCCAGATGGTAATGGTCAACAATCAATTGGACCAATGGCTTCTGGCATTCAAAACAGTTCTGAACTGCAGATAAAGATTTAAGGATCACACTTGGAGAGTGGTAGCTGAAGCCCATCAGGATGGAGTAAATATGGATAGCTGGTAAAGAAGAATCAGAGGAGAAGCAGGTGCAGGACTGGAATCCTAGCAGAAAGGCAGAGAAAAAAAGAACTTACAAAGGAGTATAATCTAGAAAAGTGTTGTTAGAATTAGATTCAATGTCAGCTTTCCCAAAGGAAATTAACATCTAGATGAATAAAGAGTACTGTAACCTCATTTACTATTATTAATAACCCTGTGTGGTAGGCTGTTTCATAAGCACTTATTGTCATTTTTTATTCTCTCTTCCCTCTCTTTCTCTTCTCTCCAGTAGGAGGTAGTTACTCAGCCCTTGGATTCTGAGGATGAGATGCCTACATGAGTGGGATATTGCCTGAGATTATGACTAAGGGCCCTTCTGAATCTTGTTGATCATGAAAATTTGATAAAACACAGATTTTACAATAAAATAACAGTAAAAACCAATCAGAAAACTTTGTAAGGTGCTCTGCCACGTGCACTATTAAGGTCAAAATAGAAGCTCAATATTTTTTCCATGACTGCTATAAATAAATTCCTGGAAAATATTGTAAACTGGTATGGGGGCTCCTCACTTATATAACTCGTTTCTATTTAATTTCTCTCCATCTGAAGTTGAATAACTCTGAGGTTAGAATTGTATTGCTCTTTATGTGGTAAGACAGTTTAGTGTTTGAAATTATGCTTCCACTCAAGGTTTTGGCAGCTAGTGGGCTCTTCCCTTCTCTAAATAATTTAATGAATCTACAAAAAGGAATTAGATTGGTCTTTGATTTGATCACATTTCTTCCCAATAGATGTCATTTTATAAAAAGACATTAACCCACAAACAAAGAAGAATTCAGTCTTCTTTGGAAGACTGTAATTGGAAGATTTAGAATTATATGGGTAGAGTAAGTTCCTTCTTAAAAATATATTCATTATTGGCAGCAAAAGGAGATAGTCATTTATGAAATGGAAGAGATGGTGAGTTAACATTTGTCAGTTTGCCCAGGTGTTTAAAATATGGTTTTCATTCCTTACCACTCAGTGAAATAAGACATATTATTCTCATTTTCTACATAAGAAAATGCCTCCAGGGAGTTGATAACTTGCTCAAGGCCATCAAGTCAGTCCGTTGTGATTTGTCTAGTCTGGTTCATAAGTCTTTTCACTTTCTATATGTCCTGCTGCCTTCAGAGTGCAGGAAGGCAATTTCTGCTGTATTCTGAGATGTCAGAGAGTTTGTATCATTCCAAAAGACTTAGGAATGGAGAGTGGTACAGAAAATAATTTCTACCACCATACCTAATAGATATTTTGTTTGTTTGTTAGTACTGAAGTATGTAAGTACATAGAAGAAAGTAACCTATTTTATTATATGCTCAAGAAACATGTACTTAGAAAATAACACAGGATTTTATTTCAAGGCACCTGGGTTCCAGTTCTAGATCTGACACTCACTAGCTGTGTGTCCTTGAACAAGCTACTTAATTGTCTTAAGGCTCAGTCTTCTTATTGGGAGAAATGGGGTAATAATGCCCACTTCATATTCCTTTTGCAGAAATCTGAATGTGCATCTGGCTTTAGCAATGTTCCAGAAGATTCAGAGAGGCACCTGTTGCCAGTAATTTTTATGTTTGGAGTCCAGAAACAGTTCATTAAAGGACTACCTCAAGGGAATGTCAGATCATAGCCCCTTTGAGTAATATGAAACTCTTGTTGCTGATCCAGTGGGTCACAGTAAGGAAATGGAGGCAGGATCCGAAGGTGATATGACAGATAAAAGTGACAGCCAGTAGAGAGGACATACACAAAGGGTAATGAGGAGTGAAGTCTTGTAGAGTTTGCTGAAAGTAAAGTGGCTTGCAGCAGTTCTCACATTTATAGGAAGCCATGTGCTGGGCAAATGAATATATGAGAATCCATATGGAGTGGGAAGGATAAGATGACATTTTAAATGCAAAAGGGTGTAGCATAGTTCCTCACTTAAATAGTCTATAAAATAAATATTAGGACTTTTCCCACATCCCTTATTGGAAGTTTAGCCCTAGAGAGATAAAGGGCTACAGATGAAGGGAGCTATGGATGTCAACAGGAAGAGTTTCACCCTTACACTGGCAACAACCTGGAGCACTACTGTATTGAGGAGGGAGCCATAACATCTGAGTGGTGCTTTGGAAAGATTGGCCTTGCCATGGTGTGAAAGATGAGATGGAGGGATTACAAGCTGAAATATCAGTTAGGAAGCTAATGCAATAGCCTAGGTTTATGATATGAATCTGAGCTGGGGTGCCACTAGCAGAATAGAGCAGAAAGAAGGAATTTGGGAAACACAATGGAGAAAGACTAAGATTCTGAGACAAAAATTGGTTAGGGAGGAAAAAAACAGAGGTGGAAATGATCTTGAAATATTTAATCAGTGATTGGAAAAGTGGAGGAAACATGAACTGAGATAGAACTCACCATAGTGGGGTTAGGTTTCAGGGCCAGCATTGAGACTGAGGGATTGGGATTCTGAAAAGTGTTGTAGTAAAAGAGGAATTGGAAATTTAGTTGTGGACCTCAGCAAGTTAATAAAGAAGATGAGATGAATCAATATCATATAATTAAAAAATGTAGTCCGAATAGAATAAGAAGAGGCAGATTTCTGCTTTGAACTGCTACATGTTGGGCTAGATAATACTCGAGGACTTCTATGTGCAATATAAAGGAAGAGAGAGATGAAAAAAAATCACTGCATTTTCTGTGTACTATGTACACAGATATCGTTCTTTGCACCTCACATGCAAAACAAAATTTGACTCCCAGAACAATCTATGAAGTGGGTATTATTGGTATCTCTATTTTATAGGCAAGAAACTTGAGGCACAGAGGTGGTGATAAAGTTTCCTAAAGTGATATATACAGTAAATTTGAGTCTGGATTTCAAACCAGGAAACCTGACTCCAAAGCCTGTTATCTTAATTGTCATATGATACTTTTCCCTACGGTACATCTGTATATAACTGGGAAAATGAACACTGAACACAAATGATAATTAATATATGCGTGAAAGTGTTTTATAAATAATAAACATCATATATTTAAACCGCTATTCTCCCTATTTTACAGAGGAGGATGTTGAAGATCAGAAAGGATGAATATCTTTCTGTAGGGTAAATGCTTAGTAAATAGTTGATTGAAGACTGAATAATCAATAGTTGATTGGCTCACTAAGACTAATAATATGTTGGCTTCTGCTGGGCTTCTGGGAAGCCTCAGGAAACTTACAATTATGGTGGAAGGCGAAGTGGGAATGAGCACCTCATATGGCCGGAGCAGGAAGAAGTGGAGGGAGATGCCACATACACTTAGGCAAACAGACTCACGAGAACTCACTATCACAAGAACAGCACCAAGGGGGAAATCCACCCCCATGATCCAATCACCTCCCACTAGGCCTCACCTCCAACACTGGGGATTATAATTCATTATGAGATTTGGGCAGGGAGACAGACCTAAACCATATCATGAGGATTCTTTAAAGAACTGATAAGGAAGTTTTGCTTGGTCTCCAGATACTAACAAATGACAGTTAAAAAGTTACTAAATAGCAAGTCTTGATTTTTATTTCTGCTTATAGGACCCAGCAGATTTTTGGTGGTCTGTGTACTCAGGCCAGCTGCCTCTTTATTTTTCAGTTAAGGCTTAGTATGTATCTTTTTGTCTGTTTTTAAAAATACATATGTTATTTCTTCCATTGTAGGCAGGAGGAAGTATTTTAAGAGTCCTTGAGTTAGGAAGGGTAAATTTCTGGATGGAGTCCAAGATTACAGCAGCCTCCTCCACTGGGGAGAAACCTGGACAACATTAAATTTCCCATGTAGCATCATTAAACATTCTCTTTGTTGCCCTAATTCATGATTTTATTGTTTAACCATTTCACACTGACAGTCTTGTGGGCTACAGTTCTGTTTGACTGTCGAGTACATACTATTTCCATTATATTACATCCCAAAATGTTCTGAAGGAACATGATACATGTGTGCATGGAGGAAATGTAAGTAACACCAAGTGGGCAGTTCTATTTCTCCTTGAATCTGACTTAATTTTAAGGATTGACTTTTTCCCTTCCTGTTAGCAAATTGTATTAATTGTTCACTTTCACTTTGATGTCCTATTTTTGTACCTCTTCAAATTTTACAAGATTTTAAAACCCTAGTTCCTCCATTCCAGCTAATATGAACTATTTTACTTTTTTGCTATTTTGAAATTTCACAGGCTTTGAAGTTGATGTGTTTACTTTTATATTACTTTGTTCAGAAGAGTAGCTAACACCATTCAATAACTACCATACACTTGTCTAGCTTCTTGGTTGCTTCTTTGTTTCAGAGGTATCAATAGTTTCTTTTCATTAAATTGTTAATAAACTTACAGATTAATAATGACTTTCTTGAAGGTAGAAATTAGGACTTTTATTCTATTGAATCCTCAGGATATAACCCAAAAACTGGCCACAGAGTTAATGTTTTATAAATATATGTTGCTTATTCTCATCTTAAGTAGAAGAAAACCCATCAAATAATAGCCATAAAACATAAAAATTAATGAAAGTATAAAAACTGCACAGGTGAGTGATATGGTCAGGCTTTGTTTTCCCACCCAAATCTCATCTTGAATTGTAATTCCCATAATCCCCTTGTGTCCAAGGGAGAGACCAGGCGGAGGTAATTGAACCATGGGAATGATTTCCCCATGCTGTTCTTGTGATAGTGAGTTCTCATGAGATCTTTTACACTTCTGTCTGCACTTCTCCTTCCTGCCGTCTTCTGAAGAAGGTGCCTTACTTCCCCTTCGCCTTCTGCCATGATTGTTTCTTGAGGCCTCTCCAGCCATGTGGAACTGTGAGCCAATTAAAACTCTTTTCTTTATAAATTATCCAGTCTCGGGCAGTTTTTTATAACAGTATGAAAATGGACTAATACAGTGGGTAAGAACATGAATTTTAGAGCCACAGAGATCTGAGTCGAAATCCTGGATATGCTGCTGGGTAATGATGTAATCTGGATAAGTTAATGATATCTCTTTGTGTCCTCATCTATAAAATGCAGATAATATCTGTCTTATAAAATTTTAATGAAAACTGAATAAAATAGCACATGTAAGCACAATACTTAGCTCATAGTTAACACTCAATAAATAGTATATATCGTGTTAATTATTAGCAGTAGTATCAATATTAGTATTACTAGTAGTATTAATATCAATATTGAAAGAGAGATCCTTTTTGGCATCAGACCCTAATTCTGAAACTTACTAGGGTTTTTCTCCAGTTTTTATTGTTATAATTTACAAATTTAAATACATGTGTATTTAAGATGTACAACACGGCATTTTGATATAACTATACTTTGTGTAATGATTTCCATAATCAAGTTAATTGACATGTATAATCTCACACAGTTTTTATACTATTTTCTTTTTTTGTGGTAAGAACACTTAAGATCTACTTTCTTAGCAAATTTCAAGTACATAATACGTGATTATTAACAATAATCACCATGGTGTACAATAGATCTTCAAGCTTATTCACTGTAAGCTGAAAGCTATTTGTTCTGTGGCCTGTGTCAGGTAAGGTCTTTTGAGAAGCCGATGCCAAGACATGATTAGATGTGCAAGAAGCTTGTTGTGGAAAGTGGTTATGAAGGATAAAGATGGATGAAACAAGAGAAGGCAGGTGATGCCATTCTGGCACCTGTGAAAGGGGAGTGGGAAGGAAGGAAGCTGTTTTGGAGCTGCAGTTCTGATTATGGTCCTGAGAAATCCCTGGCTAGGCCAATGCAGGGTCACAGAGCAGATTTATAGGATTCCTGCATTAAGCAGAAATGGACTAACTATGGTGCCACTGCTGTGTTCTGTCATGTCCTGGAGGCAGGGCAGGTGAAGTATGGCCTTAGCATGAATGCCAAGATCTGAAGATGCAGCCACATTTTCACCTATGCTGCCAGCAGCAGCTTTTCCTGAATGGAGATCTGACTAGTGCACCTCCATGCCCACCCCTTGGTCATAAGGTCTATTTTTCCACTTGTTAGAGTCTCTGTTTGTCATCACTGGCATAAGCAACACACATAAAAAACTCCATTGAGGTACTGTTAGATTTCACTTGGTTAATTTGCCTGAAGTAACTGGAACATAGTCAACTGTTCAGAAAAGTTTCATTCCTTTCCTTTTCCTCCAGTTTTTCCTTCTATTTTTAACTTCCTATCTTATAAAGATAGATACCCAATCTTTTCTGAATACTTTTAGTGTCAAGATTCCAGCAAATAACTCAACATGGAAAAATCCTCACTTTTGTCTCATCTTGTAATCTTGGGTAAAATGTACTGACTAAAGTTGAATTACCCAGTTAATGGATTTGACCCTCTTGTTCCTTTATGTATACAGTCAGCCTTGGAAAGAGAAAAAAAAAACAGAAAAAATGAAAAGTAATTCATATTTGGCATTAGATTTTTTTTCTTGAGGGAATAAAACTTATGTCTCAGTGAGATTAAATCATTTATGGAAACACTATGTCTTGAATGCTTTGTCCTATTCAAGTTGTGGGGGTACATTCACGAAATAGAACTGTTTAGATCATAGAAGATGAGCTGAGTGGGGAAGATTGGTATCTTCTCAGCGTTCTCAGAGACAAACCCTTCTGAATTCCAGCTAAATAATAGAGCACACAAAACTAGGGCAGAGGTTGAAATAATTACATATTACACAGAAAAATTGAAAAATATAAAACATAATTAATGGGATTAGAATTCTACAAAATATTACATAAGCTATGGCAAGCAGATGATATATAAATATACATAGTTTTTAAATGATTCTTTCTATACATATTCCTTTAAAAGTTGCACTTGAGAGAAGCACACACTTTGCTTTTTGCTTCTGCCTTGACTGTAACACATCACAAAAGTGCTGTTAGATTCAAAACACTTTCATGGAGAAGCTTTCCCAGCTCCAAACACAATCAGTTTAAATTAATTATTTTCCAGATTGCATAATATTGTGTGGTTGTCTTTTGATGCCTTATGAGCAATATTTAAAAATATATATTATTCTCTGCAGAAAATTTCTCAATAAAGCACCTTTATTTCCATGGTTGGCTTAACAAGGTTAATCCTGTTTGTATCTGTTCATTTTGGATATTTGAATTGAGTTTTGTTGAGATTCTTTCTATGAGATGGAAGAGAGAGAACACTCAGGTTTTTGTGATTGCATTTGAAGCTCTGCATGCTCAGATTTCCTACTAAAGAACTTCAAGAATTCGTCACTGCTCTCAGGAAAAAAGGCAGATCATTTGGCCTAGACTTTATTTCTAAATAATTACATATTTAAAGTTACTAAAAATACAAAGAATGATAAAATGAGCACCCATATATCCAAAACCTGGCCTTGCCAAATCTGAACATTTTGCCATTTCAGATTTTTGCTATGATTGAATCATTTTTATTCTAAAATTGGTCTGAAAATTAGAGCTAGAGTTGTAGGCTCCTGCAATATCCTTCATCTCATCCAATTCCCACTCTTCCAAAAAGTAACCAATGTCCTAATTTGATGTGCATCATTCATGCAAGTGTTTTTGCCCTTCTATTATATATACAATACAGTATGTCTAAAAATAATTCATGACATTTACTAGGTTTTAAAATGTGTGTAGAAGTTATATTCTATATATCCAACTGAAATGTATTTTTGTGTGTGGTATAGGAGTGAGGATACTCTTTTTTTTTTTCTTTTTACAAACGAATGTTACCACTCTTCTTCATGTATAGTTTATAATCCTTCCTACCTCATTTTGTAGATTTGTTTAGGTGTTTTTCTTTTCTTCAATTTCTCTTTAAATCAGTTGTGGTAAGTTACATTTTTCTAGAAAATGGCCCATTTCTTCTACATTTTCAAACTTATTAACAAAGTTTTCCAGAGATTAGCTTTAATATCTTTCATTTTCTGTTATTTTTATAATATATCCACTTTTCAAACTTTTAAGGCCTATGATTAACTTTGCTGTCTGCTTTGTTTCCTGACTAACTTCTCCAGAGTTTGTTCTATTAAATTAATTTTTATAATGAAACACAGCTTTTGATTTTAATAATTCTCTCTATTATAGGTTTGTTTTCTATTTCTTTAATTTCTATTTTCATACTTCTTATTTCTTCATTTGTGTGCTCTTTGGGTTTACACTTCAAAAATGTTTCCAATTTATTAAATTTTAAGCCTAGCATTTTAATTTTCATGACTTTTGTTTATAATACAGCAATGTCAAGTTACAATTTTTTCTCCAGTTACTGCTTTAATTGATTTCTACTTGTTTTGACATTATCATTCACAGAGTTTATATTCTTGGGTGGAGTGGTAAAAGGTGATGAACAAAAATAATTAATAAGTGGTAAAATATATTTTATAGGTGACAAATGCCATAAAATACCTTCAAGGTAAAGGAATGAGGAATTCTGGGGGGTAGAGATGGGATTTTTGCTATTTTAAGTAGAATTGTTAGGCAAGGCCTTACTCACAAGATGATATTTGTGTAAAAACTTGAAGGAAGCACTCTTGCCAATATCTAGGGGAAAAGCATTTAAACAGAGGGAACTGAAATTTCAAAAACTGAGGTAGATGCATGGTTAAAGTATTTTTTTCTTGAGTTTCCATTTCTTTATATATTAAACTAAAGTTTGGCCTGCAGCAGGGTTTCCTGACTTTCAGACTTTGGACATTTGCAAATAACCTTCCTGTTATTTACCTTATTCACATGCCACCCAAAGAGTGTATAATGTATTGCCAAAAAATGCAGAGAGATGGAGTAGAGTTACTACTTACGTTAGCTTCAACCTAAGCAGGAACTTGTTTTTTGAATATTTATTAAGATAAATTTATAAATTTAATAATAATTAAATTGTCTGTGTGAAAACTACAATCATTCAGTATTACCAGTGAAATGAGTGCCACATTTAGGAAAATAGATTTAAATTGGAGAACTTAAACTCTTGTTTAGTTCTATCTCCATAGGTTTGTAAATTGACTACTGAATGAACATTAGATAATTCTATAATTTTCCATAGATATAATTTTTCTGATTCTCCTTCAAAATCTAAAATGCCCTAAGTGTGAGAAGAAATGTTGTTGGTTATCAGTATGATAGTCCCTGACTTACAGTGATTCAACTTTTCAACTTTACAATGATGGGAAATTTTCACAATCTCAATGTAATGTACAGTATTCAATAAATTACATGAAATGTTAAATACTTTATTATAAAATAAGCTTTGTGTTAGATGGTTCTGCCCAACTGTAATGTAAGGCATATGTAAGTGTTCTGAGCACATTCAAGTAGGTTAGGCTAAGCTATGATGTTCAGTAGATTAACTGTATTAAAAGCATTTTTAACACATAATATTTTCAACTTACGATGGGTTTATTGGGATGTAATTACACTGTAAGTTGAGGAGCATCTGTATTCTTTTTTTAACTTTTATTTTAAGTTCAGGGGTACATGTGCCGGTTTGTTAAAGTATTTGAGGCAGCAAGGAAGTAGGTATGGCTGGAGCAGAATAAACATGGAACATATTTTGAGAATTAACAGGGTATAAATTATTTTAAGTACTTTTACCACTAATGAGATAGGAATCTGCTGGAAGGTTTTAAGCCGAGGATTGACAGAGTCTGACTTTTATTTTTTTTAGGTTTCAAATGTTGAGAGCATTACTCTAGGGGTAAGGACAGAATCAGGGAGGTCAGGTGAAGAAGCTACTAAAATAATCCTGACAAACAATGATAGCGGTTGGATTGTATTCATAGTGGTGAGTGAAGTTAGTGAAAAAAAAAAAGTAAATGTTATAGTTGTCATTTTTCACATATTACTCTTCCTGCCATTTCTGTTTATCTTATTTTAAATTCCATCTTCCATGTCTCATAAATTTCCTACATGTTTATCTGTCTATACTTAGTAGTTTCTTCAGGTCTATTTTCCATTTCACTAATTATTTCTCAAGCTTGTTTTAGGCTACCGTTTATACTTCCTTCCAATTTTAGTATTAACAACTGTGTTTTTCATTTATATATTCTTTCTCAAATACATCTTTTTAATGATGTCTTATCCTTCTTTCATATATGTTATATCTTTTATATCTTTAATCATTTTAAAGATTGTATCTTTAATCATATTAAACATACCTAATAGTTTCTATCTATTATCTAAAGTTCTTAGAGGCCTGTTGCTATTGCTTTGCTACCTTTCCCTAATGATTGTTACTTCAGGAACTATGTAATTTTTCTTTGTGAGCTAATTTTCAGTGAGGTTTTAACTTGGGAAACATTTTGTAAACTTGTTTGAAGGTATGTCCTGTCAGATGGATTTGTGCTTGCTTCTTCTTGGAGCCCCCAGAATAATAGCTGTGTGTATCCCTTTTATGTTAATTTCTCAGCTTGTAGTTTTCCAGATCATCCATACAGCATTGATTCACTTCTGTTGCTGTTGCAAAGATTGTCACACTCCAATCTTGAGTGTCAAAAGTCTTTCATAATAAATCACTAGAAATGAAAATTTCAATTTTGTGGCCAGGTTGACAAACAAATTTTATTTGTGCCTTCCTATAATGATAGATTTCTTAAACCTTTTATTCTATTTTTGTAGCCCTAGAAAGGCTCTTACACTGTGAGTAGATATCAGTTATGCTTCCCTCTATCCCCAACATTTCAGGCCTAATATCTCCTTCTTTGTCCATTTACATGCATAAAAGTCAAGAGCTTTTTTAGTCCCAGGGTTTCCTTATGAGCTTACTGGTGAGGTGTGCAGGGTTTTTGTTTCTGTTTTTGTTTGTTTGTTTGTTTGTTTTAGTTTCTGTGGATTTTCCTTTCTTGTTGGTTCACTTATGCCTTTAAATGTTGTTTGTTGTGTTTTATGGAGCTGTCAAATGTGACATATTGACAGAAGTAGATGGTGAACTGTTTTGACACTTTGTGATCTGCTACTAATTTATCTTTCTGGTTTTATATTTATTACCCATTAATTTACTCATACTAGCTTAATGACTTGGCCAAATTGACAAGTTATTACATTGCTTCTGCTGTTTTTTTCTCCTGGATTATTTTCCATTGCTAATCTCTTAAAACCATATATAACCCATATATTGAGGCTCAGCTTAAATGTCAATCCTTTCAGGAATCTGCCTTTCATATGCCAATGGGCAGGGGTATTTGCTCCTATGATGTCTTATCTGCACCTCTTCATTAGTTCCCATGGGCTTCCCCATCTATTGTGCTTATTGTTATGCTCTTACCTTCTCCAGCATTACCCTGCCCTAGCATTAGACTGAGAACATATGATCCAGGACAAGATCTGTGCTTGATTCATTCTGTATGTAATCCAGGCATAGCACTATGTCTTTCAGAGTCTGAGAGTATATTAAACAAAATTGTGTAAAAGTAGAGTTTCAAGCAGAAGCTGTAATATAAACATACCATGAATGGAATTGGTATATCCAGTGAATGCTTAGATTAGATGTCTGTAAATCTATTCCTATTTTAAGAACTAATAAAAATAATAATAAAAGCGGTAGGAGTCAGCCAAATGCCTAGGCAGATAGGGGTATGTCCCCAGTGAAACCCCACCTCCAAGCCAAAGACAGTTTAAAGCCTAAAAGACTAGGTACAAGTTAAATCCTTAGACTGGATTGAGAACTTGTCTTCCTGTTTGGCATGCTTTCCTCTTGATCCCACCCTTCACCTATTTTACCTATACCTACCCTTTCCTAATTGTTTTTCTACACTGTCATGCCCACCTTTGAGTGGTGACTTTGCTTCAACTTTTATTGCATACTCACAAACCAATCAGCATGCACTTCCCATCCTGTGCCTATAAAGACCCCAGAATCAGTTTGGTAGAGGGGGAGACAGCCTGCCTTTGGGGAAGAGACAACCTGACTTTGGGGAAGACCATCTGCCCTTCCCATCCCCTCTCTAGTTTCCCTCTCCGAGAGCCGTTTTCATTGCTCAGTAAAATTATCTGCCTTCACCATCTTTCAATCGTCTGCATGACTTCATTCTTCTTGGACAATGGACAAGAACTTGGGACCCACCAAGTGTGGTTACCTAGAAAGGCTATCACGCTGGCTCTTTGCCCTCACTGGTGGAGGGCAGCCACCTCACACACTGAGGCAAGGGCCCAACTGAGTCGCTAACATGCTACTGTCCGTGGAAGGTGGAACTAAAGGAGCACTGTAATATCCCCTCTGGGGCTTCAGGAAATGGGCACCCTCACATGGGCACTGCCACATTCCCCTCAAGGCGACACACCTGATCTGATCACAGGCGCTGCACGGAGCTTGTTCCTCCTTATCGGCACTCAGAGCGGCTGGCTGTGTTCCTCACTCGCTCATGTGCTCCCTCCCACAAGGGGTTGAGTGCAGTAGGCTGAGTAGAGGGGGCACCCCTGCCATGAGTTCAGCAAAGGGGTGAAGAAAAATCCTGCATCAAAAATAGCCCGAATGGTTAAGCCTGTTATGTTTCAGGCACTTTGCTAGGTGCTTTACTTAGATGATCTCTAATTCCCCTGACAATTCAGAAAAACAGATGAGGTTAAGGTAGTTGCTGAAGATCAGAGGCAGTAAAAGTCAGAGCTGAGATTTGGATCTAGATCTATCGAGCTTCCAAAGACAACAAAAGGCAAATGTACATAATTGCCAAAAGAGGAAAGCAATAAGCTTTAGTGAAGAGAAAGTATTGTTTATTCCATGTAGATAGTCAGGGATGGTAGACTGAAGTAGATGAAATTGGAAGAATGCCACTCATTTGTTAAGGTAAAGTGCCAGTGCCCCCTCATCCAGGAAGCACTGACTCCCCTGCCTGGATAGTTGCTTCCTTCTGGTTTTCCTCAGTCCTCTCTGTATTTACCACAATTTTTACATTTTAATCACTTGATTTTAATAATCTGTTTATGGGTTTTTTTCTCCACTAGCCAATGACTATCTTAAGGACAGGAACTTTAATTTTTTTTACTCTTTTTTCATGCTATTCTCATAAAATATTAATGTGTTTCTATCAAAATGTTTACATAACATATTCTGGTCTCAGACATTCATAATGCAAATAAGTAAATAAAGGTTCTAAGAACTCTTGCAAAAGAGATTTGTTTAGCCTCAGCTAAAGTAACATTTCCCTATTCTGTTTGACCACAGAACTCTTTTTTTTTTTTTTAGAACACTTACTGATATTTGTGTACTAATTTTTGGAAAATAAACCTTGATATAGTTTTCATACATGACTTTCTTTAATGTTTCTTTTCTCTTTGTTTTTG
This sequence comes from Hylobates moloch, assembly GCF_009828535.3. NCBI lineage: Eukaryota > Metazoa > Chordata > Mammalia > Primates > Hylobatidae > Hylobates > Hylobates moloch. The sequence continues at coordinate 45,468,667 of NW_026652293.1, forward strand.
GGGTGATAGATAAGTAGTGGAGTTCATTCACTAATTTTATAATATAAAATAAATTTTCATCATATCAATTGCTAAAGGAAAGTATGCTGTGTAGCAAGCAGTAAACAGTTTGTTAAAGAAAACTCTCTCTTGGTAAGAAAAAGTACTTGGCGTTTCTGTCTTTGAGGTAGCCACACTTGTCCTAGGAATGTGTGTGTGTCTGCATGGTGTGTGTGTGTGTGTGTGTGTGTGTGTGGCGGGGGGGTATGTGGTATGCGTGGAGGGGCATCCCTAAATCCAATCCAGATTTGCTCCTCACTTTGATTACTCTTTTAGGTTGTTACTTCGTTCCTTCACAAGCATAGACTTCTTTGTCTGCTGCTTCTGTTGAAGCACATAAATCCAAGTGGCAGCTATAATATTTAGAAGTACAAAATACATGGGAAAGGGCTCAACAGTTTTCTCAGTGCTAATGGCAGCCAAGGGCTGAGCTGTGTGTGTCATAAATGGTAGAGCTGTCCAAAGGAAAAAATCCTTTGTAGGCAGTTTTATCCTCTTTAAATTTTTTGCTTTTAAAGAGTGGAATCTTTCAGTAGCAGAAGCAGTTACAATCAAACCTCACCTGTTTTTTACATCTCACAGCTCCTTGGGGAACAAAGCAAATGAAGATGACGCAGGGAAAAAGGGGCAGTGATGCCAAGTTCTTAGCAGAACAGCTTTCCAAAAGACGTGCTATGCAGAGGTGCTTTTCTGTTTTACAACCATTTTGGTGTCTCCTGCCCCATGAAATGATTCTAGAAAAGTCTCCTTTTCTGCAGCCATAAATGCCTCTACTATGATCCTCAGGAAAACACTCATAAAACACACTCATGTGAGGAATTCAATGTTATTTTTGTCTCATGAGTCCCCAGTATACTACATATGTAGGCATAGACCTATATTTAATACCAAAGCATTTGGAAGTGGTTCACCCCAAGATTCTCAGTTCCCAGTATAATTATAAAGCACTTGCTAAAGTAGAGTGAAAAAGATGTTTTTATTCCTTAATGTTGTTTTTGTTTTATTTACTATGCTTGGTAAGTAGGTAGACTCCTAAATAAAAAACAAAAGTTAATTTTAAAATATTGCTGGTAACATTTTGATCTGGAAAAATACCATTATTGAGGACCTACCATGGATCGGCATTATGCATTTTATTCCACTAAATTCTCGCAGTGCTCTTATAAGGTAACATTTATTCTCATTTTACATACGAGGAAAAAAGATCTCACAGGGTGAGAGGTCACAGAGTTATGAAATGCTAGAGCTAATGTCTGAAACAAGGTTTTCAACATCTCCAAGGGATAACTGGAATGCTGGAAGAGTGGAGGCAAGTTCAGGTCAAGTTATCTATGAGATAGTATCTGCAGCAAGACATGAGGACATGAGCCTAGAGTCACTGTGTTGCAGGATTTTTCTCAGCCCCTTTACTGGACTCTCAGAAGGGCTGCCATCTACTCAGCCCACTGTGCTCAACCCCTTGCAGGAGGGAGCACATGAGTGAGCAAGTGCAGAACCTGGCCGGCCACTCCACGGAGCAAGCTCCGTGCGGGGCCTGCATCCAGACCAGGTGTGCCACCTCAAGGGGAATGCAGTGGCCCCCAGCTGAGGGTGCCCGTGACCTTGAAGCCCCACAGGGGGTGTCGCAGCGCTTCTTTAGTTTCACCATCCATTGACAGTGGCCTGTTAGCAGCTCAGTTGGCTCCTTGCCTCATTGCATGGGGTGGCTGCCCTCTGCCACTGAAGGCAAAGGGCTGGTGTGACAGCCTTTCTAGGTATCCACACTCAGTGGGTCCCAAGCTCTTGTCCAGCATCTGAGAAGAATGAAGTCATATGGATGGCTGAAGTATGGTGAAGGCAGATAATTTTATTGAGCAATGAAAATGGCTGTCAGCAGAGAGGAGAGCTGGAGATGGGATGGGAAAGGCAGGTCTTCTTCCCCAAAGTCAGGTTGTCTCTTCCCTAAGGTCAGGTCATCTCACTTTCTACCTACCGAGTCTGGGATCTTTATAGGCACAGGACATGGAGTGAATGCTGATTTGTTTGTGAGTATGCAAAAAAGGTTAAAGCAAAAGACACTACTCAAAGTTGGGCATGACAGTGTAGAAAACCAATTAGGAAAGGATAGGTATATGTAAAATAGGTGAAAGGTAGAGATCAATCAGAGGAAAACATGCCAAATGGGAAGACAAGTTCTCAATCCAGTCCAAGGATTTAACTTGTAGCTTGACTTTCAGGCTTTAAACTGTCTTCGGCTTGGAGGTGGGATTTCACTGGAGACCCGACCCTATCTGCCTAGGCATCTGGCTGCCTCCTGTTACTATCAATTGCAGGAAAGTATTAGCCAAGGATGTCAGAATAGAAGGCATGAACACAATTGGGGCCATTAATGCAATTTTTCCACCATGCTGGGGCATAGTAAACAAGGAGTGAAATGTCACAAAAAGAGATTGAGGAAGTAAGCAGGATTTGGACAACACAGGGCCTTGTGGGGTATGCTAACGGGGACTTCTTTTATTTTAAGGCCAAAAAGGAAGTCCCAATGATGACCTGGACTAGGTGGTAGCAGTGGGCAGATTTGAGATATTTTGTTTCTGTTGAATAGACAGAATTTGGTGATGCTTTAAATGTGAGGGCTGACAGGGAGACATCACTCTTGGTTCATGGCCACTTCTGTAATGGTGGTGCCATTCCCTAAGATGGAGAAGGGTGGGGACTAACTGGGGTTTGAGGGGCAGAAATCGAAAGTACCACTGGAGTCATAGAATTAGCTAGTGTCAAGTTAAAAGGAAAAGAATACAGAAACTACTAGATATTTCTTCCAAAAAAGCATCTGTTGCAGGAAAATGGCCACAGAGGTCAGGGGTGCATTATAACTTTCATAGCTCTTTGCACTTTTGCTTTCTTGGGCCCCTTCCTCCATTAATTTTGTTTAATATTTTATGACTATATTGGTGTAATGACAAATATAATCTAAGCTAGTGTCATTGTCATACATTTTTTTCTCTTCTGATGAAAAAATAAAAATGAAAACATTTCTTTGGCCTCTAAATTGTGGGCCCAAGGTCCTGTGCCTGATGGATATGTTGGCTCTCATAACAGTGTTGAAATGAGGGGAGAGTGAAAGGGGAATGGGGTATTCCGGCAACACTAAGGTCCTGCCACCAATGGGCTAGAGTTCGTGAGCTGCACTTACCCGCTGATGGCTCTGGAACCACCAAATGCTGCAACCCCATTGTTCCCTCAATTGCTGCGGCTGCTCAAAGTGCCATCACAGAAATTTCTGGAATGGTCACAACTGCCACTGAGCCAAAAATATTAGGGTTGTCATTGCCAGAGGTACTGCCAACTGCTGAACTGTTCTTAATTTCTTGTCCTTTGTCGTCTCCCTGTAGTATGTTTTATTGGCAGAACCTGATGGGAAGTCAGCAGGCCTGGGAGTCTGGGGCCTGTCATTTGCAGGCTTCCCGTCCTCTGTCCAGGAAACCACAAGAGAGCAAATTCTGGATTGATAATCAACCAATAAGTATCTGGCATATGCATGTTAAGTTTGGGATGTCTGTGAAACATACCAATGGAAATGTGAAGTGAGAGCACTTTGAGGGGGGTATGGAGAAATGAGTTAGACAACTAAGCCTGCAACAAAGATCACCAACATCTCCACCAGATAAAAGAAGAAAAACTGGCAGAAGAGCCTGAGAAGAAATCCAAGTGGAAAAGCAGCCAAATGTAGAAGCTAAAAGGGGAGAATGTTTTTAGAAAGGATGGGTGATCAGCTGCGTTAAACACTGCTGAAAGGCTTAAGAAGACAAAAACATGAAAATGTCATTGGATTTCACGTCATGGCCATTGTTGGTAACCTTGACGAGGGTAATTTCAATCAAGAGCTATGCACAGGGGCCAAAATGGCTTCGTGCTTTCTGATTTACTTTATGAAATCCCCTATGGTATGTGGATTATTACCTCACACATCTACTGAGTTCCAAACTCAGCTTTCTGACAAGTCCGGTCTTGTTTCTACTATCTCAAAAAGTTATAAAATAATCACTGTCCTCCCTTTATGAACAATAACACTGAGAAATAGAAGGTTCCAATCCTTTCTTGCAGAAATTCTGACCATGTGCAACTTGGACCACATGGAATCTCAAATTAAAAGATATTCTTAGATGAAAAATTCCAAGACCGCTAGGATTTCTCATCGGTAAGTGCTTTGAGTGTGCACAGATGGAAACCAGGAGTAGGTATGGTCTTCCCATTACCACCTCCCCAACAGTTATTTTATCATCCTTTCTTTAAAGAGCAGAGAAGTTTTGGTGTTCTGATCCCTTTATTTTAAGGCAATGGCAGAGAACTTTAGATCACATCTGTCAGCTAAAAAAATCCAAGGAAGCTGTTGCATGCTAGTCAGCCTTCAGAAGATGAAAGGTCAAATAATAACTGGTGAGGTGAGAGGAGCTGTGAAAGAAGAAAATGAAAATCTATTGAAAAATGAGGAGTTACCATGTAAGGCTAAGTAGCTGAGAAGGGCCCCAGGAGAATATTCTTGCTGATTCCAAAAAGTCCATGGAATTACTAGTGGCACCAACAGGAATATTAAGATAGAGAAATAATCCAAAGAAGAATGATATTTTGTCATCTCTGGGGCATTAAATTATCTGGGAAAATCAGGTACATTTTTTTCCAATTCCTAAGTTTGTCTTTTGCCTACATTGCTGTAATGATTTCCTTATTTGTCTCTGGCAACTGGCATAAGCCCTGATTATGACTCTCTACACTATAGAAAAGATGATATTCCAAACACACAAGTTTAACCACATAGTTTAAACTCTCCATTGCTTCCCATTACTTTCAGGATAAAGTGCAAATTCCTTAAGATAGCTTATCTTTCTTACCTTCTCCACCCATCTCCCACCATACACACATACACCCCTGCCCCAAACTCCAACTATAATAACTACTCCCATTTGTCCTGGATAATTCCTGTTTTTCATTCCAGCTTAGATATCACCTCATATGAAAAAAAAAGTCTCCTCTAATCTCTAAGACTGGGCAAGTTCCTTCACTATGTACCTCTATCCCTGCCTTAACATATTTCTCTATATAGATTATTTGCCTGACTTCTCCACGAGACTGTAAACTCTTGAGGGTTGGGACTATGTCTTATTCACTATTATAAATTGTATTAGTCTGTTTTCATGCTGCTGAAAAAGACATACCCAAGACTTGGAAGAAAAAGAGGTTTAATTGGACTTACAGTTCCACATGAGTGGAGAGGCCTTAGAATCATAGTGGGAGGCAAAAAACACTTCTTACATGGTGGCGGCAAGAGAAAATGAAAAAGATGCAAAACCGAGAACGCCTGATAAAACCATCAGATCTTGTGAGACTTATTCACTATCATGAGAACGGTATGGAGGAAACTGCCCCTGTGATTCAAATTATCTCCCACTGGGTCCCTCCCACAACACATGGGAATTATGGGAGTACAATTCAAGAGAAGATTTGGGTAGGGACAGCGAGCCAAACCATATCATTCCACTCCTGGCCCCTCCAAATCTCATGTCCTCACATTTCAAAACCAATCATTCCTTCCTAACAGTTCCCCAAAGTCTTAACTCATTTCAGCATTAACCCAAAAGTCCATAGTCCAAGGTCTCATCTGAGACAAGGCAATTTCCTTCCGCCTATGAGCTTGTAAAATCAAAAGCAAGCTAGTTACTTTCTAGATACAATGGGGGTATAGGTATTGGGTAAATACAGCCATTCCAAAGGGGAGAAATTGTCCAAAACAAAGGGGTTACAGGGCCCATGTAAGTCTGAAATCCAGTGCAGCAGTAAAATTTTAAAGCTCCAAAATTATCTCCTTTGACTCCATGTCTCACATCCAGGTCATGCTGATGCAAGAGGTAGGTTCCCATAGTCTTGGGCAGCTCTGCCCCTGTAGCTTTGCAAGGTATAACCCCCCTCCTGGCTTCTTCCACAGGCTGGTGTTGAGTGTCTGCAGCTGTTCCAGGTGCCTGGTACAAGCTGTCAGTGTACCTACCATTCTGGGGTCTGGAGGACAGAGGCCCTCTTCTCACAGCTCTACCAGGCAGTGGCCCAGTAGGGACTCTGCATGGGGCTTCAACCCCATATTTCCCTTCCAAACTGCCCTAGCAGAGGTGAGGGCCACACCCCTGCAGGAAACTTTTGCCTGGGCATCCAGGCATTTCCATACATCTTCTGAAATCTAGGTGGAGGTTCCCAAACATCAATTCTTGACTTCTGTGCACCCAGAGGCTCAACAGCACATGGAAGCTGCCTAAGTTTGGGATTTGCACCTTTTGAAACTATGGGCTGAACTGTACATTGGCCCCTTTTAGCAATGGCTGGAGCAGCTGAGATGCAGGGCACCAAGTCCCTAGGCTGCACAGAGCATAGGGACCCTGGGCCAGGCCCACAAAATCATTTTTTCCTCCTAAGCTTCTGGGTCTGTGATGGGAGGGGCTGCTGTGAAGACCTATGACATGCTCTGGAGACATTTTCCCCATTGTCTGGAGGATTAACATTCGGCTGCTTGTTACATATGCAAATTTCCACAGCCAGCTTGAATTTCTTTTCTATGATCGTCAGGTGCAATTTTCTGAATTTTATGTCTTTTCTTTTTAAAATGAATGTTTTTTCTTTTTTTCTTTTTTTTTTTTTTGAGACGGAGTCTTGCTCTGTCGCCCAGGCTGGAGTGCAGTGGTGAGATCTCAGCTCACTGCAAGCTCTGCCTCCCGGGTTCACACCATTCTCCTGCCTCAGCCTCCCTAGTAGCTGGGACTACAGGCGCCCGCCACCATGCCCAGCTAATTTTTTGTATTTTTAGTAGAGATGGGGTTTCACCATGTTAGCCAGGATGGTCTTGATCTCCTGACCTCGTGATCCACCTGCCTCGGCCTCCCAAAGTGCTGGGATTACAGGCTTGAGCCACCGTGCCCGGCCCCAGGTCACATTTTGAATGCTTTGCTGCTTAGAAATTTCTTCTGCCAGATATCCTAAATCAGCTCTCTCGAATTCAAAGTTCCACAGATCCCTAAGGCGGGGCAAAAATGCCACCAATCTCTTTGCTAAAACATAACAAGAGTCACATTTGCTGCAGTTACCAACAAGTTCTTCATCTCCATCTAAGACCATGTTAGCCTGGACCTTATTGTTCATATCACTATCAGCATTTTTGTCAAAGCCATTCAACAAGTCTCTAGGAGGTTCCAAACTTTCCCACATTTTCCTGTCTTCTTCTGAGCCCTCCAAACTCTTCCAACCTCTGCGTGTTACCAAGTTTCAAAGTCGCTTTCACATTTTCAAATATCTTTTCAGCAACACCCTAATCCTGGTACCAATTTACTGTATTAGTCCATTTTCATGCTGCTGATAAAGACATACCTGAGACTGGGAAGAAAAAGAGGTTTAATTAGACCTATTTGACAGTCCCACCTGGCTGGGGAGACCTCAGAATCATGGCGAGAGGTGAAAGGCACTTCTTACATGGTGGTGGCAAGAGAAAAATGAGGAAGATGCAAAAGCATCTTCTGATAAAACCATCAGATGTCATGAGACTTATTCACTACCATGAGAACAGCATGGGGGAAACCATCCCCATGATTCAAATTATCTCCCACCAGGTCCCTCCCACAACACATGGGAATTATGGGAGTACAAGTCAAGATGAGATTTGGGTGGGGACACATAGCTAAACCGTATCATAACACTAATGCCTAGCACAACGTATGGTTCATTTTATCAATAAAGACTCATTGAATAAATACATTCATGAGAGAGAAAAAACAGCTAGGACAATTCCAGGGGCTGAATTGAGCCTGGATATTCATCACTCAAGATATCTCAAGGGAGTGCAGCCAGGAAGGAATCATTGTTGAAAGCCTGAAGGTCAAAGTCAATAAATCCAGACCATATGCCTGGTCCAAAGACAGAATGTCAACCTAAGAATGAGTTGGCAAATAAAGTTTGGTGAGTTTATAGAAATATAGGACAAGGTACAAGGAATGGCTGAAGGAGAGAGGTCTGTTCATTTGGGCTGCTATAACAAAATACCTTAGATTTGGTGGCTTATAAACATCAGAAATGTATTGCTCCCAGTTCTGAACACTGGGAACTCCAAGATGCAGGTACTGACAGAGTCAGTGTCTGTGGAGGGCTCACACTCTGGCTCATCATTAGCACCTTTCACTGTGTCCTTACAGTGGAAGGGGCAGGGCAACTGTCTGGGGCCTATTTTATAAGGGCACTAATCCCATTCATGAGGGTGTCATCCTCATGACCTAATCACCTTCCAAAGTCCTGACTTAACACCATCATCTTGGGGATTAGGTTTCAACATATGAATTTTGGGGTAACACATTCAGACCATAGCAGTGGAGAATCATGTTTGGAGCCCTTTTGTATGTAATCATCAGGTCTAATGGAAGTGGGGAGAAGAGTTTCAAGGGGCTCATCTAAGCTGACCTGCATGTATACAGTAAAGTGTAATAGACACATCACAGGGTACTGGAATCAGATCGCTTGCATTTGTTTCCTGGCTCCTCCACCTCTTACTAGCTCTGTAACTTTGAAGAAGTTACTAGCCCTTCTACACATCAGCTTTTCTCATCTGAAAACAATGATACTAATAGTGCCAAACTCTTAAATTCACTGTGATTTGTTGGTTGGTTTGCTTGGAGACAGGATCTTGCTCTTGCACTCAGGCTAGCAGGCTAGACTGCAGTGGTGCTATCACAGCTCACTGCAGCCTTGAACTCCTGTGCTCAAGCAATCTTCTCACCTCAGCCTCCCAAGTAGTTGGGGCTACAGGCATGCACCACCATGTCCTGCTTATTTTCAATTTTTTTTGTAGAGATAGGGGTCTCACTATGTTGCCCAGGCTGGTCTCAAACTCCAGCCTCAAGTGATCCTCCCGCCTTGGCCTCCCAAAATACTGGGATTAGAAACTTGAGCCACTGCATCTGGCCTAAATTCACTGTGATTTTTAAATGAGCTGATTTGTGCAAACCCTCTAAATTAGTACCTGGTACATAAAAAGCTCTCAATAAGTGTGAGCAATTAGTAAATATTAATGATGCCTTCAAGATTAACACATGCCACATGTGTCCAGCCTCTCTGTGTTGGTCCACATTAAGGACTTTCCTAAAGGCAAGTCCCCCTTTGCTTGGTATATGGTATCCTGTATCTCAGACTTTTTTCACTATGCATAATAGAGTTCTTTCTACCTGCAACATACACTTGGACAGAATATATTTAGAAGCTTAAGATATGAGGTTACTTAACAGCATTTTCTAACAGTGACATGAAACTGCCAAGGTCCTGTCCCATCTCCTTTCACCCTGCTTACTATGGCTGGGGTCAAGGAGCATCATTTCCTCCTTGAAGGCACTGAGACATCCCCAGCAGGATTTCTGACTCAGTGGCAAAGGCCCCATTTGGATCTTGGACCCCAATCTGAATTGTGCAGCTTCATTTCCCAGAGAAGCCAAATTATTAATTTCATGATATAGGTAATGATATAGAGGCTTTGTTTTCTTAAAAATTCTAGTTCTTTAACATCTGGGAAGCTTTATATTCACAGCAAAACTAAAAAGGCAGATTCAGGATCCATCCCTGCATGATGTTGGGTTAGTGGGGACTCTCCTAGGCCCCATCAGTGCCTGCTCTCCCAACTGGGTGCAAAGGGTCCCTGTGGCCTGCAGCAAAGGAGCTGGTGGGCAGAAGTAGACAGTGCAACTGCCCCTGAGAGATGGACAGGGAGCACAGCCTCCTTCCATCTCCAGTCTCCAGCACATCTCAAAGATGTCCAATTCAAAAATGACAAACTGCGTGGGACACCATTGGGCATCTTCAGGCTTCCCTGCTCCTGGGGATCATGGTACTCACACAGGCACATCCCACACTCACTTCCACTCACACCCACACCCAGATTCTACTGACTCTGGCAAATAGACCCAGGCTAAATGCTAGGACCACCTCCCCAGAACTGCTCACACCTGCCTAGGAGGGCTTGTCTCTTGCACCTGGGGAGTGGCCTATTTCCTCTAGAGCTAGCCAGGGCAGATGGATGACTTGGCCAAGGGCCCTGTTCCCACAAGGACAGAGGGTGGGCAGGCACTTGGCTGCTAACAGAGCAGCCCAGGTCACCCCATGTCGGCTGACTTCAAGCAAAGGGACACCCCATGACCTGTCAGCAGCTTCTTCTGCAGTCATCTCTCCAGGGTCCATCAAGGAGTAAACTCAGTGCAAGGCATGGCATGAGGGTCACTGGTGCTGGCCTCCTGGAGGGCTCTGGCTTGCTGGGCCAGATGGTTTGGTCTTGGCTTGGGGTCAGTGGCTGCTTCTTTCCCCAAGATCCACTGGCAATTGCTCTGCTGAGACAGCTCGAAGGCATCGGGGACCCAGGAGTGTATCCTGCACAAAAACTCCCAAAGAAGAGGATATTTGGGGTCAGAGTCTCAAGGAACACAGAGTGCATCCTGGGTAGAACCTCCACTGAAGCCTGACAGGGTCGGGTGCTGGGAAGCAGCCAAGGAGGCCTGGAAGCGCACCCCACTGGAAATGGGTATTGCGGGCAGAGGCCAAGGCTCTGCAAACCTCTCTCCCAGAATCTGGAAGAGACGACCTCAGCTCTGCTGGGAGGGAGGATGGATGAGGCTCTTGGGCAGGCCTAGTGGTTTGGGGATAGCAGCTTAACAGTGTGGTGATCACAACTTCAGGAGGCATGTCCCAAGGCAACCAGTGCTAGTGACAGAGAGCAGGCCTGCTGACCTGGCTGGCAGCTCGTGCCTCCTGCTCACTCTCCCCGCAACCTGGGAACCAGAAGGAAGAGTGTGACAGGCAGGGCTCAGGCAGCACCTGCGAAATCCCTGGAGAACTGGGGACAGAGAAGACAAAGAGCAGGGCCTGCTCACACACATAAAGGAACACACACTGCGGTGCCCAGCCTGCCACTGTGGGAGCCGTGTGCTGCCCCAGCAGTTAATGCCACCCTGGCAGAGTGGCGAGCTGACCAGGACCTTGGCCCTCTTTGACTCCAGGGGAATGTCGACTCCGAGAAGAGGAGCTGGCCACACAGGGAGCCCCGGGAGTGCTTGGGGTGGCAGCACAGCTGGGGGTGGAATGTGTGCACCACTGGCTATAGGCCCTAGGACCATCAGGCCACAGGATGCTCTGGATAAAGGAGGGTATGGGGTGGATGTAGCCGATCCACAGGTGGATGTGGTGAAGGAAGATGGCTTGCAGCACCTGTTTCAGTGCTGCGTTCCACCTGAGCCTGGCAGGGGCGCCCGTCATCCACTGCAGCAGATTTGGAAGTTACCCCGCCACAAGGTAATAAGCTTGTCTCTTATATTCCTTCTTATAACTATTTTTTTTTCTCTTTTGCAATTGCCTCGGCTTGAGTAATAAATATGGGCTCTAAAAGTGTAAAAATACAAACAACAGGTGGAGTATCTGAGAAATCCAGTTAATTCTTTGCTGAGGATTGGGACAGAGTTTTCGTGTAGGCAGCTCCTGCTTTTATCCCTTCTTGGTGCCTTGGCCTCAGTCACGTTGCCTTCCTCCACAGGCTTCTGCTAATTGACACTACTCTCTATAATTCTGCCATGGGTACCTTAACTGAGAGTGCCTTTTGGTTCTTCTGGGGAAATTCATCTACACCATTTCCTTAGACTTCTCAATCATTTCCTCATACGATAAGTAACACCATTTTAGAATAGGAAAACAGTTTTCCCATTCTTCATCATGACAGCCGTTATTGGCACCTGTTATGTTTTATCATAGCTCTGAAATTCCTAAACTTCCTCAAGTTCATGGTACTTAGTGTCTCAGTAATTCCTTCACGGCATGCCTAGGCTTAAAGAAATACCTAATAATTCTGTTTATTAAGTAGTTAGTACAAAACAACTTGTTATAATAAGCATTATATTATATTTATATTAGATATGAAAAAATATATTCTGAAATAACCACACTTACTGTATTTGTTTGCTATGGCTTTGTATTAGTCAGGGTTCTCCAAGGAGACTATGTATATAAAATAAGAATTGGCTTGCACATTTTGGAGGCTGACAAGACTTAAGATCTGCGATCAGCAAGCTGCAGATCCGGGAGAGAGAGGATAGTGTCATTCCTGTCCAAGTCCATGAACTAGGAGAGCCAGTGAGTCCAAAGGCAAGAGAAGATCAAGGTGCCAGCTCAAATAGTTAGGGAACAGTTAGGGAGAGACAATAAATTCTTTTTACCCATTATTTTATTCTCTTCAGGCTTTCAACAGACTGGACAAGGCCCACTCACATTAAGGAGGGCAATCTGCTTTCCTCAGTCCGCCAATTCAAATGTCAATCTCATTCAGAAACACCCTCACAGGCAAACTCAGACAATATTTAGTCAAATATCTGTGCATTCGATGGCCCAGTCAAGTTGACTCATAAAATTAGCCATCACTTGTTTTTATGTTAATAAAATATCCCACACTGGGTGGCTTAAACAGCAAAAAATTGTTTTCTCACAGTTATGGAGGCTAGAAGTACAAGATGAAGGTGTTGACAGCTTTGATTTCTTCTGAGGCCTCTTTCCTTGGCTTGCAGATGGCTGTCTTCTCACTGTGTTTCCATATGGTCTCTCCTCTGTGCTTGAGCATCCCTGGGGTCTCTCTGTGTGTTCAAATTTTCTCTTCTTATAAGGACACCAGTCGGATTAGATTAGGGCCCACCTAAAGGCCTCATTTTAATTTAACCACCTCCTTAATGGCCTTATCTTCAAATATAGTCACATTTTGAGGTACTAGGGTTACGATTTCAACATATGACTTTGAAGGTGGGGAGACCCAAGTCAACCAATAACACTACTAACGGGGTTTGTGGGCCCATTTGCCATTGTACATTTTCTCAGACCTTGGAATCATATTCATCACTGCCACCCTCACACTGAATTTTATACAATACAAGCTTGGCATCACAGTAGCTGCCAAAAACCCATTTTCACAAAGATGTAACATCGTCAAATAGAATGAAGCATTATCTAATATTGAGACTCACCTAATGGAAACTATCACAAGCGAATACTTTGCAAATATCAATCATCACTGTGTTTTCCTTTAAAATGTGAGATATCTTGAGGTGTCCCTATCACTTGTGGTGCCCAGAACACCTTACCACATAGTTTGAGAACCATAGCGATAGGTGACTTACATATTTATCACGTTGGTCTTCCCACTAACTTCCAGTTTAGTATTGTCCATTTAACTATTTATGAGAGGAGAAAACTGAGGCTAAGACTGGCTATATAATTTTACCAAGGTAACACAGTTAATAAATACTAGAATCAGGTCTACTACTCAGTTTTCCCGCACTACTACTGGGGTAGAGATAAAGACTTATATTTACATTGAAAAAATATATGCTTAAATAATCACGCTTACTGTATTTGTTTGCTTTGGTTATGTATTAGTCCAGGTTCTTCAAACAGACCACACAAAACTGGGAGTTATTGGGAAGAACAAACATGATAAATATGAAAAACTGGGGTGCATAGTGTTGCTGAGTATTCTACATTCAGTCCCACCTCCTTTTAGTGTTATCAGTCCTTCCTGCACGTCAAAAAGCTACAAAGTTAAAAGACATTTTTTTCCAGGCTTTTTTGCAGCTGGGGCTCAGGAGGCTAATTAGTATTTTTCAATTAGATGCGCTCACATTGAGATTTTTAAGATGGGAATAAGGTGGAGGTTATTATCCTGTTTGAGACTTGGACAATTTTTCTGCAGTGGCATTCTAGCAACTGGACTGCAGGCTTACATGTCAAAAGTCACAGCACTGAGTAGATTCAGTGTTCACTGCCCAGTTACCAAATCTGTGAAGGTTGAGAGCATTTGTGACGACAGCAGCAGATGCCTCCTAATCTGGCTTATTGATCCTTGGCTGTAGCCACTGAGGGATGTTCTTAAACTCAAGAGCTCCAGTGGCTGTCTCTTAATTTCCCACCTTTTGGACTGTGGCAGAAACAGAAGCTGTCCAGTGTGTGTGTGTGTGTGTGTGTGTGTGTGTGTGTGTGTGTGTGTGTGTGTAGGTGGGTGGTGGCTGGAATCATTCTTGTGATATTCTGGGACATTTTTTGAAGACTCAGCTATTTTCCACATTTTAAGCCCTTAGAACACTTTAGAAAGCCTAAATTCCCTGTTAAAAGATCCTGAAGATACCTTGAGTGATACATGTTTTCTATACATAAGTTTGGATGATGCATTGTAATATGTTAATAACTTAAGAAAGAAAAGCCACTACTTTTGTATTAGAGAAATAGAAAATATAATAGTACATTTCAGCCATCATGACCTGTATGTTTAGAAGGCTCAGGAATTAATGGGCTCCTTTCCATTTCTGCTATTAGGATTCATTAAACAGTTAAATGGTTTAGGTGGATCATTTCAAAAATAGACTTTTCTGTATTCTCTCCATTAGCTTTATTTTTGAAGATATAGTCCCACATATATTTCTCGGGAAATACACACACACACACACACACACACACACACACACACAACCCTTTAGATGACAGACAATATAACTGAAACTTTTATTTTACCAAGAACATGAGGAAAGAAAGACATGCTATTTTAACACAAATATAAATAGATTCAATAAATCAAACTTGGCAGAGTATCAAAAGAGAAAATCAATTCTGATAATCCTAACTGTAGAGAATTCCCTAGAACTTCAATATGGTCCTGAATTTGGGAAAGTATTTCTCCTAAAGGACTAGTCCCAGCTAAAAGAATTGAGTTGTGCCTTGGTAACTGTTCCCATCAAAGCATGAGGCAGCCTCTGTTTAATATCCAGTCTGAATGTCACTGAGGCCCAAGCTTGCCTTGTAAACCAGAGAAAGGAAGCAGAGATGTTGTCTGCTCTGAGGTCAGTGGTATCAGTAAGCACCCTGGCAGGCACACACAAAGGGATAATTGAAAAGGGTTTAATCAAAGGTTCATTTACAGTTAGGGTCAGGGATAGGGGAACCAACATGGGATGGAGAAAGACTAAGGGGCTAGCAATGGGGGAAGCCATTACTGCCTCTAATACCGAATGGGCAACACCTGGAACAGCGTGAGCAGTGTAGCCATGGAAAAGGATGCACCTGGCAGGAGCTGTAGCCATAGATGGAGAAAGGCAGCTACTGCTAAACTAGCAGGGCAGCCTAGCTGGCAAAGATAAGAACAAACGTTTCCAAAGCCCATCCTGCCTGGGAAATGTTTCTGATTTCGTAGTAAAAAAAAAAAACAAAAAAAACAACCCTGGATTCCATGTGACATACTCATTAGGTGTTCTTGGAAATGACATTTAAATGTTCTGAGATAGGCTTCTTATCTTAAAATGGGAATAATAATGTCAAGGATGCCATCAGGGTCAAAGAAAATAGTATATCTGAGAGTTATTCAAAAACTACAAGACGGTGAAATTCCACTCATTTTATCATTATTATTATTATTATCATTGTTAGTATTATAACCTTCAGAGATGCCCATTGATTTTAAACAACTATTTCAACAAGCCATCTTATGACAAATATATGATTTTTCTATATGCCAGAATATTTCAAAGCTTCACCACTGCTGTCTACCAATATATAAATAGCAGGGCTACAGAGAACTATGTAGTACAGTGAAGTTTTCAGAGAGTAAATAGGATACTGTAAGCTTAAAGGAAATGGAGAAAACACAAGTGGCAAGCCTTCTTAGATTTGGTATTCAGGAAAATCTGAAATTTGGAATGTGAGAAGTTGGAGACATGGTCATTCAGACAGTCATTAAACCTAAGGTATCAATATGGCAAACCTACTTCCACCTCATGCGCCTACCTCATGTGCCCATGGCACACTGCAGAGCGCAGAGATAATATCAGAACGCAGATCACATTGGAGCTGAGGGATAACATTAGAATCTTCCTTAATATAGCATTCCAGGCAGATACTGGTAATTAACTGGAGGTGGGAGAGGCGGCACATGAGATGAATCATATTGATCATAACTGGGCGCTCAACAGATAGGCAGTATATTGAAATTGACTGAGCACTTGGATATTTGTTTGGGCCTCACAGTTTTTAAAGGATTCTGATAAAACAGAAAGTCCAGAAAAGAGCAATCAGTATAGTTGAAAGACCTGGTTATGTTTTCCAGAAAAATGAGAAGACTTGGGTAAGGATAAGAGTAAACTCTTCCAAGTATCTACAGGGCTGTATGCTAAAGAGGGGGTAGCTAAGTCCATTGCGATCTCAGGTGAAGTAACTAGAGTTTATGGGTAGAAGTGTCTGAGAGACCTTTATCAGATGTTTAGCATTTAGAGCTAACCAATAATAAAAATGTAGCCTTCCAACATACTAAGTTCAGTTGAATCTGGGCGAACCTCTGTCAGAGGTGTTTTCAAATAAAATAATTCCTGATTTAGGAGAGTGGGTAAGCTAGATCACTATTAATATCCATTCCAGGTGTATATTTCCACAGCCCTAGGTCTTTTTGAGTGCTCAGAGGTGCTTACCAGTTCTCAGAGGGCAGCTGTAAAGGAAAGCCGTATTGGTTCACTTGGGAATCTTCAGATGGGTATAGAATTGGCAAAGTCCCATATAATCCATTTGCCAGCTTTATTTTACAATGTGTTAGCCAGAACTCCCCTAGCCAATATTTTTTGCCCCAGAAAGGAAAGCCCACAATGCAGTAAATTACTGATGATGCTGCCAAAAAGGAATTTCACTCTCAGATCAAATTTGGATTAAATGTAGTAAATCCAGGGCATTAGTTTTTAATAATCAAAAAGTTCTGTCGATATGCTTTAAAAGAATAAAATTCCTCCTTTTAAAGGTCTGTTTGATGTAACACTTGAAAGCTGAGATGCAATCAATCATTAACAATGTTTAATATTCTCTACCTTCTAGAAATACAATACAGTCAAGGTGCTGAGGTGTAAAAACTGGCCAAAGCTCAATGCTCATATAAGATGAAACCACTTTTGAAGTATCATTTTCTTACCCACATTCAATTTAGTCATTTCTTCAGTATATCACCTTTATCCATCACTACTGATTTGAACTTAAAGACTTTACCTGATACTTGGGTCTCTAGGTACATGTAGGGGAAAGGAAACATGGTGTAATATCCACAAGAAAAGCAAAGATTAGATTTCTCAATTTAACCTGGCAGCAAAATAGTACTTAGACATCTCAGAATGGAACAGCTAGACATTTATTTAAATTCAAGTAAACAAATCTCAGCAATGCTGCCACTTTTGGGTGGTCAACCTGAAGACAGGAATTCTGTCTTATTTTTCTCTATTTCCTTAACTCTCAGCCCAGTGCTCAAAACATAATGGCAGTCAATATGTATATAGTGAATTGAATAAAATGCAAACTACAAAGTCCTCCCTTCTCAGAGTATTCAATATATGGAATTATCCTTATTTTGTTGTGCTTGTTTTCTAATGTGTCTGTCTCCCACACTAGACTGTGAGCCTTGATAGCCCCAAAGAATGATCATTTATGTCACTGTTCCCAGTGTCTAAGTCAGAGCCTGGTGGGCATTCATATGTTGGTTGAATAAATGCTTTCCTCAATGAGATTATACTCACACACTGAAACAGGCTTTATGGATGAACAGCACTGGTTAGTAGGAAAAACAGTGGCTTTCAGAGTGAGCCAATTAAACTTTCTTTATAAATCACTCAGTCTCAGGTATTTATTTATAGCAGTGTAAGAACAGACTAATATACCTCAATATTTGAAGTAAACCCTGAAAAACACAGTTTCATAAAAATAGTATAGAGACCTCCCGTTGCAAATAATCAGGACCCCAGAGCAAAGCTGTTTTAGGTCCATAATGGGGGAAAGACTCAGAAGCTAATCTGAATAATTTGGAAGAAAGAGCAGTTGAGACCAGAACAAAATTGAAATTGTCCCTGGCCAAAGCCTTCCTCCTCAATGAGAAGGAACTCAATGCTATTATCACAAACCTGCTACATAGAATCTGTTCCTCTGTTTTATGATGCTTTAGCCAATTGTAGCACAAGGGACACATTTTATAGACGTTTTCCAGGCTGGGCCATCCCCAAGTGCCAACCTGGATACATTGATTACTTTTATTTACATGAACTTCTAAGGAGGCAAAGTGAGAATACCTGGATGAGAGGAAAGATAAAAAGTCTCGCTTGTCACTCTTCATTCGAACTTGTCACTAAGACTAATAATATGGTACACAATTTCAATACAAGCAAACTGAAAAGTGCACAAGGTAGCTAGAATAAGAACAATGCTATAGTAAGCGTTGGAAGGGCATGGTTTGTGAAGTTTGGAAGAGGTCAGGTCACACAGCTGTTATGACATGTACAACCTATACAGCTATATAAGAAGCCCTTGAATAGAATGAGTGCAAATGATTAACGGAGGAATGGATGATTGATTGATTGAATGAATGAATGAATGAATAAATTAATGCAAAGTATAGCAATAGAATAGACAATGCATTGAGAACCAGGAAATACGGTTTCTAGCCTTAAGGTCTTTCTCTTGTGTGACCCCTGGAAACTCACTTCTAATTTTATAGTTCAGTTCTCTTATTTGTTTTACTCTTTTTGATATGGCACAAGTTCTTAGCTTGTGTTTAATTAATGAATAAGGATAGTCGTCCTGACTTCATACAGGAAAGAAGTCTAATATCTGTTGAATAATACTTAACATGTGCTACCACCCTGCCAAACACACACACTCTCTCTCTCTCAGTGTTAATCCTTTTAACCATACTTAAAAGTAGATATAATTGTCATCACTTTTACCAATGAAAAAATTGACATTCTAATATATTAACTGATGTTTCTGTTTCACACAGAGTAAGTAAATAGGATAAAATTGGAGGCTGTTACAGACCCAAACCTTTCAATCTCACCATGTTGCCACTTGTTTGAGAAACTGAAAAAGTATACATATACAAAGTATTACCAGTGTTGCAGATATTTGCCCAAAGGCACATATCTAAGTGTTTGCTTCTATACAAAATAGTCAGACCGGTTCTCATACCAACTCACACAGGATGTGAGGCAACAGATAGACCCAAATATTTATTAAGTGGGAAAATAAGATGTCCATAAGTTGATGAAGACTGTTTTGTTTTGCTTTTTTTCTTGTGACCAGGCAACTAATAGCAAGTGAAGAAAAGGAAATATTGGCAGACAACTTGGCTAAAGTACCAGACTTCTTTGTCATCCAGTCAGACACTAGGGGTGAAAAAAAATCTGCCTGGTTATCTTTGTCTGGTCTCTCTTGGCTGAAAAACAGGGTACTCTTCAGAGGTAAAAGGGATGATCTGTTCCTTATAATTAAATGACCCTACACACAGAGATAACTCTGAGTAAAAGGGGAAAAAGTCTCAGATCTCAAATTTTTTTTTTTTGTAAAAAGTAAGAACAACTCGGAGAGGCTGAGGCAGGAGAATGGCGTGAACCCGGGAGGCGGAGCTTGCAGTGAGCCGAGATTGCGCCACTGCACTCCAGCCTGGGCGACAGAGCGAGACTCCATCTCAAAAAAAAAAAAAAAAAAAGTAAGAACAATATTTGAAAGAGAGATAGAGCATGAATGATGGGCATGTATGAGATTATTAGATTAAGAATTTATCTTGTAATATGCTAACAGTCCATTTTCAAACTATGTGAAATGTATGTGAATGTATACATCTAGAGTAAATATATTGGTGAGTTAGATATATATGTGTCTATTTAATTTTCATCAGAAATTGCTACTCTTCCTTTTCTCAGACATCTTATTTTCCTTTCCCTTTTGCCTTGACTATCAGGAATCTCAGAAGTCATAACCATGCCTGATGACAACAGTTTCCTTTGGCCTGGTGTGGTATTGTAAATGGTTTCTTTTAGACCAACTTTTTAGTAATAGACCCTCTCTATGCCTTTTGTTGTAAGCTGCTGCAGATTCTTGCTACAGGTATGAAGTAAATTCTGCTAATAGCCTTGATTTTTCACTTGTGTCACCATGTACATCTTTACCATAACCTCATCATGGATGGAATATACTTCCCTGCCCCTTGACTTGATACTTGACCATGCAACTTGCTTGGAACAATGAAAGATGATGGAAATGACAGTATACCAGTGCTTAGCCTTGCTCTTAAAAAGCCTCCAGGGTTTCCTGCTATACATCTGCCGTCACCATGAGAAGGACCTGCTCAAGCAACCCACTAGTCACAGGAGGAGAATGAGAGACACATGGAGCAGAGCTGCTCTCAGAGTCCACCTAGATTAGTTGTCAGCAGACCTCCAGTGGACTTGTAGAAACATAAGCAGTAATAAAAGGCTGTTGTTTTAAGCCACTGAGTTTTGGGGTAATATTTTATTCAGCAAGTTAACCAGTACAAAGTAGGTGGAAACTATCTATATTTCAATGTTTATCTTTTAAATATACATATTTGTATTTATGGTTAGTGAGAAAGTTTTCATAAATGTGTGAAAAGTCTTTAATTTTCATAAACAGAATATTATTGCATAATTTAATATTTTTGAATATTTCTATGGTTTCAATGTCCTGCCAAAACTTACGTTGAAATTTAATTTCCACTGTAACAGTGTTGAGAAGCAGGACCTTAAAGAGGTGATCAGATTATGGGACTCTACCCTCATGAATGGATTAATGCCATTATCAAAAATAGTGGTATTATAAACTATATATAAATATAGTGGTATTCTGTTATAGCAGCGGAAAATGGACTAAGACAAATATGGTATTTTTTTACCCTGTTTGATAAACTTCATTCTTCAAAACTGTTATATCAGAATTATCTGCGAAGCCTTGCCTGATATCTTTCAACAACTAAATACATTCCCACTCTGTGCTAAATGTATATCTTGAACATATTTCTATTTTTTCCTATCTCTCACTAGATTTTTATGACACCCAAGTTCAGGACTATGTTTTATGTCTCTTTGTAGCACATTTTATGGACATAACAGTCATTCAAAAATATATATAACTGGATATGCTCAATGATAGAATTTTAATCAGTTCACATGTTGAGAATATACTATCCAAACGGATAAGCCTTTAAGCAATACTGGATATTTGCTTTTGAAAAACAAAGCATTATAGTTGCTAAGGGGACAAAGCACAGTATAGTACATAAAATCTAGTGTGGTGAAATACTAGTCAATACAAATAAGCTCTCAAGCCCACACTTGCTCTCAGGCATCTAGATGAAAATTGATAGACATATCACAACAATTCTGGCCTTCAGTGAGACAGGCAGAGCCAAATTAATGTACCATTGATTCTCAGAAGGTCTCAGTTACTTCATTATTCCTTACAACACAGAATGAAATAATGTGCAAATTACCTTCAACAGCATCAACACAATTAAGGGAAACATGTATGTAGCTCAATGAAGTGATGATTTGGGGAAGAAAATTTTATTTGATGGTCTAAACACAATGTATGGACAGACAATATTTGTACTTTAATGTGAATATAAAACATAGCACAGAACTAGGAAAAAAAAAGTCTGTTGACTGTAATGGGCACCAGTGTTCCAGTCATGAAATTTGTTACATTGTTTAGATAAATTATGGTAAAGTGGTCCCAGTTCCTAGGATTGAAATATGGTCAGCTGGTGAGAGGGAAGGACATGGGTTACTCCGGGATTTACATCTCACTCTAAGTCATTTGTAAGCAGTGAAATGACTGGAGTCCATAAATTCTGACAACGATTCTCTACCTACAACAAAATAGTTAAACTAGAAGGAAAATGTGGTACAATAACAATTCTAATAATTAGTGTCTATTAAGCTAGGGCTCCTCTGCATTTTTCATGCATTAATTCATTTAAATCTCACAGCATTCTGCAAAGTAGGGTTACGGGATCTTGGAATGTCACTTCACCAGCCAGAAACCTCTGTGGCCAGTGGTGCCTTCGCCTGAGTTTTGCTGGGGCCCACTGGGCCCACACTGCCTGGAAGGCTGTGCTCAGCTTGTGCTACCGGCCTGGATCCCATGCCTGCCGAGGGCAAGTGGAGCAGTGAGGGGTGTGTGAACGAAAGAGCATGGGGTCCAGCCATCACACACAGCCAGGCATACTGGCTGCAGTGGGCCAGGCAACTCCAGGCACCGGTACAGCCACTGGCTCCCTTTGAGGCTGTGGCTGGACCAGACATACTGCAAATAGTAGTTTCCATGGCTAGCACCAGGGAACACGCTGGTGCCTGGAAGCTTGGTGACTCCAGGAACCAAGAGCCTCAGAGAGGGCATCACAGCTCTGGCTCAGGGAGCTCCTAGGTTTGGGCTCTCCAAAGGGCCACAGTTCTTCTCTCCTTCTCTCTTCTCTCCTTCTTGTCACCCACAACGTGGTGAGCAAGGGGCATATTTCAAGCTCTATTTGTGTTGCAGCTCTTTTAGCACTGCCAGTCGGTGGGTCCCAAGTTCTCATCCTGCACCCAGGAAGAATGAGGTACATGAACAAGTGGAGAGTGAGCAAGGTGAAGAGCAGCTTTATTGTATGACAGAATAGCTCAGAGGAGATCTGCAGTGGATAGCTCCTCTCCACAGGCAGGGTGTCCTGACTGCCGCTCGTCATTCCGATGTCTGCCCAGCTCTCAGCTAAGAGGAGACCCTGGAGTGGGTAGCTCTTCTCTGCAGCTGGCCATCCCCAGTGTCTGCTCAAGTCTGGCTGAGTCCAGAGTTTCTATGGGCTTCAGAAGGGAGGAAGTGTGTGCTGATTGGTCCATGGGTGGCCGTGGGTGGGCTGGGGAAAAAGCACCATAAGTTCTCCCTCCTGTCTGCAGGACTGGCAGCCCTGCCCCTAGGCTTCAGGCCTTCTTGGGCTCGAAAGTGGGGCTTCACTGGGAACCCACCCTTTTCCACCCAGGAACCTGTCTGCCTCCTACCACTGTTTATGGTGCTCAGGCTGTTTGTCCCCAGGGGTGCCTGGAGGCCAGTGCCACGCTATCCTCAGGCACCCTCCCCCGTGCTTCCCTCCCATGCTCATTGGCACCCAAAGTCTGGAGGAGGTCTAGGAGGCAGGGACCTGACATGTCAGTGCTGCCCTGAGCTTGTGCACATTCAGCTGAGTTGCGACAGCACCCAGGCTCAGCCTCAACTTTGCTCCAAGATCACAGTGGGCACTGGGAGCGGGGAGTGGCCAGAGAACAGAAGCAGGCACTCCTTAGCCTGCACCTGGGTGTGTGGGGCTCCTGTCTGCTTCTGGCCCCCAAGAATACAGGGATGCCTGATGCCTGGGTCTGCAGCCATGGCCGGGCATCTGCAGTTGCACCTAGGGAGCACAAGGCTCCCTCCCTTCCAATTCAGAAGTGAGTGGTGCTCCCACCTGTTCCCAACTCCCACCGGCTCCATGCAGCATGCAGCCCTGGCCATGTCTCCCCCTCTGCATCCAGTATCATGGCAGCAACCTCTTTATATAGGCTGCTGCTGCCATCAGTAGCATTACTATTAGGCCCATTTTATAAATCAGATTTTAGTTAATGTTTAATATGTCTTTCTTCTTCCCTCATTTCTTTCTTGTAAGTATTTTTAAATTAAAAAAATTTTAATTACTGTGACAGTGCAATAGTTATAGTTACATAAGTTACATATTTATGAGGTACATACGATGTTTTGATACAGGTGTACAATGTATAATGATCAAATTAGGGTAATTGGGGTATCCATCTTCTCAAGAATTTATCCTTTTTTGTATTAGGAACACTCTAATTTTACTCTGTTAGTTATTTAAAAATATATAATATTTTATCTTTAACTAGAATTGCCCTACTGTGCTATTGAATACTAGGTCTTATTCAGTCTATCTAACTGTGTGTACCCATTAACCATTCCCACTTTATCACCCATTCCCACTACCTTCTCCAATTTGTGAGTTCCCAGTCAAGGAATGAAACAAGCAGAAATCAATATATCACATTATTTTTAAGTCATGATAAGAAAAGGTAGCTTGGTCTATGTCAAGACTGCCTTCCTATTATGTTCCTCCAAGTTCAAACTTGTTTTTGTTTTTTTTTTTATTATTATACTTCAGGTTTTAGGGTACATGTGCATAATGTGCAGGTTTGTTACATATGTATCCATGTGCCATGTTGGTTTGCTCCACCCATTAACTCGTTATTTAGCATTAGGTATATCTCCTAATGCTGTCCCTCCCGCCTCCCCCTAACCCACAACAGTCCCCGGAGTGTGATGTTCCCCTTCCTGTGTCCATGAGTTCTCATTGTTCAATTCTCGCCTATGAGTGAGAACATGCGGTGTTTGGTTTTTTGTCCTTGCGATAGTTTACTGAGAATGATGTTTTCCAGTTTCATCCATGTCCCTACAGAGGATATGAACTCATCCATTTTTATGGCTGCATAGTATTCCATGGTGTATATGTGCCACATTTTCTTAATCCAGTCTATCATTGTTGGACATTTGGGTTGGTTCCAAGTCTTTGCTATTGTGAATAGTGCCACAATAAACATACGTGTGCATGTGTCTTTATAGCAGCATGATTTATAGTCCTTTGGGTATATACCCAGTAATGGGATGGCTGGGTCAAATGGTATTTCTAGTTCTAGATCCCTGAGGAATCGCCACACTGACTTCCACAGTGGTTGAACTAGTTTACAGTCCCACCAACAGTGTAAAAGTGTTCCTATTTCTCCACATCCTCTCCAGCACCTGTTGTTTCCTGACTTTTTAATGATGGCCATTCTAACTGGTGTGAGATGGTATCTCATTGTGGTTTTGATTTGCATTTCTCTGATGGCCAGTGATGATGAGCATTTTTTCATGTGTTTTTTGGCTGCATAAATGTCTTCTTTTGAGAAGTGTCTGTTCATGTGTTTTGCCCACTTTTTGATGGGGTTGTTTGTTTTTTTCTTGTAAATTTGTTTGAGTTCATTGTAGATTCTGGATATTAGCCCTTTCTCAGATGAGTAGGTTGCAAAAATTTTCTCCCATTCTGTAGGTTGCCTGTTCACTCTAATGGTAGTTTCTTTTGCTGTGCAGAAGCTCTTTAGTTTAATTAGATCCCATTTGTCAATTTTGGCTTTTGTTGCCATTGCTTTTGGTGTTTTAGACATGAAGTCCTTGCCCATGCCTATGTCCTGAATGGTATTGCCTAGGCTTTCTTCTAGGGTTTTTATGGTTTTAGGTCTAACATTAAAGTCTTTAATCCATCTTGAATTAATTTTTGTATAAGGTGTAAGGAAGGGATCCAGTGTCAGCTTTCTACATATGGCTAGCCAGTTTTCCCAGCACCATTTATTAAATAGGAAATCCTTTCCCCATTTCTTGTTTTTGTCAGGTTTGTCAAAGATCAGATAGTTGTAGATATGCAGCTTTATTTCTGAGGGCTCTGTTCTGTTCCATTGATCTATGTCTCTATTGTGGTACCAGTACCATGCTGTTTTGGTTACTGTAGCCTTGTAGTATAGTTTGAAGTCAGGTAGCGTGATGCCTCCAGCTTTGTTCTTTTGGCTTAGGATTGACTTGGCGATGCGGGTTCTTTTTTGGGTCCATATGAACTTTAAAGTAGTTTTTTCCAATTCTGTGAAGAAAGTCATTGGTAGCCTGATGGGGATGGCATTGAATCTATAAATTACCTTGGGCAGTATGGCCATTTTCACGATATTGATTCTTCCAACCCATGAGCATGGAATGTTCTTCCATTTGTTTGTATCCTCTTTCATTTCATTGAGCAGTGGTTTGTAGTTTTCCTTGAAGAGGTCCTTCACATCCCTTGTAAGTTGGATTCCTAGGTATTTTATTCTCTTTGAAGCAATTGTGAATGGGAGTTCACTCATGATTTGGCTCTCTGTTTGTCTGTGATTGGTGTACAAGAATGCTTGTGATTTTTGTACATTGATTTTGTATCCTGAGACTTTGCTGAAGTTCCTTATCAGCTTAAGGAGATTTTGGGCTGAGACGATGGGGTTTTCTAGATATACAATCATGTCATCTTGCTAACAGAGACAATTTGACTTCCTCTTTTCCTAATTGAATACCCCTTATTTCCTTCTCCTGCCTGATTGCCCTAGCCAGAACTTCCAGCACTATGTTGAATAGGAGTGGTGAGAGAGGGCATCCCTGTCTTGTGCCAGTTTTCAAACGGAATGCTTCCAGTTTTTGCCCATTCAGTATGATATTGGCTGTGGGTTTGTCATAGATAGCTCTTATTATTTTGAGATACATCCCATCAATACCTAATTTATTGAGAGTGTTTAGCATGAAGCGTTGTTGAATTTTGTCAAAGGCCTTTTCTGCATCTATTGAGATAATCATGTGGTTTTTGTCTTTGGTTCTGTTTATATGCTGGATTACATTTATTGATTCTTTGCGTATGTTGAACCAGCCTTGCATCCCAGGAATGAAGCCCACTTGATCATGGTGTATAAGCTTTTTGATATGCTGCTGGATTCGGTTTGCCAGTATTTTATTGAGGAGTTTTGCATCAATGTTCATCAAGGATATTGGTCTGAAGTTTTCTTTTTTGGTTATGTCTCTGCCAGGCTTTGGTATCAGGACGATGCTGGCCTCATAAAATGTGTTAGGGTGGATTCCCTCTTTTTCTATCAATTGGAATAGTTTCAGAAGGAATGGTACCAGTTCCTCCTTGTACCTCTGGTAGAATTTGGCTGTGAATCCGTCAGGTCCTGGACTCTTTTTTGTTGGTAAGCTATTGATTATTGCCACAATTTCAGAGCCTGTTATTGGTCTATTCAGAGATTCAACTTCTTCCTGGTTTAGTCTTGGGAGGGTGTATTTGTCGAGGAATTTATCCATTTCTTCTAGATTTTCTAGTTTATTTGCGTAGAGGTGTTTGTAGTATTTTCTGATGGTAGATTGTATTTCTGTGGGATCGGTGGTGATAACCCCTTTTTCATTTTTTATTGCATCTATTTGATTCTTCTCTCTTTTCTTCTTTATTAGTCTTGCTAGCAGTCTCTCAATTATGTTGATGTTTTCAAAAAACCAGCTCCTGGATTCATTAATTTTTTGAAGGGTTTTTGTGTCTCTATTTCCTTCAGCTCTGCTCTGATTTTAGTTATTTCTAGCCTTCTGCTAGCTTTTGAATGTGTTTGCTCTTGCTTTTCTAGTTCTTTTAATTGTGATGTTAGGGTGTCAATTTTGGATCTTTCCTGCTTTCTCTTGTGGGCATTTAGTGCTATAAATTTCCCTCTACACACTGCTTTGAATGTGTCCCAGAGATTCTGGTATGTTGTGTCTTTGTTCTCATTGGTTTCAAAGAACATCTTTATTTCTGCCTTCATTTCATTATGTACCCAGTAGTTATTCAGGAGCAGGTTGTTCAGTTTCCATGTAGTTGAGCGGTTTTGAGTGAGTTTCTTAATCCTGAGTTCTAGTTTGATTGCACTGTGGTCTGAGAGACAGTTTGTTATAATTTCTGTTCTTTTACATTTGCTGAGGAGTGCTTTACTTCCAACGATGTGGTCAATTTTGGAATAGGTGTCGTGTGGTGCTGAAAAAAATGTATATTCTGTTAATTTGGGGTGGAGAGTTCTGTAGATGTCTATTAGGTCCACTTTGTGCAGAGCTGAGTTCAATTCCTGGATATCCTTGTTAACTTTCTGTCTCCTTGATCTCTCTGATGTTGACAGTGGGGTGTTAAAATCTCCCATTATTATTGTGTGGGAGTTTAAGTTCCTTTGTAGGTCACTCAGGACTTCCTTTATGAATCTGGGTGCTCCTGTGTTGGGTGCATATATATTTAGGATAGTTAGCTCTTCTTGTTGAATTGATCCCTTTACCATTATGTAATGGCCTTCTTTGTCGCTTTTGAGGTTTGTTGGTTTAAAGCTTATTTTATCAGAGACTAGGATTGCAACCCCTGCCTTTTTTTGTTTTCCATTTGCTTGATAGATCTTCCTCCATCCCTTTATTTTGAGTCTATGTGTGTCTCTGCGTGTGAGATGGGTTTCCTGAATACAGCACACTGATGGGTCTTGACTCCTTATCCAGTTTGCCAGTCTGTGTCTTTTAATTGGAGCATTTAGCCCATTTACATTTAAAGTTAATATTGTTATGTGTGAATTTGATCCTGTCATTATGATGTTAGTTGGTGATTTTGCTCATTAGTTGATGCAGTTTCTTCCTAGCCTCAATGGTCTTTACAATTTGGCATGTTTTTTCAGTGGCTGGTACCAGTTGTTCCTTTCCATGTTTAGTGCTTCCTTCAGGAGCTCTTTTAGGGCAGGCCTGGTGGTGACAAAATCACTCAGCATTTGCTTGTGTGTAAAGTATTTTACTTCTCCTTCACTTATGAAGCTTAGTTTGGCTGGATATGAAATTCTGGCTTGAAATTACTTTTCTTTAAGAGTGTTGAATATCGGCCCCCACTCTCTTCTGGCTTGTAGAGTTTCTGCCGAGAGATCAGCTGTTAGTCTGATGGGCTTCCCTTTGTGGGTAACCCAACCTTTCTCTCTGGCTGCCCTTAACATTTTTTCCTTCATTTCAACTTTGATGAATCTGACAATTATGTGTCTTGGAGTTGCTCTTCTCGAGGAGTATCTTTGTGGCGTTCCCTGTATTTCCTGAATCTGAATGTTGGCCTGCCTTGATAGATTGGGGAAGTTCTCCTGGATAATATCTTGCAGAGTCTTTTCCAACTTGGTTCCATTCTCCCCGTCATTTTCAGGTACACCAATCAGAAGTAGGTTTGGTCTTTTCACATAGTCCCAAATTTCTTGGAGGGTTTGTTCATTTCTTTTTATTCTTTTTTTCTCTAAACTTCCCTTCTCACTTCATTTTATTCATTTCATCTTCCATCACTGATACCCTTTCTTCCAGTTGATCACATTGGCTCCTGAGCCTTCTGCAATCTTCACGTAGTTCTCAATACTTGGCTTTCAGCTCCATCAGCTCCTTTAAGCCCTTCTCTCCATTGGTTATTCTAGTTATCCATTCTTCTTATTTTTTTTCAAAGTTTTTAACTTCTTTGCTATTGTTTTGAATTTCCTCCCATAGCTCGAAGTAGTTTGATCACTGAAGCCTTCTTCTCTCAACTCGTCAAAGTCATTCTCCGTCCAGCTTTGTTCCGTTGCTGGTGAGGAGCTGCGTTCCTTTGGAGGAGGAGATGTGCTCTGCTTTTTAGAGTTTCCAGTTTTTCTGCTCTGTTTTTTCCCCATCTTTGTGGTTTTATCTACTTTTGGTATTTGATGATGGTGATGTACAGATGGGTTTTTGGTGTGGATGTCCTTTCTGTTTGTTAGTTTTCCTTCTACCAGACAGGACCCTCAGCTGCAGGTCTGTTGGAGTTTGCTCGAGGTCCACTCCAGATGCTGTTTGGCTGAGTGTCAGCAGCGGTGGCTGCAGAACAGCAGATTTTTGTGAGACCACAAATTCAGCTGTCTGATAGTTCCTCTGGAAGTTTTGTCTCAGAGGAGTACCTGGGCGAGTGAGGTGTCATTTTGTCCCTACTGAGGGGTGCCTCCCAGTTAGGCTGCTTGGGGGTCTGGGACCCACTTTAGGAGGCAGTCTGTCTGTTCTCAGATCTCCAGCTGTGTGCTGGGAGAACCACTACTCTCTTCAAAGCTGTCAGACAGGGACATTTAAGTCTGCAGAGGTTCCTGCTGAATTTTTGTTTGTCTGTGCCCTGCCCCCAGAGGTGGAGCCTACAGAGTCAGGCAGGCCTCCTTGAGCTGTGGTGGGTTCCACCCAGTTCGAGCTTCCTGGCTGCTTTGTTTACCTAAGCAAGCCTGGGCAATGGCAGGCGCCACTCCCCCAGCCTCGCTGCCGCCTTGCAGTTTGATCTCAGACTGCTGTGCTAGCAATGAGTGAGATTCCTTGGGCATAGGACCCTCCAAGCCAGGTGCGGGACACAATCTCCTGGTGTGCCGTTTACCAAGCCTGTTGGAAAAGTGCTGTATTAGGGTGGGACTGACCCAATTTTCCAGGTGCCGTCTGTTACCCCTTTCTTTGACTAGGAAAGGGAACTCCCTGACCGCTCGCGCTTCCCGAGTGAGGCAATGCCTCGCCCTGCTTTGGCTTGCACACGGTGCGCTGCACTGACTGTCCTGCACCCACTGTTTGGCACTCCGTAGTGAGATGAACCCGGTACCTCAAATGGAAATGCAGAAATCACCCGTCTTCTGTGGCACTCACGCTGGGAGCTGTAGACGGGAGCTGTTCCTGTTCGGCCATCTTGGCTAACTTGTTATACAAAGAATACCTTAACAGACAAATACATACTGCATAGATTTGAAAAGTATTCATATTGCTAACATTCTCTCTTCCCTGATATGGTATACTTACTAATACCGTAAAGATTCACTAAATAATAATGGAACAAAAAAATTTACAAATGAATATATGGATAGGTGGATGGATCTGGACTTGAGAAAATGAATCCTGTTTAGCTATCTGGGTAATAATAAAAGCCATAAGATACTTGAGGAGTTGGTGCAGATAATAAAGAAGACATCATCTGGCTAGAAGTGTGAATGAACCTGGAGAGGTAGCACACTGGATGGAAGGAAATTCTGAGATACTATGGATAATATTGGCAAGGTGTGTTATTAAATTATTTAGGAATTTCCCCTCACCTAGTAAGAAAATTTATTGCTCCTCAGAGATGGGAGGGGGTGAAGTAAGAGGATAATCAAAAGTAAAATTAAGGAAGTTAAAAATAACCCACGCACATTTCTTAATTAGCTTCAAGGGGGAAATTACTGCCAACCATAATGATGCAGAAGTTAGAATGTCTTTATTCTGCAGGGGGAAAAGAAATTTATTCTTCAGCCACATTTTTTTATCCAATTTAAATGGCTTATATTTGTCTGTCAGTAATGTAGGCAATTCCAAACCAAATAGGTTTAACTTTCCTTATAAAAGGACCAAAATAGCTGCAAAAGTCTAGATGTATGTCCATCGCACGATCTTGGCAAGCAATATTTGCCACATGAAACATGGGTTGTTCTCCCTTTCTGCTCAGAACTGTAGGCCACACCTTTCAAAATGCAATGAAATGTTTGGGATAGTTGAAATTGGCCCTATAAATACTCTTTTAGGTATTTCTTCAGTAAGCAAAAGAGGAAGGAAACCCACCATAACAGTAATGTGGAATGGTGACCAGGTTTTTGCCAGTAATAGAGAACACATACGTGGCCACTGCCTTTATTCCACACACCACCCACTCCACCCTACTTTTAAAACAGAAACTGGGTGATGCAATTAGTAAAATAAAAAACACACCATATGAGACAACCATGGGGGGTAGTGGATATGTCACTATCTTAAATGTAGTGAGGGTTTCACGAGTGTATACACATGTCAAAACTTATCCATTTGTACATTTTAAATGTATGCATCTTATTTTATGTCAATTATACTTCAAGAAGCTTGCTTAAAGCAAAACAAAACAAACAGAAAAACATCATATAAAATGGAAGGATGGTCCTGGTAAGAAACTAGGAGTTGAGAACTTATGTAGCTACTTGGATAGGCCCAGAATATATATAGCTTCCAGCTATATTATCCACATTACTTACAGAGCGGTTCTTTAAAAATCAAAGTCAGATCATCTCCCCCTCTGCCTAAGACCCTCCAGTGGTTTCCATTTCTCCTTGAGTGCAAATCAAAAGCCTCCTTATTCTCATAGGGCGTCATAAGGCCCACCTCTCCAGCCCCTGTGACTCCTCTGGCTTTGACATCTATTACTGTCCTCTCTTCACCCACACTGGCCTCCATGTTATTCTTTTTTTTTATTTTTAATTTTTATGGGTATATAGCAGGCATATATATTTATGGAGTACATGAGATATTCTGAGACAGGCATATAATAAACACATCAGGGTAAATGGGGTATCCATCACCTCAAGCATTTATCATTTGTGTTACAAACCTTCTAATTATACTCTTAGCTATTTTTAAATGTACAATGAATTATTATTGGCTGTAGTCACCTTGTTGTGCTATCAAATACTAGATCTTATTCATTTTATCTAACTATATTCCTCCCCGTTACCTGCCACTACCCTTCCCAGCCTCTGGCAGCCATCATTTTACCCTCTATCTCCATGAGTTCAAAGTTTGTAATTTTTAGCTCACACAAATGAGTCAGAACAGGCAAAGTTCGTCTTTCTGTGTCTGGTTTACTCCATGTTATTCTTGATCAAGCATAGTAAACTTACCTTAGGGCCTTTGCCCTTGCCATTTCCTCTGCCCGAAATGTTTCTTCTGCTACCAAACATGCACAAAATGTACCCTGGCTACAGTACTTCTTTTTACTTTGTATTCAAATTTTACATCCTTAGTGTAGCCTTCCCAGATCTGGCTATAAACATATCACTCTTTTTCCTCACCTTCATCCCAGCATTTCCCATTTCCTTGCCTGCTTTACTTTTCTCCATTGTACTTTATCATCATCTGCTATTCTCTATAATTTACCTCGTTATTGTTTATTGTGTTTCTCCCCACCCTCCTACTATAATATAAAAGGCAGAGATTATTGTCTATTTTGTCTACAATAGCACATACATATGCATGCACTCAATAGAAAATTAAAAAGTCATTCAGCTAAAGCAAACATATTCAAATTAAGATGGATTTTATGTGCAATAATAAATAATAAGTATACTTGTATTTATTTATAGAGGATTATTTTCACCTCTTGTAAAAATTCTCTAGTGATATATGCCACTCCTAGACTCATGAAGTACAAAAATTAGAGAAACCTTAAAATTCATCTAATTCAGTCAGATACTTGAATGGCATTTAAAATATCTCAGCCCATCACTACTGAGTACAATACAAAGTACTTGACCTGGGTGACCAGATCAGTCATACCTCAAACCTCAGTATCATGCAATATATCCAGGTAGAAAACCTGCACATGTACCCCCCAATCTAAAATAAAGGCTGAAACTATATTGTAAAAAAAATCTCAGCTCATCTTAACATGAATATCTCCAGTATTGGGTAACTCTCTAATCATTTATTCCTAAAGCATTTATAGTTACCATGAGGGTTGATTTTATGTGTCAACTTGAGAAGCTGTGGTGCCAGATGTTTGGTTAAACATCATCTAGATGGTGCTATAAATGTTTTTTTAATGCGATTAATGTTTAAATTAGTAGACTTTGGGTAAAGCAGATTACCAAAATAATATGAATAGGCCTTATCCAATCAGTTAAAGATTTGAAAAGACTGAAGTTTCCTGAAGAATAAGGATTTCTGCCTTTAGACTATCTTTAGACTCTAGACTGCAATATTAACTTTTCCCTGGGCTCTACCCTGCCAGCCTGCCCTGAAGAATTTGGACTTGTCAGCCCTCACAATCGTATGAACCTATTCCCTACAGTCTTCCCCCACCCTCTCTTTCTCTCTCTCTGTCTGTCTGTGTGTATGTCTCTCTCTCTCTCTGTAAATATATATGTATAAAAAAAGACATATAGAACATACATATATGATATATATTATGTCATATATACTTATATATGATGTTTATATTATGATATATACACATATATGCACACATGCACACACACACATATATATATGTACACATACATATATATATAAATAAATGATTGGTTCTGTTTCTCTGGATAACCTTGACTAATACAGCTACTCAGCCACTGCTTTGAGCCAGACACTCTTCTAGGCATTAGCATATGATGGTGAACAAATAAGTAAAATGTTGAGGACAGCTTTGAGATACTGAATGTGCTGGAGAAAACTGCCTATAACGTTGCCTTTTAAAACTGAGTTGAAATCCCTGTCTCTGTAGTGTTCATCTATTGGTTCATTTTCTTTCCCCTGAAACTGTGGAGAACTCATCTGCTCCCTTTTTCACTTCACAGACCTTCCTACACTTAGGGTGGGGGCAGTCATCATATTCCTGGCCCCAGCCTTTCCTTTGTTAAACATCCCTAGTTCCACTCACTGATTTTCCTGTGCAATGGCTTCCAACCTTCTCATGATCTCGGGAGCCCTCCTCTGAACAAAGCCAGGTAATTTCTGCCTCTCTCAGCGTACTTCCCAGAATGAACCGACACCAAATGTGCAGGAGCCAACAGACTAATATGGGGCTTCCCCTCCCTGCTCTGGGTTCTACACCTCTATTTAAGCAGCCTCAATGGACTATACTGGAGAACTCAAATCTTAGACTGAGTAAACTCTATTAAGATGGGTGCACATTCCATCTTACCTCCATGAGGACCCAGTCTTTAAAGCCATTTTTTCCCCTCATATTTAGGAAAATAGCTATTTTCCTAAAATGTTTAGAAAAATGTTTATTATGTTTGTTTTATTTATTTATGGTTTCATAATTCATAATTTAAAAATCTGATCATATTATCCCCAGCTTCAGTATGGCTGTAGATTTTGTATGTATCAATATCATAAGGTACAAATTCCTTTAATAATAATGACTAACATAAATCAAGCCTATTACATGTGAGGCAAAATTCTTAACACCTTACAAATATTACTTCATGTCCTCCTCACTGCCTACTGAGGGAGATGCTCTAAGACAGCAGTCCCCAACCTTTTTGGCACCAGGGACCAGTTTCATGGAAGACAATTTTTCCACGGACAGAGTGGAAAGATGGTTTTGAGACCAAACTGTTCCACCTCAGATCATCAGGCATTAGTTCAGCTATCATAAGGAGCATGCAACCTAGAGCCCTCACATGTGCAGTTTACAGTGGGGTTCACAGTCCTATGAGCATCTAATGCCACCACTAATCTGACAGGAGGCAAAGCTCAGGTGGTAATGCTCACTCGCCCACCACTCACCTCCTGCTGTGTAGCTCAGTTCCTAACAGGCCACAGACCAGTACCTGTCCACAGCCTGGGGGTGGGGGTCCCCTACTCTAAGAGTATCTGCATTTTACAGATGAGGAAAATGAGGCCCAGAGGACTAAGCAACTTACCGAAACTACTCAGCTAGTAATTGGAAGAGTTGGGATTCACATCTAGGCTCTCTGGTTCTAGACTCGATACTGTGGATCCATTGTAAGATACTACCTCTCCAGATGTCATTTATGGCCCCAACCAAGCTTTCCAACATCATAGTTCCTAGGTGCAAGCCCCTGGTCTCCACCATTAGGCCACATTCTTGAATTCTCATGCACACATAACACTTAGGTTCACACAATGTACACTTGTACAGACATTCCAATCACACGGAATTTTCTGTCCCTGCTCGGATACCATACTCCTTCTCATGCCACAGGCTATTGTTCACATGGTTCTTTAAGTAAGAAATATAATAGTTCCCCCTTGAGCTCTTTCATAATAATAACAACATTAACAACTAGCATGTATATATAGCTATATATCTTGAACTATGCTAAGCGCTTTACATGTATTGAATCATTTAATCTCACAACAAGTAACCCTATCAGGTAGACACTGTTAAATTGAACTAAATATGGCCTGGAAAGCCTCTGTACTTCCACACTTGAGTCCTTATGGATGAACCATAACCTAACTTAATAAGTAGACAAGACTGACAACCTAACTTAGGAGCATGCTTCTATAACAATAGCTGAGTCTCCGCCAATCCCAGCAGTCATACTTCAACCACTCATAGGCAGCTAGCTGACTGTTCAAACTGCTTTCAAATGAAGCAAATGCCAAGCTGTAACCAATCTGGTTGTTTCTGTATCTCAATTCCATTTTCTGTATGTCACTTTCCTTTTTTTATTCATAGATTTTCTGTGACCGTGAGGCATCCTTAGAGTCTCTCTGAATCTGCAATGGTTCTGGAAGCTGCCTGATTCGTGAATCTTTTTTTTCCTTGCTCAATTAAGCTCTGTTAAATTTCATTTGTCTAAAGTTCTTCTTTTAACAACACATTATTATTTTTTCAATAATATTATTGTTTTTCAATAATTTCCTCCTTTTACAGATGAGGAAATTAAGACAGAGAGATATATTAAGACACAGCTAATAAGTGGTGGACAGAAATCTTGTCCAGGTAGCCTAGTGCCCTCAACCACTCACCTTCTTTTCTTCAGTCATTTTTAAAATGCCCCCAATTCAGCCAACCAGAGACACTTTATTTTATTTTATTTATTTATTTATTTTCTGAGACAGAGTCTCACTCTGTTGCCCAGGCTGAAGTGTAGTGCCCCAATCTCAGCTCACTGCAAGCTCTGCCACCCAGATTCACTCCATTCTCCTGCCTCAGCCTCCCGAGTAGCTGGGACCACAGGCTCCCACCACCATGCCCAGCTAATTTTTTGTATTTTTAGTAGAGACAGGGTTTCACCGTGTTAGCCAGGATGGTCTCGATCTCCTGACCTTGTGATCCACCTGCCTCGGCCTCCCAAAGTGCTGGGATTACAGGTGTGAGCCACCGCACCTGGCCCAGAGACACTTTTTTAAGCATTTTCAACTTTTGATTGTAATTATTTGTTATTTCCCCCCGGTAAATTATACCATCTTCAGGGACAGGGCTTGCAGCCTCTAGTACAATGTCTGAGACTCAGTATGTACTTGCTAAATAAATGTATGAATGAGATATTGAATGAGTGACTGAATGAAGGAACACAAGGGGAAGTCTATTGCAATTAAAGGTAAAGAATGAAGAAGAGAGATTGTTCTTTAATTCTTTTCCAGAAAAATCAGCATACATGAACTTCCAAGAATCCAGGAAGAAAACAAATGCAAAAGAGAGGTAAAAACCAAGCCACAAATAAAAGAAACAAAAATATCTTAGCTAATAAAAGGACCTAGAAAGACTTTAATAAGACTTCTTTATTAGAACTTTGGTATAATATTTCTTATTGTAATATGGAGCTCTGCAACAGTCCCTTTCTTACATCCGTTTTCTTACTTCATTTCCTGTGCTAATATTCCATGACCCTGAGTTTGTACAACTCCTTTTCAGGGGCCTGTGTCCATTTGGGGCTAACACCCCCTTTTAAAATGGGATAAATGCATGAGAACTTTGGTTATAATTTCATGAGCCAGGAATGCCAGCCATCAGGGACAGAAATTCAGAAGCAAATGACTTGTTAAGTATTCTACTTTGTCAAGTGACTTAATAAGAAAGCCACTATAAGTGCAGAGGTTCTCAAAATTTAATTTGAAGAATCATCTATATGTTTACAGTGCAGATTATTAGGCCCAACCCCCAGAGATTCTGATTTAGCATAGTGGGGGTGGGGCTCAGGAATGACAATTGTTATCAAGTGTCCTCAGTGATTCCACTGTAAGTGGTCATCAGACCACACACTGAGAAAGGCTACGGTGATGGAAATAGCCCAGAATTTTGGATTTTAGAAACCTTACTGCATGCTAAATAGCATTGAAACTTGGGCAGCTTTTTAAAAGTCCCTGAGCTACGAATTCTTTAACTATTAATAGGAGACAATAATACATATACCAGACTACTAGAGCATCAGGCCATGTATCCATGGAATGGAAGATTTAATGAAGTTGTGTGAACATGTCACTGGGTTTGGCAGCTAGCTGTGTTGTAGAGAAAGGGTAGAGCTGAATTCAATCTAATACCACTTTTATGAACAAATATATAAACCCTCAAACCACCATACAAATACCCAAATACCTCTGACAAACATAATTTATCATAAAGAATGAAATAATTACAAAGAATAACATTATGTTAGTACATTTGCAAACTTAGTTAAAATAGATGCATTTCAGGAAAAATATAAATTATCTAAATTGACTCAAGATAAAATAGAAATCTAAAATAAACCAATAGCCATTAAAGTTGGACTGCAACAAAATTACCCCTATATAAAGCAAAAATAGGATCAGATGTAAACATGCTAAATAAAATATTAACATGAAGATTTCAGCCAAGTTAAAAACAAGACACCATAAGCAAATAATGTTTACTTAGGAAGCAGTACTGTTTCACCACAGTAAAATCTATTATATAGTATACTACACTAATAAGAGAAACAATAAACAACTATCTCAATGGATGTAGAATAAACATTTAAAATGTTCAGCATCCATTCAAGGTGAAAATGAAAAAAATCTCATAATCGACTCTGATTAGGAAGAAAATCTCTTAACCTGTTGAAAATATCTGTCAAAACCTACCAAACACAATACTTACGGTGAAACAATAGAACCATTTCTGCTTTTAGTCAATATTGTATTAACAGCCTTAAATAATACAATGTGAAGAAAGAAAAGAAAATACAAATTATAAAGGAATAAAGATAACTATCTTTATTTGTAGACAATATAATTGTCTTGTAAACAGTCCCAAGAGATTCATAGACACTATGTTGGATTTAATTAATTAATTCAACAAAGCTGATAGATACAAGATATACATAAATCAAATATACTTTTACACAAATGCAAAAATTAGAAAATATAATACAGAAAGAAAGATTTCATTCAAATAGTGATTAAGAACTTGATATTATATAGGAATAAGTATAATGAAAATATATTTATGTCCATATTAAGAAAATTATAAAGAATTATTAAAGGATATAAAGAAAACTTGAATAAATGAACATGTATATTAAGCCTATGGTTGAATAGACCCAATATACCAAAGTATGTCAGTTCTCCATAGTTAGTTTATAAATTCAAGTCACTCAAAACCAAATCTTAATGGTATTTCTTTGCTAAATTGAAAGGGCCAAAAATAACTAAGAAAAAGTTGAAAGAACATAACAAAGTGCTGGTGCTTGCTCTACCCAATATTAAGCTTTATTATTAAGCCCTAGTAATTAAAATCATGTGGTATTAGCACAAGCCCATTGACAGACCAATGAAAATAATACAGAGTTCAGAAACAGAATCATGCATATAGAAACGTCATATATGACAACTGTAGCATTGTAGATCAATAAAGTAAAAAATGATTATCCCAATAAATAGTATAAATGCAATTGTATATACTTTCAGAGAAAAAAATAAGTTCCCTACCTCACACCATATGCAAAAATTTATTGGAAGTGAATTAAAGTCATAAATATGAAAAGTAAAACTCTAAAACTTTTGAAGAAACCACAGCAAAGAGTTATTAAATAATACAAAAAAACCTATAAACCATGCAAATTGACATAGTTATCCACATTTAAAATTAAAAAAATTATTAAACAAGTTACAAAGTAAAGTGAGAAAAGTAACAAGATATTTGGAGTAAATATATGCAATAATATAATTAGCAAAAAATTAGTACAAGAATATTCAAAATATCCATACAAATTGACATGAAAAAGAAACTCAATCTTAAAAATTGTCCAAAGATATAAGTAGAAGCAAAAACGGCCAAGAAACTTAGAAAAAGATGTTTAATTGTACTAATAATCAGAGATATGCAAATTAAAGCCACATTTAGATAGTATTTTATATCCAGATTATCAAATATTAAAAAGCTTGTCATTTCTGAATATCTGTTTCTGGTTATGATAGAGTAGCTAAGAACAGATTTTATCACTATGAAAAACTAGAAAGATAGTCAAATGAAATTATTTAAAATGTTTTATGTTTAGCAACTGCAAACCAACTGTTTTAGTAGAGAGATCTTAAAGGCAAAGAAGAGTTCCAGAGGGATGAGAGCTATGTAGAGGAAAAGCTCCAGAAAATTACACAGAGATGCCTTTTATTGTATTGCTCAATATAAATTTACTGATGTGTAGAGTGAAATTATATGAATAAGGGCAAAGGGGCCAGGTGTGGTGGCTTACACCTGTAATCCCAGCACCTTGGGAGGCCAAGGTGGGCAGATCATGAGGTCAAGAGATTGAGACCATCATGGCCAACATGGTGAAACCCCATCTCTGCTAAAAAAAAAATACAAAAATTAGCTGGGCGTGGTGGCGCGCACCTGTAGTCCCAGATACTCAGGAGGCTGAGGCAGGAGAATCACTTGAACCTGGGAGGTGGATGTTGCAGTGAGCCAAGACTGCACCACTGCACTCCAGCCTGGCGACAGAGTGAGACTCCATCAGAAAAAAAAAAAAAAGGCAAAGGACAATTGGGAATGTGCAAGCTGAGAAATTCTCAAAGCTCATATAGAGCTGGGGGATTCCAAGCACCAAACAGTCAAAATGAAAAGACATAATGTCATACCTGGATCATTTGCTTGAGACCCAAAAAGAGTTATGCCTTAGTCTAAGGACTAAATTATACTCACGGTAAAAGAATACCTTGAAACTTTAAAAAATAAAACCTCAAATAATAATGCTAATCTGAAAGTAACCTTAACTACTTGCAGAATAAATCAGAAAATTGTTTTTTTTTTAGATGGAGTTTCACTTTTGTCATCCAGGCTGAAGTGCAACAGCACATGATCTCAGCTCACTGCAACCTCCGCCTTCCAGGTAAAAGTGAGTCTCGTGATTCTCCTGCCTCAGCCTCCCAAGTAGCTGGGATTACAGGCACCCACAACTAGGCATGGCTAATTTTTGTATTTTTTTAGTAGAGACGGGTTTTCACCATGTTGGCCAGGCTGATCTCAAACTCCTGACCTCAGGTGATGCACCCACCTTGGCCTCCCAAAGTGCTGGGATTACAGGCATGAGCAACCGCACCCAGCCTGAAAATTCTTTAAAGGAAAAAAACAAACCCACACTCAACAATGTGATAATCATAACAACCATCAGCCAATCAAAAATTGGTAGACTTCAGCACAGGAATTCAAGATTGCAGTGAGCTGTGATCACACCACTGCACTCTACCCTGGGCAACACGGTGAAATCCTGTTACGAAAAAACTAAAAAAAAAATTAATACAGAGGACCAAATGCAGGAAAATACAGCCCATAATGAGTAGAAGGAAAAATCCAATAGAAACATACTCAGAAATGATAGATATGCTAG
Source organism: Hylobates moloch (assembly GCF_009828535.3). Classification (NCBI taxonomy): domain Eukaryota; kingdom Metazoa; phylum Chordata; class Mammalia; order Primates; family Hylobatidae; genus Hylobates; species Hylobates moloch. The sequence continues at coordinate 45,509,511 of NW_026652293.1, forward strand.
AATTAGCTGAGAACAAATTTAAAGAAATTATTATACCTGTCTCTACAAAAAATACAAAAATTCACCAGGTTTGGTGGCACATGCCTGTAGTCCAAGCTACTTGGGAGGCTAAGGTGGGAGGGTCACTTGAATCCAGGAGACAGAGGTTGCAGTGAGCCATGATTGTGCCACCACACTCCAGCCTGGACAACAGAGTGAGACTTTGTCACACACAAAAGAAGAGTTATACATAAGTGTGTGTATGTGTGTATACACGTGTGTATGTGCATGTAGCAGAGGTTTTAAGGAAAAACATAAACACAATAAAGAGAAAAATTGGAGATATCAAATAAAAATCCAAGTGGAACTTCTGGGGATAAAAATGCCATACCTAAAATTAAAATCTGATTGGATGGACTTCATAGCAGACTGAACATAACAGATTTTTTAAAAGCAGTGAATTTTAAGACATAAGAACTATCAAGACTAAAGCACAGAGAGAAAGATTAAAGATTCAAAAAATAAACACAGCCTCGGTGACGTGTGGAGAAACATCAAGTGGTCCAAATAACTTGCAATTGAGAACTCAAAATGAATAAAAGGACCTCAAGACAGAAAACAAAATTTAAAAAATAATTACCATAATTTTTACAAATTGGATGAAAACTAGAAACTCAAGAAAATTAAAGAATTTCAAAAGGATAAGAATAAACATGCATGTACACATACACAAAGGCATACTATCATCAAATTGTTAAAAATGAGTGACTTACTGTAAGAAGCTATGCAAACTAGAATACAATAAAATAGTATAGTTAAAGAATAATAATAATAATTTTTTATTATACTTTAAGTTCTGGGGTACATGTGCAGAATATGCAGTTTTGTTACACAGGTATACACGTGTCATGGTGGTTTGCTGCACCCACCAACCCGTGATCCGCGTTAGGTATTCCTCCTAATGCTATCCCTCCCCTAGCCCCCCAGCCTCCGACAGGCCCCACTGTGTGATGTTCCCCTCCCTATGTCCATGTGTGTTCATTGTTCAACTCTCACTTATGAGTGAGAACATGTAGTGTTTGGTTTTCTGTTCTTGTGTTAGTTTGCTGAGAATTATGGTTTCCAGCTTCATCCATGTCCCTGCAAAGGACATGAACTCATCCTTTTTTATGGCTGCATAGTATTCCATGGTAGGACTGAAAGAAAAAAAATCTATCAACACAGAATTCTGTAACCAGCAGAAATGTCTATCAAAAGTGAAGGTGAAATATTTTTTTCAGGTAAACAAAAGCTGAAAGAATGTGTTTCCAGCATACTTCAATGACAAGAAATGTTAAAGAAAGTTGTCCAGGTACATGGAAAATAATACCAGATGGAAACTTGGATCTGCAAAAATAAAGAAATGGCAACAGAGATGGTAAATACATTTTTATATAGAAAATATTTTCTTATGAAAATTTAGAGAACAAATAATGTATTTTGGAATTCATAAAGTATATATAAATAAAGTATATGACAACAATGGAAAAGCACAGGAGCAACATAAGAGAAGTATGCAGTTTTAAGGAGTGTACATTAATTGTGAAGTGGTATAATATTACATAAAGTTAGGCTAATGATGAGATGAAGACTCATTTTGAAAACCTTATAGCAACCACAAAAATAAATAAGATGAAGCTGGATGGCTAATATTCCAATGATGGAGATAAAATATGTATTAGGGTTCTCTGGAGAAATAGAACCAATAGGGTGTGTGTATGTGTGTGTGTGTGTGTGTGTATGTGTGTGTGTGTGTGTGTGTGTGCAAAGTGATTTATTATAAGACATTGGCTCATTTGAATTATGGAAGCTAAAATGTCCAAAATCTATAAAGTGATCCAGCAGCAAGCCAGTCCAGCCTGGGCAACAGAGAAAGACCCTGTCTCTAAAAAGAAAAAAATACAAACACAGAGATAGATTGGAAGTAAAAAGATAGAAAAGGATATACCATAAAAATACTAAGCATAAGAAAGCTGCAGTGCCTATATTAGTAACAAAGACTTCAGAACAAGAAATATTAACAAGGATAGAGGAATTTCATAACAATAAAGTGGTTAATTCATTAATAATTCATAACTCCTAAAGTGTATGGGCCTTATTTTAAAACTTTGAAATATATAAGCAAAAACTTCAAAACTTCTCTTGACGCAATTGATAAAACAATAAATAGAAAATTAGTAAGGATATAGAAGTTTTGAAAAACATTTTCAATTTCAATGAATTTGTCTTCATTTACATTTATAGAATACTGCACCCCAAAACAACATAATATACACTCTTTCCAGGTGTACATAGAAATTCACCAAGATAGAATATATGCCAGCCTGTTTAACAATTCTTAAAAAAATTTTAAAGGATTAAAATCATACAGAATATTTCCGCTGGGTTTAAGAACTAAATTACACACCAATAACATAAGATGGCTTTATAAATCCCCAAATATTTGGAAATTAAATAATACAATTTAAAAATAGCCCATGAACAAAAAAAAAATCAAAAGTGAAATTAAGAAATACTTTGAACTGAATATAAACTTTTAAAAAACATCAGTTTTATGAGATCCAGCTAAAGCCTTGTGACAGGTCTAAGATTTAACCCTGTTACAAAAGCTAGTAAGTGAGTCAGCTATGGTTTGTAGATACTGACAGAAGCCTCATGATTCTTGGGTAAGAGATCAAGGACAGAAACAGTAGTAAACAGAATATCAACATTTTTCTTGTTCCAGTTCCCTGACTACTGATCTTCATAATGTGATACAAGTAAGACTTTAGTGACACATTTACACACAGTGGGGTGAAGTACAAAAGAGAAGCCCTGGCCTAGAGAACTTGCATCTTTTATAATGGTCAGCAAGCACATCTGTCCTTTGCTTCAGAAGCAGACATTATCTCTAACTTTTAAGGCTGTAAACAAACCCACCCTTTTCTTTGGAGGAAGATGCTTCCTCTATCTTGTAAGACTGTTAGATAAACATACTTGAAAAGACAGTTTCAAAAAAAAAAAAAAAAAGCCATCAATGCCATTTGCAAGAAATGTAGAGATGTTAGAGATCTTGGGAGAATTGTCCCCTAACAGTGCTTAGAGTGAAACTTTTAATTTAAATATTACATCACAAAAAATCTAAAATTAATCATCTGAGTTTCCATCTTACGAAGCTAAAACAAAAAGCAAATAAATCCAGAGTAAGTAGAAAGAAAAAAAAAAGTAGAAATCAATAGAATGGAAAATAAAGAATAGATAAAATTAATGAAACCTAAAGCTGTTTGTTTTAGATGGTCAATAAAATTGATAAGCCTCTAGCTACAGTGATCAAGAAAAAAAGAAGGAAGACACAAATAGTCAATATTAGGCATGAAAAATGGGACAACACTATAGATCCTACAGACATGAAAAAGGACAAAAAGGGAATATTACAAACAATCTAATAAATTAAACAACTTTGATGAAATGGCCAAATTCCTTGAAAAACACAAATTACCAAAATGGACTAAGAATGAATAGAAAATCTGGATATCTTGAAATCTATTAAATAATATATATTTATAATTAATAATCTATCCACAACGAATCTTGATGCCCAAATGGCTTCTCTGATAAACTCTATCAAATATTCAAGGAAAAAAAATACTGATCCCATATAAAATTTTTCAGAAAATAAAGAAGAATTAAACACTTCTCAGTTCATTGTATGGGGCTAATATTACCCTTATGGAGAAACCAGACAAAAATAATTCAATAAAAGAAACTATATTGTGCTAAGTGAAAGGAGTTAGACATCATGGGTGCATGCTGTATGATTTCATTCAAATGAAATTCTAGAAAAGTCAAAACTAACATACAGTGACAGAAATCAAATGAATGGTTTCCTGGAGCCAGGACTGAGAGGGAGCATTGATGTGAAAAGTTCATAGAAAATTTGCAGGGGCATTAGGAGATATACCTAATGCTAAATGATGAGTTAATGGGTGCAGCACACCAACATGGCACATGTATACATATGTAACAAACCTGCACATCGTGCCCTAAAACTTAAAGTATAATAATAATAAAATGAAAAAATAAAAAAATAAAAAAATAAATTTGCAGGGGTGGGGGTGATAAAATTGTTCCAAATTTGGATTGTGATGGTGTTGTTCATAGAAGTGTGTACATTTGTCAAAACTCACCAAATTATTTCCCTCAAGTTCTTTTTGTTATAAATTTTACTTCAATACAAGTAAAAATTGATTTTTAAAAATTTAGTTGAGTTTTTAAAAATTTAATAAGTCTAAATATAAATCAACATATGAGCAATCAAATGTTCACATACTTCTAATTGTAATGTCAATTGGTCTATTTAAGAGAATTACTTGGTCATATCAAGTTGAAGATGAACATGTTCTTTGACTCAGCAACTTGCACACAAGAACAAGAAATCATGTACAAGAAAGTTTATTGCATCACTGTTTAAAAAGTAAAATAGGAAGCAACCTAAATGTCCATCAAAAAGGAAATGGAAAATAAATTATGGCATATTCTTCTAATTAAATGGTATTCTGTAGTTAAAAATCATTGCCTAAAGTTACATATTTTAACAGGACAAATTTTAAAAACAATGCTAAAGGATAAAAGCGATTGACCAAATATGTGCAGTACAATACCATTTATGTAAAATTTGAAAGCATACAAAAAAGGCTATACATTTTTATGAATATATCCTTATATAGTATTTGTATGAAAGCATGAGAATAATAACACAAAATTCAGAAATAAAAAGGGATAACAGGACTTCAACTGTATATTTTTTTCATGAATAAGAAAATGCTGATGCAATAATGAAATGAAAATGAAAGAATTTTCTAGAATCCAGAAAATAAGATAATGAATACATAGGCGTTTATGTGATTTTTTTCGATTGACTCTATTTTTGAAATTGTAATAATAAAAAGTACAATGTTTAAAAATAAAGTTATCTTTGAATTAGTGAAAAAACAAAACCTTGACAAATTTTGACCATCATTTTAATTTCATTCATTCATTTTTTTATACCTTTGATCCACAAGTAATTTCAAGCATCTACTAGATGTCAGCTACCAAGCTGAGCGTTGGTAATACAAAAATATATGTATACAACGTGTTTTTTGCTGTTTAGTATCTCACAGTCTAGCCAGGTAAGTAAATATACCAGTGAAATAGATATGGAAACTACTATAATTGAGCAAAGGTGTCATACTGATATACATAAGAGAGTAATGCATTTTACACAGTAACTTTGAGTGAGCAATTGCAAGATGATTGGAGTTTAGCAACAAAGACAACAGTATGTTTAGAGAAATTGAGGCACAACATGGTATGGCATTTCATTTACTGAGGCTAAGGGAGGATGTGAGGTAAAACGGTGATAAGGAATAAGGCTTGGACATGTTAGGAATTGATTGAATAATGGGTTGGAGAGCTTGGACTTTATCTTTTTGTCTGCTGACAGTTACAGGAGGTGTATAAAGCAAAAAAGGGGCATGATTAGGCTTGTGTATCAGAAACATAGCTTTGACCATCTGCTATATGGAAGATGAAGTGGGACTGGATTGAGGAAGGGGAAGAAGGTGGACATGGATATGGAATGACTCATTACAAATCAACTGAAATAATCCCGGGTGGGGTCATGAGGGCCTGAACTGACGTACCTAGAATTTAAGTGGTGAAGAATATCTTTTTTAAAAAGCAGAAGTTATGTGTGTGAATCCATGCTCTTCCAATTACTCAACATTTATCCTTGAGCAAGTTGCTTCACTGTTCTAGGCTTTAGGAAGATCTGTAAAATGGAAACCACCAATGATAAGAACTTTTCAGGGAAAGTCAAGCTTGTGCCATCTTAGAACTTTGTGACCTGTTCCAAATATCTGTTCCATCCGCTAGAAATCTCTTTACCTGCATCTTCATATGGTTGACTCCTGCTTGTGTTTCAGATATGGAAACATTCTACCCCTTCAGTAATGGGGCTTTCTCTCACCTCCCAATCAAACAGCTTCCTTGGTCACTGTTTTTACTACATCACTTGAAAATTTGTTTCTCAATAGAATTTATTAATATCCAAAATTTACTTAACTACTTGTTGCCTTTTCATTCATCTATATGCCACTAGAAGGAAAGCTTTGTGAAAAAAAGAGACTTTACCCGCCTTATATCCAACCATACTGCCAGTATCTAAAACCATGCTCATTAAGGACATTCATTAAATATTAGTTGAGTGTTGAATATAATAAAACCCATTTTTAATAAATGTCATGAGAGTTGCCTAAAATCACACAACTAATAAATAGTAGAAAAAAATGAAAATCCTTGTCCTCTGATTTCCTGGTTCACTGATCTTTCCATGCATAACATCTGATCTCTTACCTCATAGGACCATTGGGGGGATCGAATGAGAAGATAAGTTTTCCAAAAATACAAGGCTCATGATTTAGAAGTTGCCCAAAAAGGAAACAATGACTCAGTGCCTCTAGAGGCTGAGACCAATTCACAAAAGACTCTATATGGGCTGTGTCCAACCTAAGAAGTTTGGAAAAGGTCATTCTTTGTTTCTGCTGCTATGTTAAGGCTAGCATTAGGTGTTGCTGTGAACTAGATAGAGATTTATGATATAGGAGGCAGGTAGATGGGGCAAAGGAAGTAGATATGGGTCTGTCTTATTAAAGGCAATCAAAGTTTTGAGGTAGGCAGGATTCCCAATTGCTCACATCTAATATATTTTTCTCTTTTGGTTCTGACTAAAAGGTTGTATATCCTTTTGGATTTCTTCCTCTTGAAGGACTAAAGAGATAAAATCTATTTGTGTCTGACAAAGAGAAAAGACATACAGTTGTCAATGGATGACTAATAATTAAATTTGTTTGATGAAATATATCTATGCAACTATCACTTACTCATCCTTTATTTATGGAATTATAAGTGAATAAATTAATGATTAAACACTGCCAAACACTATGCTAGTTTGCTAGGCAGGATGATAAAGAGGTAAACAAAATAGACATGGACTTTAGGGAACTTGAAGGTAAATGAGAAGCTATATTAAACAAATGCAAGTGTGATGAGTTTCTATCTTGTTGAGTTGACCCTGAAAAATCCCTTCTTCTCAATAAAACTCAGGGCTAAACAATAAAAGATAACTATGAAAGTTTTTTTTCTTGTTATGTTTGCATTAAACATGTAGAAATATTATTATAGGAAAATGTCTGGCTGTGGTAGTTGTGGTGACTCAAGTCCAGCTGTTAATGGACTCTGCTGTTGAGATGCAGTTGATTTCCAAAAGTGACTTTTCTCAATCCAGTAAACTAAGTCAGCAGGACCCTTAATAATGGCATCTAAGTGACAATACTCAGTAGAATTCTTTTCTGGATATTTCCAGAGGGCTGAGGCTTTGTGCAGGGCCTTTATTTGTAGCTGTTTTTTGCCGTTGTTGTTGTTGTTGTTTTTAGTGTTTGGTTTCATGGAGGGTATGTTATCAAAGCATTTTTTGGGGGAGTGGGGGCTGGTGGGGGGGCAACAGGTTCTCACTCCATCACCCAAGCTGGAGTGCAGTGGCATGATGGCATGATCATGGTTCACTGCAGCCTTGAACTCCTGGGCTAAAGCCATTCTCCCACCTCAGCCTCTTGAGTATCTGGGACTACAGGCCAACTATCAACACACCCAGTTAAATTTTGTATTTTTTTGTAGAGATGGGTTTCCATATCTATATGTCTATATATATGGTCTCAAATTCCTGAGTGCCAGTGATCCACCTGCCTTGGTCTCCCAAAGTGCTTGGATTACAGGCATGAACCAATGAACCTGGCCAACAAAGTATTTTTAATGTTGACTTTTTGGAGCATGATCCAGTAGGTGGCGTTTAAGCATAATGTTCCCTATGTAGGCTCTTGCTGAGTCACATAGCCTACCTACTGACCACTATGCTTAAGAAGAGATTGAGGGCATATTCTCAATATTCTTCAAGAAAAAATCTCCAACCAAGAATTTAATATCCAGCCAAACTAAGCCTCATAAGTGAAAGAGAAATAAGATCCTTTTCAGACAAGCAAACACTGAGAGATTTTGTTACCACAAGACCTGCCTTACAAGAGCTCCTGCAATATGGAAGTGAAAGACCATTGCCAACCAATACAAAAACACACTTAAGTACACAGATCAGTGACACTGTAAAGCAACCACACAAGCAAGTTTGCATAATAACTAACAACAAGATGACAGGATCAAATCCACACATATCAACACTAACCTTGAATGTAAAATGGGCTAAATGCCCCAATTAAAAGGCATATATGAAAATCTGGATAAAGAAGCAAGACCCAATGGTATGCTGTCTTCCAGAGCCTTTATTGACCCTTTGGGTGTCATTACATGCAATGGGAATAAATGGGAATAAAGGAATGGAGAAAAATCTACCAATCAAAAGGAAATCAGAAAATGCAGGGGTTGCAATCAGACAAAATATACTTTAAACCAACAAAGATAAAAAAAGACAAAGAAGGGCATTACATGATGGTAAAGGGTTCAATTCAACAAGAAGGCCTAACTATCCTAAATATATGCATCCAACACAGGAGCACCCAGACCCATAAAGCAAATTCTTACAGACCTATAAAGAGACTTAGAATCCTACACAATGAGAGTGGGAGATTTCAACACCCCACTGAAAAGTATTAGAGAAATCATCAAGGCAGAAAATTAACAAAGATATTTAGGACCTGAACTCAACACTTGACCAAATGTACCTAATAGACATCTACAGAACTCTATCCCAAAACAACAGAATACACTCTTCTCAACACCACATGGCACATACTCTAAAATCAACCACACAATGATACATGAAACAATCTTCAGCAAATTCAAAAAAAAATCAAAATTATACCAACCACACTCTTGAATCCCAGAGCAATAAAAATGGAATTTAACTGAAGAAAATTGCTCAAAACCGTGCAATTACATGAAAATTAAACAACCCACTCCTGAGTCACTCTTGGGGAAATAATGAAATTAAGTCAGAAATCAAGAAGTTATTTGAAACTAATGAGAACAAAGATGCAACATGCCAGAATCTTTGGGACACAGCTACAGCACTGCTAAAAGGAAAATTTATAGCACTAAATGTCCACATCAAAAAGTTATAAAGATCTGAAATCAACAACATAAAATTACAACTAGAAGAACAAGACAAACAAGAGCAAGTCAACACCAAAGCAAGCAGAAGACAAAAAATAACCAAAATTAGAGCTGAACTAAAGGAGATTGAGACATGAAATAAAACATACAAAAGATCGACAAAACCAGGAGCTTGTTCTTTGAAAAAAATTAATCAGATAGATAGACCACTAGCTAGATTAATAAAGAAGAAAAGAGAAAAGATCCAAATAATCACAATTAGAAATGACAATGGGAACATTACCACTGACCCCACAGAAATACAATAACCATTGGAGTCTACTATGAACACCTCTATGAACACAAACTAGAAAGTCTAAAAGAAATGAATAAATCCCTGAACACATACACCCTCCCAAGACTGAATCATGAAGAAATTGAGACCAATAATTGACTCTGAAATTGAATTAGTAATAAATAGCCTACCGACATAAATAAAGCTTAGGACCAGACAGATTCACAGCCACATTCTACCAGATATACAAAGAAGAGCTAGTACCATTCCTACTGAAACTATTCCAAAAAACTGAGGAGGAGGGACTCCTCCCATACTCATCCTATGAGGCCAGCATCATCCTGAGACCAAAACCTGTCAGAGACACAACAAAAAAAGAAAATTGCAGTCCAATATTCTTGATGAACGTAGATGTGAAAATCCTCAACAAAATACTAGCAAACTGAATCCAGCACCACATCAAAAAGCTAATCCACAATAATCAAGTAGGCTTTATGCCTGGGATGCAAGGTTCATTCAAGACATGCAAATCAATAAATGTGATTCATCACATAAAAAAAACTAAAGACAAAAACCAAGTGATTATCTCAATAGATGCAGAAAAGGGCTTTTGATAAAATACAACATTCATTTATGTTAAAAACCCTCAATAAACTTGGCAATGAAGGAACATACTTCAAAATAATATGAGCCATCTATGACAAACCCACAGCCAACATCTTACTGAATGGCCAAAAGCTAGAAGCATTCCCCTTGAAAATTAGCACATGACAAGGAAATTCTCTCTTACCATTCCTATTCACAGTATTGGAAGTCCTGGTCAGAGCAATAAGGCAAGAGAAAGGAATAAAAGACATCCCAAATAGGAAAAGAGGAAGTTAAACTATCCCTATTTGCAGATGACATGATTCTGTATCTAGAAAATCCCATAGTTTCTGCCCAAAAGCCCCTTCAGCTGATAAAAAACTTCAGCAAAGTTTCAGGACACAAAATCAACATACAAAAATCAGTAGCATTCCCATACACCAACACCATCCAAACCAAGAGCCAAATCAGGAATACAATCCCATTCACAATTGCCATAAAAAGAATAAATACCTAGGAATACAGCTAACTAAGGAAATAAAAGATCTCTACAATGGAAAATTACAAAGCATTGTTCAAAGAAATCAGAGATGACACAATGACACAAAGAAATGGAAAAACATTCCATGCTCATGGATAGGAATAACCAATATTATTAAAATGGCCATACTGCCCAAAGCAATTTAGAGATTCGATGCTATTCCTATCAAGCTATCTGTGACATTCTTCACAGAACTCAAAAAAGCTATTCTAAAATTAATATGAAACTGAAAAAGAGCCAAAATAGCCAAAGCAATCCTAAGGAAAAAGAACAAAGCTGGAGGCATCATGTTACCCAAGTTCAAACTATACTACAGGGCTACGGCAACCAAAACAGCACAGTACTGGTAGAAAATCAGACACATGGACCAGTGGAACAGAACAGAGAGCTCAGAAATAATGCCACATACCTACAACTATCTGATCTTTGACAAAGCTGACGAAAACAAGCAACGGGGAAAAGACTCCCTATTCAAAAACTGGTGCTGGAATAACTGGTTAACTATATGCAGAATTTTAAAAACAGACTCCTTCCTTATACCACATACAAAGTCAACGCAAGATGGATTAAAGACTTAAATGTAGAACCTAAAACTATAAAAACTCTGGAAGATAACCTAGGAAATACCACTCTGGATATAGGAAGTGGCAAAGATTTCATGATGAAGAGTCCAAAAGCAATTTCAACAAAAGCAAAAATTGACAAATGGGCTCTAATTAAACTAAAGAGCTTCTGCACAGCAAAAGAAACTACCATCAGAGTGAAGAGGCAACCTACAGAATGGGAGAAAATATTTGGAAACTATGCATCTGACAAAAGTCTAATATGCAGAATCTATGAGGAACTTTAATTCACATGCAAAAAACAACCCCATTAAAAAGTGGGCAAAGGACGTGAACAGACACTTTTCAAAAGACATACAAGCGGCCAGCAAGCATATGAAAAAATGCTCAATATCACTACTTGTTAGAGAAATGCAAATGAAAACCACAATGAGATACCATTTCACACCAGTCAGAATGGTATTATTAAAAAGTAAAATATAATAGATACCGTTGAGGTTGTGGAGAAAAGGGAACACTTATACACTGCTGATGGGAGTGTAAATCGGTTCAACCATTGTGGAAAGCAGTGTGATGATTCCTCAAAGAACTAAAAACAGCATGACAATTTAACCCAGCAACCCTGTTACTGGGTATACACCAAAGGAATATAAGTTGTTCTACCATAAAGACACATACACACACATACATTCATTGCAGCCCCATTCACAATAGCAAAGACATGGAATCAACCTAAATGCCCATCAGTGGTAGACTAGATAAAGAAAATATGGTACATATATACCAAGGAATACTATGCAGCCATAAAATGAATGAGCTCATGTCCTTTGTAGGAACATAGATGGAGCTGGAAAACATTATCCTTAGCAAACTAACACAGGAACAGAAAACCAAATACTGCATGTTCTCACTTATTAGTATGAGTTACATAATGAGAACCAAAGAGGGGAAAAATAGGGTCTGGGCCCTACTTGAGGGAGGATTGTGAATGGAGGGAGAGGATCGGGAAAACTACCTATTGAGTACTGTGCTTAGTACCTGGGTGATGAAATAATCTGTACACCAAACTGCATGACATGAGTTTATAACAAATGTGCACATGTACCCCCAAACCTAAAATAAAAGTTTCTTTAAAAAAAGGAAATATTGGCCAGGCCTCGGTGGCTCACGCCTGTAATCCCAGCACTTTGGGAGGCTGAGGGGTGGATCACTAGGTCAGGAGTTCAAGACCAGCCTGGCAAAGATGGTGAAAACCCATCTCTACTAAAATACAAAAATTAGCCAGATGTGGTGGTGGGCACCTATAATCCCAGCTACTCAGGAGGCTGAGGCAGAGAATTGCTTGAACCCGGGAGTCAGAGGTTGCAGTGAGCCAAGATCGTGCCATTGCACTCCAGCCTGGGAGACAGAGTTGCACTCTGTCTCCCAAAAAAAAAAAAAAAAAAAAAGAAATATTGTTATAAAGAAATTTTATTTTAATACAAAGTTTGAATTTTGGAACCAATCCTAAATTTGAGGTGTACTTAGCTTTTATATGTATGTGTATATATATATGTTTGTGTGTATCATTTTTTGTTGGGAAGATCCAGTCCCTGAATGTGGGTCACTTCCAATTTAATTAGGTATTCTACTTGGCTCCTGTTCCTTAGCTTATCTAATCAGATAAAAGTGAGGATAAAAGTGATAAGAATGAGATATGCACTAGGTCTGCACTCTTACGGGGCCAGTTGGGATGGAGTAATAGAGGTCAGGTAGTGGTACTAAACTGCCAGAAACCAGGAGTTTGAGGTTACCAAATAATTGCTAAATTATTTCAGCCAAAGGGGCTTAAGCCATACAGGATTGTGGAGATGATTAAGAGAAAACTACATTGTTAGGGGCGAAATAGATGGTCATTCGATGAATGTTCTGCTTAATACATATAAGGCAATGATAGCAAAAATAGAGGAGCAAGAGGCTGGAGGAGTTTGCCCTAGTCCTTTTCCTACTTCTCATACTTGGCTCAGTTCCCAAAAGGAAGGGTCTTGCCACGCCACAACACATATATACTGTAAGAGTTTCCAGCCCTTCCTCAAAGAGAACTCTAGCCATTTACTTAGTTGACTGGGGAAAAGGGGAACTCTAAGAAACAGAGAGAGTTCTCACAGATCCCCTTTGACAGTGATAGCATATAAGGGCCCTGGAAATGGAATCCTGGTCAAAGGTTGGTTAATAAACCATCCCACATGGTTTTTATTTCCTCAGTCCCTGAATGCATCAATGGAATTGGCATACTTGGCAGTTAGAGTAACCACCACATTGGGTCTGTGAAGCAGGAGCTATTATAATGGCGAATCCAAGGAGAAGCTTCTGACATATGTGCCTCTCACCCTGACTAAGATAGTAAATCAAAAACAATATCACATCTCCATGAGGGTTAGAAGATTAGTGTTACCCCCAGGGATCTCAAGGACATAGGGGTAGTGGATCATACCATATTGAATCCACCAATCTGGTCCCTGCCAAAACCAATGGATCCTAGAGAAGAACTATAGACTACTGCAAGCTCGGTCAGAAAGTAACCCTAATGCTGCTGCTGTGTTAGATATGGTGTCTTTGATTAAGATTAACAAGGCCTCAGGAGCTTTGATTTGGCAAGTGTGTTTTTTTAATATATATTCCAATCAGAAAAGGCAATTTTGAAACTTTGGCCTTCAAATGAAGGAGACAAAATATTCACGTGCAATGTTGCCCCAAGCCCATGTTAATTTGTGCATTGTCTATTATAATACAGTTCAAAGAGATCTACACCTCCTGGACATCCCATGGAACATCATATTGAAGCATTACATTGATAACATCATAGGAATCTAGCAAAATGATCAAGAAGTATCCAGCACACTTGAGGCCATGGGAAGACAAAAGTGCTCCAGAGGGTTGGAAATAAAACCTACAAAAATTCAGAGATCTGTCAGCGTAATGAAGTTCTTAAGAGTTCAGTGATCAGGGGCATGCTGGGACATCTCTTCCAAAAGACAAAGTGCCGGGTCTTACATCTGCTACCATAAGGTAGGAAGCAAAACACTTGGTAGGATTCTTTGGGTTTTAAGGGCACACCTAGGAATCATGCTCTGGATATATACCAGGTGACTTGAAAGGCTGCCGGCTCCATGATGAAATGTCAAGTAACCAATCGATGTGGGCTTTACCTTAGGGGGACTCAAAGGTAAGTGGAGAAGACAGGTACTAAATGAAAGCAAGTGTGATGAGCACAGGTCTTATTAGGGTAATAATACTGGGGAAATCCCCTCTCTTTAATGAGACAGTGTTACCCATAAAAGATAACTATGAAAGAGGGCGTATGTCTAGGATTGCCCCCTAGTCATTAGACGTGAGCAGCCCCGGGAAAGGTTTGACCTTGGGGAAGGTGGCTCTCTGCAGCTGACATAATCCCCGAGGGGGCTGACAGTGCCCCCAGCAGCTGGGACAACAAATCCTTTCTTGAAGGGGAGATATGGACAGCACATCTCCATACTTATAACATCCAGTATGGTATAATCACTTAGAGCCAGGACATCACAGTTGAATAGACTTAAAGTGGAAAACTGACTCCAGGACTTTCTAAATGTGTTAGTTCAGGAAAGTTGTTTAAGCTCTCAGTTTTATCATTTGAAAGGTAAGAATAATAATAATAATACTTAGATTACAGGGCTATTGTTACATATGAAGGGGGTAATAATATACTAAGAACTTAGCACCGTGCTGCACCCAGCTATGATTGTTATCATTAATTATTTGTAAACCAAGATTGAGCAGTTAAAATAATGCATGTGTCAGCTATAATCATGATTAATTATGCCCAGATTATTTCTCCTTTTGTTTCTTTCTAATTTTCTTCTGAATGTTTTCAAAGTCCCCATGTGGCTTTCTTTTAATAAATGTTTGGCACCGAGGAGAAAGGTAAGATTGGTGGAGGATTAAAAAGGGAAAATTCTTTATTGTGTTTGCTCACTGTATCAGTAGCCCTAGCAACTCAGATACAGATCAGCTCTGTGAACACCCCACTTCTATTTAGATTTATGCTGCACAGGTTACAGACATGTATCAGAGTGAATGCCCTAGTTTTCTTCCTGTTGTAACACTCTTCTAAGACACCTAAATATTCTCATTGACAGCTTCCACTTGCTGGAGAATATGACCAAATCTAATTTTTTCATGAATAGGGGTGTGTTTTCATTTCTCCTTCCATAAAGGAAAAATAGAACAAGAAAACGGAGGAAAGCTAGCATATGTTATTTCTTTGCTGCCATCTGAAACAGCCAAGCTGAGAGCCAATTTATTCAGCTTAATTCACTCCAGATTTCTCAAGGAGTAAACAGTATTTCTGAGAGTTCTCAGATGTATGGCCAATAGAGATCCAATTGCCCAGGAGAGCTAATGTCGAACATGCAGGTACCCCTCAGTCAGAGCACAAGGCACAAGGGATGGGGGGTGAAGCTGAGATACTTTCTGGGAAGCCCCTGAATCCCCAGGGCTGTGTGATGTGACAACGGCTCTGCAGACCTAAAGCCTTGACTTAGGAGAGCCCATTAGGGTACCTGGAAGCAATATTATGTTTCATTGCTCAAACTCAAACAAATCTGCAGAGAGAAAGGGTTTCTCAGAGAAACAAAAGGAATGTTATTCATGCCCTTTCTCTATGAGTCTCACACGTCCTTCAAGACTCCTGAAAAGCCCTACCTTTTCTATAAAGCCTTCCTAGATGATTCTAGACTATGCTGATAAAGGATTCCTATAGGAGTTGTCCCAAATTCCATTTTTCAGATGAGGAAATAGAGACTTTGCTGTCTTTGAACACCCATTTTACTGAGATCTTGCAACACCTAATGCTAATGTATACAGAAGAAAGAGTATGTCCTTTGAAGGTATATGATTATGGGTTCCAATTTTGCTTCATTTGACTTGCTATGTGAATTTGGGCAAGCCAGCTCTCTGTGCCTGTTTCTCCATTTTAAAAAATACAGAATAATAATTTCTAGGTCTCAGCTAACATGCATGAATGACACTCATTATATTTATTTTTTCTTGCTTCACCAATATGAGCTAGGTTTCCTCCAGTACATTACAAGCTCCTTCAAGGAGTACTGAGCACCATGGTGAGCAGGCTAGTCTGTGTGCTCAGATCCATTCCTCACCCTTCTCCTGCTTTGCTTTGTATCACTGAGGATGACCCTGGAAGACTGCATTTCCCAGGCTCCTGGTCAAAGAGCTCCAGCTAGGTTCACGTTAGAGATGAAACAGAGAAGGAAAACGTCCAGTGCATCTATCCTGGCCCCTTTCTGACTCAGGTGGTATCTCTTGCTCTGGCTGTGTCTCCTCTCTGGTCACTAAACGTGCTTTAATCGTTCTATTTTCCTCCAGGTGACTCTAAACCATGGGATCTGGCAATCTCAGCTTCTCTTTTGCCTCTGCAACTTAGTGGGTGATAGTGGTTTCCTACTATTGCTAATCTCTGGGTATCTCACTGCCCCCATGATTGGCTTCTTTGTTCTTCTTTCACCAGTGTAACCAGTTTCCTCTGTGCTTAATATTGAGTGCTTCCTGACTGAACCCTGACTCATAAACTGAGTATGGAGAAGGTATTCAATAAATAATTGCTATGATTTTTAAAGGCATTAAGAGGTCCTGCTAAAATAGATTGCTGGAAATCAGTGAATCCGAAGTATATATAAAGACCCAACATCTTCATGTTATAGATGAGGAAACTGAAGCCCAGAAAAGGGAAATGGCTTCTCCAAGGAAACACAACTAGGAAAACATGCAGCATGCATGCTCATGTGAAAGGCATTTCTATGAAAGCCATGAAGCAGATAATGTAGATTGTATGTTACTTGAGGACATGGATTCCTCTTGTATATTGACAGCTCTGAGCATGTAACATGATATGGAGTAGATGCTCTGTAAAATGTTTGCCAAATGGAACTCATCAGCTGGCCATTGCAAACTTCTTGCAATAGGAAATAGAGAAGCAATAGACACTACTATATATTATAATACCCAGCTTATGTTTAAAATATTAGCATTAAAATTTGACATATACATATTCTGCCAATACTATAGAAGATGAATGTTATGGATAGTTCAGAAAATAATTTCTCACATAAACCACAGAGCTGCTTTGTGGGGGTTGTAGGCAAAATCTGTACATATTAGACTTGTTTTATAGTTGAGAGGTCTAAAGTTTTGGAACTTCAAGTGACTTGCTCAAAGCAAGGTCCCAATCTGAACTCAAATGGATGTTCTAATTTCAAAATGAATACTGTTCCAACTACACTACCCCGTGCTCCCTATCCAACATCTGAAGTAGATACAACATCTGGAAGCCATAATTTATTTAGCTGTTATGGCAGTATTAACCAGTTAGAAACATCCTTCTCAAACTGGGATACTTACAGTCACAGGGAGTACACGGGTTGTACTGAGGCTACTTGTGGCCAAAAAATAAGCCTGCTGGATCTTCCTGAGCATGGAATTTGCTTGAAGATTTTGGTGAATATGTAAATACTTTAAATAAATAATTATTTCACATTAAAACTAACATGCCAATGAATATAAAATTCTCATTTTATTATAAAACACATATATTTATTATACAAATATATAGAAAATCTAATAGCATGTATTTTTTTAGAGACAGAGTCTTGCTATGTTGCCCAGGCTGGTCCAGAACTCTTGGCCTCAAGCAATCCTCCTGTCTCAGCCTCCCAAAGCATTAGGATTACAGGAGTTAGCCACCGTGCCTGGCCATAAAAGCATTTTTGAGTTCATTGTTACAGCTTTAGGGCATGCCTACATTTCTGGGTATGTGTCTTCATTCTTCACTCCAGAGGTGTTTCATTAAGAGTTTAAGAAATACTACTATATCTGAAAAATACTATCTTTTAAAAAATAACTCAAAGTAACACATGTACATAATTAACAAATCAAATAGTATTCAGGAATTATAATGAAACCCAACAGCTCTCTTCTTCATCCCTTTCCTATCCACCCTTATCTCCACTCCTACTCCCAAAAACAGTGATTTACTGCATGCTTTTGTATTTTCCAATCTTTAAGTAATGTATGTGTTATTACTTCTTTATGAATCAACTTTAAATAATATCCATAAACTTTTGCCTATGAGAATGAGGATTTACCTTACTTAGACATCCCTAAAAATTTGGCTTACCCTATGTGAACTTGCTTTTTCGTACTTTTAATGGTGGTTTTAGATGAATAATATATTAGTATTGTTGTGATCAGACTTGCCAGTCTATTTTTTGTTCCCTGCTTAAAAATACTTTTCCTACTTCAAAGTCATATTTTTCTATATTATTTTTTAAAATTGTATTGCTTTCTATTTTTAATTTAGACCCACTAATCCACCTGGAATTTATTTCTAAATATAATGTAGAGTAAGAAACAACTTTATATTTTCACAGAGTGAAAGACTATATTGACAGCATATATAAACCAACAAAGGCTCACTTTCATAATATATAACTAATAGCCACATATCAATAAGAAAAATGCTGAAAATCCAATAGAAGCATGCAAGGGTATAAAAAATGACTTCACTGAAAAGGATATTCTAATTACCGATCAATACATTAAAAAGTACTTAATCTCATTTGTATACAGAAATAGAAACTAAAACCATAGCGAGAAACCATTTTCTGTTATCAAATGACAAAAATTAAGTCTGACAACATTAAATGTTGTCAAGGATGTAGAACAATGGAGACTTTCTTGAACTGCTAGTGGTAGTATAAATTGCTAAAACCACTTCAGAAAACCATTTGACATATCTACTAAAGTTGAACATACACAGAACCTATAAGCCAGCAATTCTGTTTTTTTTTGGTATATACTCAACAGAAATGTGTGCATATAGGCACTGAGAGATGTGTAAAGAATTTTATAACAGTATTATCCATAATAGGCCCAGAATAAAAACAACCCAAAAGCTCACAAACAGGAGAATTGGTTAATACATTATTTTAGCATATGTTTATATATGTTTTAGAATATGTTTATAGCAAAGAAATAGATAAATCTCACAAATGTAATCTTGAGCACAGGAAGCCAAACAGATACATGAGCACACACACATGCAAATGTAGTTTTGACCTATGCAGTTTGAAAAACACACAACATAAACTATAATATTGGATGAAAGTACAGAGGTTATCACTACTTTGTGGGGAGGAAACCACTATAATAAATGTATTAGTTTGCTAGGGCTGTCACAACAAAGTACCACTTTGGGTGACTTAAACAACAGAAATGTGTTTTCTCACAATTCTGGAGGCAAGAAGTTTGAGGTCAAGGTTGTTGACCTGGTTGGTTTCTTTTGAGGCCTCTCTCCTTGGCTGGTAAATACCTGTGTTCTCCCTCTATATTCACGTGCTCTTCCCTCTGTACATGTATGTGTCCTAATTTCATCTTCTTCTAAGAATATTAGTCATACTGGAGGAAAGCCCACCCTAATGAGCTCATTTTAACTGAATTGCCTCTTAAAGACCTTATCTCCAGATATGGTCACATTCTGAAGTACTGGGGGTTATGACTTCCACATATGAATTTGCGGGGACACAACTCAACTCATAGCTGTGAGGAAGGGGTCCGATCCTGTTTCTGAGGGCTGGCAATATTTTGACTTCAGACCTGGATGCTGATGATCTCACATAGGATTTAACCTAATGATAACGTATGGCAGGGAACATTTGTGTCCTTTTTTTAGATATGTTATACTTCATGATATGAGGGTGAAAAACAGAGATACAATTAACACTATTAACTAGTCAGCTTTGAAAAAACAAAAATCCCGAAGTCTCAGTAGTTTATAATAGAAACCATTTATTTCTTGCTCACATTACTTCTTGGTGGCTTTGAATCTGCTGGGCCTAGACTGAAGAAACAGCCTTTATCTGGGACACGCCATCCCTATGAAAATTAATGAAAACAAAAGACTTGGTAGAAAAACATGATGCTCATTAAAGCAAAACTTAAGTGTGAAATATATTAATTTGTAAAAACATTAGTGGCCAGGCGCGGTGGCTCACGCCTGTAATCCCAGCACTTTGGGAGGCTGAGGTGGGCAGATCAAGAAGTCAGGAGATTGAGACAGTCCTGGCTAACACCGTGAAACCCCGTCTCTACTAAAAATACAAAAAAATTAGCCAGGCATGGTGGTGGTTGCCTGTAGTTCCAGCTACCTGGGAGGCTGAGGCAGAAGAATGGTGTGAACCCGGGAGGCGGAGCTTGCAGTGGGCTGAGATCGCGCCCCTGCACTCCAGCCTGGGTGACAGAGCAAGACTCCGTCTCGGGGGAAAAAAAAGAAAATTAGTGATCATTTTTAAGCACACATCAATGGGGACGGGTATAGACTCCTTCCCTGGGTGAGAGGCGCTGCAGTTCACTGGCAACAATTTAAGCTGTAAAATCATCTTATAGAGACCAGGGGTCAAATAGCTTGAGACAATAAAATAATCTACCACAAAAACTCAATAGAAAATTATAGATGTGGAAAAAACTATTTGAGATGCAGACGACAAATTTCTGATAGATCAGAATATTTAAATACTTTAAATATGAAACTGCAGGAAAAAAACAAATTGGAGAATGTGTTTTAGAAAGTTGAACTAGGAAAAATCTAAGTTTGACATAAAATTCTGAAGCCATAGATATGACTATATAAAAATAGAACACTTTGAGTTAGAAAAATCACAATACACGAAGTTAAAAGACAAATATTTGAAACTCAAATCACGGGCAAAGGGACAATTTTTCTGAGATGATGTGCTCTACAAGTTAATAAGAAAAGTTCTAACAACTTGGCATATGTTACCAAAAGAACATGAGAATATACCCATGTGTCATCTTTATTCCTAAGACCTGGACCATCCAGATGGACAGTTTCAAAAACAGAATTAAAAAAGTCTCAAACTCATGAAAAGGCCTCCAGCTGCATTTAGAATAAATGCAAATTGAAACAACGATGAGACGCCTTTTTTTACCTATCAGATGGGCAGAGATCACAAACATGCCAATCTGATAAGCAATGAACTCTGTGAGCCCACAACTAGTCTTATATGTTGTTGAGAGGAGTATAAATTATTGCCCCAATCTCTGTGGAAGGCAATTTAGCAGTATCTCTAAAAATTTATTAAAGTACATATCTTTTGAGTAAGTGGTTCCATTTCTAAATACGTATCCCACAGGTAACACATATACCAAAAAAAGCATGTAGAAAGATATTTATTATAGCATTGTTTGTAAAAATTACAAAAGAGGAATAAAAACCTAAGTATAATACTATAAAGCACTGGAAAAATAAATTACAGTGCATCCATGCAACAGAATAACACACAACCATTAGAAGAATGGGACACTTCTATGTTTACTGAAATGGTAATTCTCCAGCATATATGAGGTGAAAAAAGGGAAATGTAGAAAAATTTGCATAGAAGGCCACCTTGTGTGGAAAAGAAAATGAACAGACTGTCTGAAAACTATTAACTGGCTGATTGTGTCTAGGGAGAAAAGTTCAGTGTATGGGAGACAAGCAATGGAAAGAGTCTTTTTCTCTGTGGTACTCTTTTAGTTTTGTATCATGTGCATGGATTACCTAATTCTGAACAACAAACCAACCAGCAATCTAACAAACATGAACGAACAGCCCAGAAAAACTTAGAGGAGTATAAAGAACTGAAAAGATAGCAGGATTTGTAATCAAATGGATCAGAGTTCAAACCTGATCTAGCTCTACCTGTGGGACCATTGTTTCTCTAAGTTCTGTAAAATGTAAATCTGTAAAATAAGTATCATAATGCCTAACTAGCAGCATTGTTGAAAGAATTAGAAATAAGGAGCAAGAAGTCCTGGCTCAGTGACTAGTAGCCATCATTATTGAATTCCTTGAATCATTTAACAATTGGGGAAATTAACACCCACAGAGAAAATGAAGTTTATTTCAAGTCACATAGGAAGTTTAACACAATGTTCTTCCTCCAGGGGCCAATTCAAACTTTAGATTACTCTCTAGACTCTGCTGAAAATAAAGGCAACTCTCTTCAGGGCAGGGCAGGGCAGAACTGGATCTGTTGGGTGGTTCCAAGTTTCAGGTGCTATAGATGAGGGGCAACGTGGGTCTTCTGGCCTTATTTTCCTCATTATCATCCCAAAAAACTCAACCAGCATTTGGCTAGGGGTAGGGAGGGGCCTTCCGTTTGGTCTGGGGCCCCATGAGTGGGATGCCTGGTTAAATTTGAATTTTATATAAACAACAGGTAAGTGTGCAATACAAGTATATCCCTAGTGGAACAGTAGAGGTTAAACAGGGCATAACTGTACCAAAAAAAGTATTTGTTGAATATCTGAAATTCAAGCGTAATTGGATATTTCATTGTACTTTTATTTCCTAAATCTGGCAATCCTATCCATGAGTGGAGATGCCCACATGAGAATTCTTGCATTCACTTAGTAAAATAATGTCAAGCTTTTCAGAGCTACCATGTAAGAGCCACCCCTCCACGGACACTCTGCAGCATAAACCTGGAGGCAGGACTTGGGGTGAAGATTGAGAAATGAGAGAAGGCGGCACAACTGTGCATAGTTAACCCATCACCTAAAACTGCTGTCTCAGTTCCTCTCAGCTTTCCTTTTTCTTCCCTGATGAGGTGCACGCCTTTGAAGTGAAAAGTGAGAGGAGGGATGAGAAGACAGGTGTTTTTGGTCCTTCCTGTGATGGCTCCATTTCCCGTGGCGCATGAACCAATGATGCTCGCCTTTAAAAGCGAAGCCTGGCCGAGCAGTGCTGGAGCGGGGTGCACGGTGCGGAGCAGGGGGGCTGGTTTTTTTTGTTGTTGTTTTTTTGCTTTCTCTTGGGTCAGGGCGTTTTACTACTCTGTAGGCTGGCAGATTTGTAATAGGGTGGTGCTGGGGGAGGAGGAGAAATGGGAGAGAAGTGAGACGATATTTGAATTCTTTTTAATTCAGCAGAACTCTTTCTCTAGTCCTTCCTCCAGGACATGGAAAACTGTCTTGTTAACTTCTGTTAAAATTAGTAAGACTCTGACTTCGAAAAAAAAGTTGGGGGTGTGGGGGTGTTATATTCTCACTTCTTCAGGAGAATTGGTTCTTTACCTCCTCTCTCTACCATAATTCTAAGTAAGCAGTTCTGACAAGCACTGGGAGACTGCACAGACTTGAGATATTTCCTTCTTCATTTTTATCTGTACTTTTCCTAGCCTGCTTTTAAGGGAGGTAGAAGCTTGCCTGCAAGAGCTCTTTCCCAGTTTCCTAAGCGGGGTCCATCTTTCAGCTCTCAGTCTTTACTAGGAGAACCTATGCTGGTCTATCATGGTAGCTGCTGCTGATCCTTGTGATCACAAGACAAAAAGAGAAGCTTTCCCCCAGCTTATAAGAGGCTTTTGAGGTAGGGCTGAGCTGTTCCTTTACATAGGAAAGCTGTTTCTGACTACATACATCTGTGTAATGTCTCTGCTGTCTTATACCAGGGTTCTCAAAGCAAACTCAAGGTCAGGGCTTTGGGCACTTCTTTGGAGCATTCTATTCTTCTGGGGCAGGGTTTTCCATATATGGAGCAAACAAGAGCTCAAGTTTGAACTGTGATTAAACCGTATTACTTCGGGGTTTTACTATTCAAATGTGCTGAAGTCTTGGCTAGATAAAATGCTAGGCTGATGCTAACACTCACTGCAGTCCATTTGTACTTAGTAGTTAATGGCTAAGTACCAGGTGAATGGAAGGGAACAGATGAGGTACACCTGACGACTTTCATGGACGGGAAAGAGAAATGGTTTGGCACTTCTGACAGGCAGTCTATTCCTTAATTTCACTATGTCTTACAAATGAAGATACTGAGAGTTGGACGTGAAATAACTATCCAAATACCATGCAAAGTTTCCAAATTCAGGTTTAGTTTGGCTAATCTAAGTTTAGCATAAGCCAGGATGCCTGAGTTAGAGACCCTTGACCAGCAAGTCACTCAATCATTAAATAAGCATTTGGTGTTAGGCATGTTAATCTGATACCCACAGATACAGGCTGCTTCCACCAATATAAAATGTTAAGAGCAAACTTTTTTCAACTTTCCCATTTACCCGAAATCTGATTATGAAAGTTCAGGCACCTGAATTCCATCCCTTATAATCAAGGACCTAAAGTACTTGGCCTCTGAGGTTGTAACTCTCCAGTCACTACCTCAGCTGAGCTCACTAACAAGGGCGTTCCTTGTGAGGTGCTGCAGTTCCTTAAGCCACCCTCTCAGTGAGAGAGCTAAGTGAATTTATCTCGAGCTGTGACTCCAGGCAAGCACTCAAGACTAACTGAAGCACTGAGTCCAGCAGTCTATGGTCTGTAGTCTTGTCAGAAGAGTTTCTCTAATCTGCTTGAAAAATGGTAGCTTATGAATTTAAAATCTTAAGGCAAATGAGCATAAGTCAAAGATAAAGCCTTCCAATAGTCTTGATATCTAGTGTCAGAAACCTCTTAAAGGTTGTTTCCCTTTTTGACTCTGCCTCTCCACTTTGCACAGACTCAAGTTTCTATAGCCTGTGGCCATGAGTTCCTCCAGTGATTTATTTCTGCCACGCAGAGTTAGGGCAACCAGCTGGTAAAACTATTTAAGAAGGACTGAATTATCGTGACATGAGGTGTTGTAAGACTTATAACAAGTTTATGGACCTCTGTGGAAATCTGAGTCATTTTTCTTATCACCCATATAAAGGTTTTAGGGCAAGCAGATGAATTGCATGGAGGTGGTTATTTGGCAAATAAGGGACATCTGGGCTATAGTAACAACAAGTAAACCTGTTTATCTGGGGAGAGGGGAGACTCTTGAATCACTTTCCCAAATTCAGCTTGGTCCTTAATTTTACAAGGACTTTGGAAAACATTTGGCTTAACTTATCTCTTGTAATACAGGCACAATAACAGAATATTCAAAGCTCAAATATTGCTACTTGATGACAGCACCTAGAAAGTCACCTGAAGTTTTTCATCATCTTGGATATTTTAAATGCCCAGAGCTGAGTATTTCCCAGGGTGCTTCCCACAAACAAGTCCCTATTCCAAGAGAAAAGATCCTATGAACTGTGTACACATTAGCTCTTGATTATATGAAAGAACTTGATAAAAAGTTGGGGTTAAAATGCCCTTGAAGTAAGCTGTCAATTGGGTTTTCAGAGGCTGGGTAGAATTTACCTAGGCACAGACTAGGTGGGAAGAATAAACATGTAGGAAGGAGGCTTGAAGTGTGGGGTGCAATTTGGCACCCATTTTTAAAGCTCAGTGCTAAAAGCTGTCTTCACCTTCTGGTAGCAAAATGCTTTCATCTGTTTTTTTTAGAACCTTGAGTCAACTTTATTTTCACTATAGTTGGCTCCAGCCTCAGAGCTAGTCATGTTGCCCTGATGAATATATGGTAAACTCTAAATCCTGTGCTTCAGGTCAGGCTATTATCCCTGCTTGTAAAGCTCTTTCTGCCTCTTCTCTCTGGTAATCTGCTTACAATTTGGTATTTAGTTGCAAAGTGGTTGCTTGGCTTTTCTGTGGTCACTGAAATGTATGAATATGATAAGCATGAGATTTGAAGTCATCTCAGTGCAAATCTAAGTGCTACTCTTGGTTAATCTCAAATTATTTTTCATCTATAAAACGAGAAAACCACCGCTTTGGAGGTTATATTAGTCAGGATTCTCTAGAGAAAGAACTAACAGGATGTTGTATAGAAAGATTCATCACAAGAAACTGGTTCATACAACTATATAGAGGCTAAGAAGTCCCAAGATCTGCAGTTGGCAAGCTGGACTCCCAGGAGAGCTGATGGTCTAGTTCCAGTCCAAGTCTGCAGGCCTGAGAACCAGGAGATGCAATGGAGTAGTAGTGCTTGTCTCAAGGCCAGCAGGCTTTAAGATCCTGTAAGAACTGAAGTTTCAGTTGGTGTAGAAGGCAGAAAAAGGGCTATTGTCCCACTTTGAAGGAAGTCAGGCAAGAGTCAGCCTTTTTTTTTCTATTCAGACCCTCAACTGATTAGATGAGGCCCATCACATTGGAGAGGGCAAGCTGTATCTTTCAGTCTACCACCACGCCCGGCTAACTTGTATTTTTAGTAGAGACAGGGTTTTCACCACATTAGCCAGGATGGTCTCGGATCTCCTGACATTGTGATGCACCTGCCTCAGCACTCCAAAGTGCTGGCAGTACAGGCATGAGCCACTGCGCCCAGCCTACCAACTGAAGTTTTAATCTCATCTGGAAACACCCTCAGGCTTTATTTTGACCACCCAAGTACCCAGAATGTTTGACCCAAATACCTGGGCAGCTCATGATCTAGTTAAGGTGACTCACAAAATTATCACAGGGATTGTCTTGTGTCTATAAAACACCTATTTGTACAGTACAATCTTACATGACAGGGTCTACTAACCAAGCTAATCTGTTACAGAAGGGAACCCTCTGCCTTTTGCTGCCACTATCTTGCATCAATAAACACCCAAAACTGTCTATTCATCTCAGTGGCTTTTGAAGTTCTAACGCCCAATTAGTTTGAAAGTAGCAGAGAAGGGTAAACTGTAATTATTTTTAAGGGCACCATCTAGTTTTTGTTGTAAATGCTGATGCCTGCAGAAAGCATATGGGTTAAAACGGCGTGGAACAGATCTATAGAAGACAATGTAAGCCAGGTGTGGTGGCGCATGCCTGAAGTCCCAGATACTCAGGAGGCTGAGGCTAGAGGATCCCTTAAGCCCAGGAGTTTGAGGCTGCAGTTGAGCTATGATTGTGTCCCTGCACTGCAGCCTGGGTAACAGCAAGACCTCATCTCTATAAAAGAACTTGATAACTACTTGTGTTACACTAATAGAAGGATAAGGAATCTAGTAACTGCCTCAAGCTACAAAGACCATACAAAATGGACAAACCTTCCATGTTCCAGAACCTACAAGCAGCTATTGCCTACCTCTGTTCCTGAATACCTGTCAAAGCTTCCCTACCAAGCTAAACTTGGGAAAGCAATTTAAAGAGCCCCTTTCTATTCAGCGAGTGGTTGAGTGGCAGACCTATTGAGATGTCAGGTACACAATCTAGTCTTGGCAGTTTCTCCAGCAGTGGCAAAGTCAAGATAGTAACATGAGGACGTACCCTCAACATTCTCATGTGGCTTTGGGCCCCTTTTTTGAAATATTTCTAAAAAAACATTCAATCCTTATGCAACGCCTCAGCTGACACCAGATATGGTGAGGCCATTCAAATGGCAGGAAACCACTAAGTGTCTAAATCTGAGGTCCAGGCCAAATGAGTGCCTGCTCCCCCTTTTCTTCCTCCCATTGGCCTAGCAGCTGCCTTCACCATGCTGCTGTGCCTCAGACTCTCAGGAGAACCATTTCTGTACAGGTGACTAAACACAATTTACCTGTGCTAAGTCAAAAAGACATTGCCAATAACCATGCACAGGGAAAGCATTTGGTAACTTCTCATTGTCAAATGCCATGTAATGGTCGTGTTCCCCCTTGAGAAGCCATAATTATGGCCAGAGCTACTGGACTGATTTTTCTCACTGTTAGAATTTATAGTCTCTTGGGATATGGAGGAAAATATTTTTCAAACCAAAAAGGATAATCCTGTTCTGAGTAGGAAGGTGGCTGCCCCAAAACAGAGGCACGAGGTGAGCAGGATTTTTGTTAAACCCATAATCCATTTCTTTCCAAGAACAAAGAGGATAATTTTGTACTGTAAGGCTTTGTAATGCAACACATCTTGGTGAAAGGTGTTAAATAAGCTACCTGTGACACATTCTGACTCTTGTGGATACGTCGTACCCTATCCTGGATGCAAGAGCTGCCTAAAAATGTGTGTGTGGCAGGAGGCTTCTGGTTTGGGGCCTAACGTCTGAAGAGCTTGTCACTCCTATCCCTGCAACTAGAAAAAGCTGAACAAATTAAAAATCAATACTTCCTAGGCTGGGCGCGGTGGCTCATGCCTGTAATCCCAGCACTTTGGGAGGCCGAGGTGGATCACGAGGTCAGGAAATCGAGACCATCCTGACTAACATGGTGTAACACCGTCTCTACTAAAAATACAAAAAAAAAAAATTAGCTGGGCATAGTGGCAGGCGCCTGTAGTCCCAGCTACTCAGGAGGCTGAGGCAGGAAGATGGTATGACCGTGGGAGGCAGAGCTTGCAGTGAGCTGAGATCAAGCCACTGCACTCCAACCTGGGTGACAGAGCGAGACTCCATCTCAAAAAAAAAAAAAATCCTTCCTGGAGCCATCAGAATTTTGAGGTCATGGGACAAGTTGCTGTCTCCAGAACTGGAGAGACAGAAAAGCATATACAGAGGAGAATAACTTACCAAGGAAGAAACCTAGCAGAAGCCTTTGCAGGACCAAGCACTGAGGTAGGAAACCTGTAGTGTAACTGAATTGCTGGAGGTTTAGTGTGGGCAAGTTCAAGAGTTAAACTCTTTCTTGGGAAGTGGCGGGGGGCACGCTCGTGAGTTTTACTTCTAGGAGCCCTACCAACTTTTCATAGTGAAGATAAGGGAAAATCCCCTCCTGCTTCTAGTACAGGAGGGGGAAAGTAACCATTTTAAAACACACCAGAGCATTCTGTTCTTCTGCCTCAAAGAAATTTTTACCGAAATCTAAACCACCGGTGTTTTATCAGCACCTAACTGACTAGGGGGAAAGGAAAAGCTCAGCTGCAGCATGCTCCGCTATCTTGTCTCTTAAGTTGGAGAAAAGAAAAAAAAATACTGAGAAGCACTTGTGAAGATCACAACCCAGGCAAATAGGCTCACCAAAAGACACCTCACAAAGACCGAGGACTCTAAGATACCTCCTCTCCCCCTCACACCTCACTACCAAGTTAGTTCTCCTCTGCGGGGGCAGGGAAATGCAATGGAAAAAACTGCACATCCCGGGCCTCATTCAAGAAATCTCTAAACTCCAGAGACAATGAGTGACAGAAACCAAGACCCTAAAGGGGAAAGCCTAGCCTCTGACACAGCTTACAGCAAGCAGCAAACGAGCCAAACACAACCTATTTATGTCAATTCCTTTTACCCAGTATATAATGTCCACCTTCCAATAATTTTTTCCAAAATATGCTAAGACAAAAAGTTTGAGAAGGTAGAGCAAATATCAGAACTAGACTTTCATGGCAAATACATTGGAACTTAGGACTAGAAATTTAAAACCATGCCTATAGAGGAAAGAAGAACTACATTGGACTTGAGAAATCATGCAAGAGTGGAGTGACAAATTAGTTTGTGGGGGAGGTTCAGGGGAACCACCAACCTAGAGAACTCTTATCCACTGACTTTCTCCCTCAAAAGTGGAGAAACACTAAGCCAAACATTAAGGGAATCTGTTGCCAGTAAACCTACCTTGCAAGAAATGTTAAACTCTTCAGAAGGAAAATGATGCAGGTCAAACTCAGATCTACTAAAGGACATCAGCAGAGGAATAAGTTAAGGTAAAATCTATTTTTCTTAATGGATCTGGCTTGTTGAAAATAGCAACAATATACTTGATTACAGCTTATGGATAAAGGAAGTGAAAGACAAATGTTAAGGTTCAGGAGGGAGGAATTAGGAGTATATTGTGATAAGGTAATTGCACTAAGAAGTGAGATGGTCTTACGTGAAAGAGGGCTTATATTAGCTGTAAATGTACACTGCTGATTGCTTTTGAGACTGCAAAGTGTAGTTGATATACTAAGAGGAGGAAAAAATGCAATCATACAGGATGTTCAGTTAAAACCAGAGAAAGCAGAGTTATAAGATAAAGACCAAGGGCAACTAAAAGGAATCAATCCAACTATATCAATCTTAAACATCGATGGTCCAAATGCATCAATTGTCAATGTCAAACAAGACCCAACTCCACGTTGTCTACCAAAAACATGTTAAATAGGCTTATATATACATAATCTTTATCTTTAGTCTATCAGCTGTGCGGTATATATCAGATATATACCTGATAGTTTAGCTCTGTCCCCACCCAAATCTCAAATTGTAATCCTCACATGTCAAGGGAGGGACCTGTAATCCCCATGTGTAGAGGGAGGGAGGTGACTGGATCATGTGGGCAGTTTCTCCCATGCTGTTCTGATGATAGAGTTCTGATATCTGATGGTTTTATAAGTGTCTGGCACTTCTGCTTGCGCTTCTCTCTCCTGCCACCATGAGAAGTTTCTTGCTTCCCCTTTGCTTTTTGCCATGATTGTAAGTTTCCTGAGGCCTCCCCAGCCATGTGGAACTGTGAGTCAAAGGCTCTTTTATAAATTGCCCAGCCTTGGGTATTTTGTTATAGCAGTGTGAAAACTAATACAATACCATACTAACCTGGTTATGTTCAGGTTTGTTCCTGGCTGTTTTACTTCTATGTTAAATGAACTGTTGTCAGGCCTATTTGAGTTTATTAATGAACTTAGCAAGTCTGACAGAACTGAGTTTGTAATGGACGGTTCTAGACTCATGGGCACTTGGAGCTCTCTGGTCAAGCTCTTGGTCTCAGCAACATGACAGCAACTTCTTGAAAGGAATACCAATTCTCCATCTTGAATAGCAAGGGCCTTGTTCTATATTAGTCAGGGTTCTCTAGAAACACAGAACTAATAGGATAGATGTGTATATATGAAGGGGAGTTTTAAGAAGTATTGACTCACATGATCACAAGGTGAAGTCCCATAATAGGCCATCTGCAAGCTGAGGAGCAAGAAAGCCAGTCTGAATCCTAGTACCTCAAAAGTAGGGAAGCCAACAGTGCAACCTTCAGTCTGTGGCCAAAGGTTCGAGACCCCCTGGCGAACCAGTGGTGTAAGTCCAAGTGTCCATAATCTGAAGAACTTGGGGTCTGACGTTCAGGGGCAGGAAGTATCCAGCATGGGAGAAAGATGAAGTCCAGAAGACTCAGCAAGTCTGTTAATCACTTTCTTCTGCCTGCTTTATTCTAGCTGTGTGGGCAGCTGATTAGATGGTACCTACCCAGATTGAGGGTGGGTCTGTCTCTCCCAGTCCACTGACTCAAATGGTAATCTCCTTTGGCAACACCTTCACAGACACACGTGGGAACAATATTTTGCAACCTTCAATCCAATCAAGTTGACAATATTAACCATCACATGCTCCAAACCCATGTTCTTTTAACAAATATGGCAAACCATGTCATTAAACTAGCCATCTATTTTTTTTTATCTGATCATGTTTGGTTACTACTTGTTTAGTTTGTATACAGAATAGGATTCTTAGAAATTTTGGAGGTATTTACTAAAAGACCCAGGCTCCATTGTGGGAGGAGGGGGGATGGGAAAGCTTGTTGGATAGTCAGGTAAAAGTCAAGCCTTTATCAGCTCTATCCATACAGGGTAAAATGATTTAAGGTTTGCATAAGAGGTCATACTGCACAGCAGTGAAGACTAGTTCTTAACAGTTTTATTTTTGGATTGTATTTGGTGAAGATTCCTTAGAGGCTACCATTTGATTTGACTTCCTCTTGGACAAATACTACTAACAAGCCCAAATTAGGGAGATGCACTCTAGGAAGATGCCTAAGTGATGCTGGGAGTATTAAATAGTCCATTAAGTCTGGAAAGCTGGAGAGACTTAAATGCCAAGAGAATAGACTCTTATGATTCAAATTCTTATCTCTTGGAGCCAGGGGAGGGAAGACTTGCACAAAGTGTGGTAGAGTCTTAAAGATTGAATTCCATTTGCACCTTGAGTTTTTGGCTCACCAATGAAAGGAATGGAAAACATTACCCACTGTTTTCATGCTCAGAAGGCAGATTAATCTGAGATACCAAATTCTTTAAACTCCCAAAATGGAAATGGAAGGCCCCTGATAGGATATGAGGCATTGTCTGACATGCAGTTCATGTAAAGAACAGACAAGCTGACTAATCAGTTGTTCACATGCAAATTGTCCCCCAAGGACTGACAGTGATTGCAATTGGTGTTCTTAATAGTTCTGGGAAGCAGAAAACCAGGGACCTTGCTCTTCAAACATTTATACCACAATAGAAATACCAGTCAAATATTCCAAGTCATAAAAGATAATGTAAAACAGATGCCTTTACCTTTGGAAGTTTAACTTGGTTTTGATCAATAATGAGCTTATCTTAAACTTAGTGGAAGAGACATGGAAATGTTCAGACTTTCCTTCATTAATACCAAGACTTGATTTTTAAAATAAAAAGGTAAAGTATTGTCTAGTCATAACAGTAATTGTTTCTTAGCAACACAGGACTTTTAGACATAAAACAAGCAAGCTTACAACCTTGAAAATATGCTTAGAGCAATGAGCATATACCTGTGGATCTCCCTTCACCTAAATGCAGTTTTGGAATCTGTCAAGGGGTCTACAAATCTAGACTTTGATAAATGAATCCTCTTGTCAGAACTTGAGTTCCCTGTGGTATGAGTTATTGGACAACATTTTATATCTTCCTAATACACAAGTTCCCTAACTTGGTAACACAAGCTTAGGAATAACTTTATAGCATGTAACATTTGTATTCTTTGTGCCAAGCACTATTAGGTGCTTTATACAGTATCCTGTAAACCCATGATACTTGCTATTAAAATATACCCCCTTGACAGATGAGTAATTTGAGGAACAGGATAAGCAAATAACCTATTCTCACGTTGCCGCGACTTAGGGCCATGAAATCTGAGTCTGAAGCCACTTGTTGACTAACCTATATTCCTACATGTCGGAGGCATATCGGCCTCTGGAAGCTTCATGAGTTATGCAGTTATTCCTTATGTATCTCAACCACAGGGTGGTAGTGAGGAACCTGCTAGTGTTGACTGTCGACTGTGACTCTTGTATTCCAATCCCGTCTTAAGTTGTGGACCATGAGATCAGCTCTCAATGGTGATGGACAGTATAATGCAACAACTCCTAAGACAGAGTGTCACCACCCACCCAGGTCGCTTTAAAAACTCATGAGGGCAGTTCTAGTTGTCACAACTGTTGCAGGCTGTCACCACTGGCAACCAGTGGGCAGGGCTCCAAAGCTCTGGAATAGTAAGTCTCTGACAGCCCAACACAGTGAATAATTTATGTGCAGATTAAAAAATAATTAAATCTGATCTTGGAACTTTTATACTGGTTAATAGTTTCCAAGAATGCATCACCTCAGAATAAGGCTGACTTTTGATAAAGTTCTGAAAACAGTGTACCTATTTCATAAAGGCATATTAAAGACAAT
Organism: Hylobates moloch; assembly: GCF_009828535.3. Taxonomy (NCBI): domain Eukaryota; kingdom Metazoa; phylum Chordata; class Mammalia; order Primates; family Hylobatidae; genus Hylobates; species Hylobates moloch. The sequence goes on from NW_026652293.1 coordinate 45,542,893, forward strand.
GCCACTAGGTATTTATGGCCACTTCAGTGCACCTGGCTTGGTCCACATCTGTAGTCATCACCTGATGTCTCCCCATACAAGGACAAGCATCTGACTCCTTCATTACGTCTCTTTAGTTCTGCCTGAGATAAAATAAAGTGCATATTTCATCTAATTTTTATCAAATATTAATCCTTTCCTGAAAACATGTTGGATAGGACACACTTGGATAGAAGGATTAGCTTATCCTAAATGGGGAAAACAAAGCATTTCCAGCCTGTCTAAAACCTCAATTTCTTCAAATATTGCTAAAGTACCCATAAACATCTATATAACAATGCACCAAGGATTTTTATGACAATGCAGTTAAAACATCTATACACTAGCTTGTCCACTAATTTAAGTTTGTATAGTATCAGCAATATTGTACAGTACCAGATGTAAAATTTTAATACTAGCACAAGTAAACAAGACCGATGAGGGGCTAAACACTCACAAAAGTAGAGATGATGATACCTGTAATACAATGTGATTAAATGTGAGCACAAGGTCTGAGTTTATTGGTAGAATAACTGACTTCTATGAAACTCATGTTTCTTTAAGTAAACTTTTTTTTTTTTCCCCAAAGACAGCTTGAGTCATGAGTTAAAGTGAAGAATGACTGTTCCTACAGTGAAAGCATTGGCTTTTATTTAAAAGGTGGTTTAAATCCATTCCATTTCCTACTGAAGGGACACACAAACTCCATTAGAAAAAATTAAAAAAAAAAAAAAGGGTGTTATTCCACTAGATAAATGGCTTTCAAATGAATGAATCTCAACTCAAAGAACTTGAAACCTGACACTTACTGGACATGTGCTCTGGCAAGTCACTTCATCTCTTCAGATCTCCCCCAATAAAATGGAACACTGCCCTCTGAAGGTGTCTGAAAGCCAAATGGGAACATATAAAAACTGATACACAGCCTAGCACAAAATAGCTTCTCATACAGTTCATTTACCTACTGAAATGTGATTTGAAACTTCAGTCTCTAGTGATTCAGCCTTATCTCTCAAGGGCAGGATTTCTACATTTGAAGACTCCAGACATGACAAAAGCCATGACTTTGATTGAAAACATACTACCCAAATGGCTTTACCTCATTTGGGACTTTAACCTCCTCCTTCTGGGGTTATACTAGACATACACTATTGTAGCTGACGTGTACTATCTCAAGTCTTCAGTTGACCTTTCCTTCATATTATAAAAGTACCCTCCAAGGGACCCCTTTTTCCAAGAAAAACTTGGAATACCTTCTATTTATTCAGTTCCTCCAGTTGTAATTGAGTCATTTTAATTTGTCAGGAAGAAGTGTTCTTGTGAAAAGTATGACTTTGGCATTAGATTTGGGTTGATCTTAGCTAGTCTGTTTACTTAGCTGTATTAATCTGAGAACTTGCTTAATCCCTGGACCTTGACATCATCTGTAAAATTGGAATAACTTAAAGATTGAATGGGATGCATGTATATCCCCTATGTAGTACCTGGCTTAGGATGAGTACTAGCTTGGCATTAACCTTGCTGATAAGTGTAAGAATCTAGCAATAAATTAACAGTAGCTTTCAAACACTTGACTGCAACCAGTATAAGTAACTTATAACATGACTTGGAACACATACACCTATGTTTATAACTGAAACAAGCTTTGTGAAACAGCTCACAGTATGAAGGACACTAAAATTCTATCATGCGGTTAAATGCTGAACATGACCTACTTGGTTTCATTAAGCTATCATGAACCATGACTAGCAGACTGAAATACTGGGGTGGAAAACCCGATGAAGCATTACTGCTAGCTAGTCTCCATATATGAAGCATCTTCTAGTGGTACTAAGGAGGACTTGGGCAGCTCTACCTTATGTCTATCTTGGAATCGACTCTAATTCAGGAGTCAGCAAGCTTTTGGTGCAACAGGGCAAGAGGGGTTCACAAAAGTCTTGTCTTTTCTCTTATTTTTACAACCTCTTAAAAATAATTCTTGGCTTGCTGGGCTGTACAAAAAGTCTTCATGTCAGTTTTGACTCATAGGTCTTAGTTTGCTGGCCCTTGATCTAATCAAACAAGCTTTCCAACTTGAAGGTCAAAGGGATTCTGAAAAGTTCCTTAAGGCTATTGCAGTAGCTTCCACTTGCTCAAAGAATGTAGACAGCCTCTCCACAGATGAGTGTTCAGCCAATAATATCTTACAGTAACTTATTTTAAATGTTTCAATCTTAAAAGCAGAAATCTTTAACTCAGTTGATATATAAAACTCATTTGCAAGAAATCAATATTCCTTTTGAAAGTAACCCTTCAAGGATTCCTTCTACTCTAGTCACACTGGCAATTGGCAGGTAGGAGCAGGAGGCTTAGAAGGATGATCCCCGTCTCTCGGTCTATCAGTGACAACGTATTAGCTAGTGCACTAGTTTGAGTCCTCCAAGAGTCAGATGCCAAGATGCAATCAGATAAAAAATCTACTGGGGAAATTTCTTTAATTGGAAAAAATGAAGGGAAAGAGTAGGTAGGGGAGAGCCTCTGACCATGATGCAGATCTGACATTTGTAGAATGAGAGGAAAGGGTTTGGGAGAAGACAGACTACAGCACAGTTCTGAGATTGTGTGTCTCTGCAGGGAAATTCCTTCCTTATCCTCCTTGTGGAATAACTGAGTTTCTAAACTAACAATCTCTAAAGCAAGCTAAAGTGAAGAGTTCCACATTTATAAAAATAAAGCTTAGGCTAACTTGTCAGAAGCCTCTGGTATCATCCTAGTTAAGATGTTCCTTAAAGTAATACTTTCTCTCCTGTACTCAGCATTCCTTCAGACTGTCCCCTTAGGCCTATGTTTTTTAAATTTTTTATTATACTCTAAGTTTTAGGGTACATGTGCACAACGTGCAGGTTTGTTACATATGTATACATGTGCCATGTTGGTGTGCTGCACCCATTAACTCGTCATTTACGTTAGGAATATCTCCTAATGCTGTCCCTCCCCTCTCCCCCCACCCCACAACAGACCCCGGTGTGTGGTGTTCCCCTTCTTGTGTCCAAGTGTTCTCATTGTTCAGTTCCCATCTATGAGTGAGAACATGTGGTGTTTGGTTTTTTGTCCTTGCGATAGTTTGCTGAGAATGATGGTTTCCAGCTTCACCCATGTCCCTACAAAAGGACATGAACTCATCCTTTTTTATGGCTGCATAGTATTCCATGGTGTATATGTGCCATATTTTCTTAATCCAGTCTATCATTGTTGGACATTTCAAGTCTTTGCTATTGTGAATAGTGCCACAATAAACATACATGTGCATGTGTCTTTATAGCAGCATGATTTATACTCCTTTGGGTATATACCCAGTAATGGGATGGCTGGGTCAAATGGTATTTCTAGTCCTGGATCCCTGAGAAATCACCACACTGACTTCCACAATGGTTGAACTAGTTTACAGTCCCACCAACAGTGTAAAAGTGTTCCTATTTTCTCCACATCCTCTCCACCTGTTGTTTCCTGACTTTTTAATGATTGCCATTCTAACTGATATGAGATGGTATCTCATTGTAGTTTTGATTTGCATTTCTCTGGCCAGTGATGAGCATTTTTTTCATGTGTCTTTTGGCTGCATAAATGTCCTATTGAGACGTGTCTGTATCCTTTGCCCACTTTTTGATGGGGTTGTTTGTTTTTTTCTTGTAAATATGTTTGAGTTCATTGTAGATTCTGGATATTAGCCCTTTGTCAGATGAGTAGATTGCAAAAATTGTCTCCCATTCTGTAGGTTGCCTGTTCACTCTGATGGAAGTTTCTTTTGCTGTGCAGAAGCTCTTTAGTTTAATTAGATCCCATTTGTCAATTTTGGCTTTTGTTGCCATTGCTTTTGGTGTTTTAGACATAAAGTCCTTGCCCATGCCTATGTCCTGAATGGTATTGCCTAGGTTTTCTTCTAGGGTTTTTATGGTTTTAAGTCTAACATGTAAGTCTTTAATCCATCTTAATTTTTGTATAAAGTGTAAGGAAGGGGGTCCAGTTTCAGCTTTCTACATATGGCTAGCCAGTTTTCCCAGCACCATTTATTAAATAGGGAATCCTTTCCCCATTTCTTGTTTTTGTCAGGTTTGTCAAAGATCAGATAGTTGTAGATATGCGGCATCATTTCTGAGGGCTCTGTTCTGTTCCATTGGTCTATATCTATTTTGGTACCAGTACCATGCTATTTTGGTTACTGTAGCCTTGTAGTATAGTTTGAAGTCAGGTAGTGTGATGTCGCTCTGTTGCCCAGGCTGGAATGCAGTGGTACGATCTTGGCTCACTGCAATCTCCACCTCTCAGGTTCAAGTGATTCTCATGCCTCAGACTCCCAAGTAGCTGGGATTACAGGCACATGCCACTGCATCTGGCTAGTTTTTGTATTTAGTAGAGACAGGGTTTCATCATGTTGGTCAGGCTGGTCTCGAACTCCTGATCTCAGGTGATCTGATCACCTCAGCCTCCCAAACTGCTGGTATTACAGGTGTGAGCCACCACACCTGGCTGGCCTATGTTTTTTATGAATGACTTCAGATATGTCCTGGCCTGCCTCTTCTAGGGCCATCATATTTTTCTAGCAAGTTGAAAGTACATGCTCAGTGGTCTCATCTGTAGCACCAAAATGACACTTCCTAAATCATATGTTTGTCAGCCATACTTATTGCACTGAATAGGAAGAATGTGTTCTTCCTGACATGTTCTTGGCTATAAAAGCATTGAAAAGGAGATCTCATCTTCATTTACTCTCTTCAAATAATCAAATTTCCCTTGGTTCTCATTTGGAACTATAAAAGATTTCTACATCTGTTCTAGTGATTAGCTTGGTCAGACTGATCCAAACTCAAGTACTGCAGGATAACTCTCAGAAATAGTTCTAAATACAGCTGTACTAGTTCATTTTTATACTGCTATGAAGAACTGCCCAAGACTGGGTAATTTATACAGAAAAGAGGCTTAATTGATTCACAGTTCTCCGTGGCTGGGGAGGCCCCAGGAAACTTACAATCATGGCAGAAGGGGAAGAGGCATGTCTCGCCCACGAAGGCAGGTGAGAGAATGTGTAAAGAAGGAACTGTCAAAACACTTGTAGAACCATCAGATCTTGTGAGAACACATTCATTCACTATAATGAGAACAGCATGAAGAAAACCACCCCCATGATCTAATTACCTCCCACCAGGGCCCTCCCCCAACACATGAGGATTTTGGGGATTACAATTCGAGGTGAGATTTGGGTAAGGAGAACAAACCATATCATTCTTCATCTGGGCCCTCCCAAATCTCACATCCTTTACATTTCAAAACCAATCATGGCTTCCCAACAATCCCCCAGAGTCTTAACTCATTTCAGCATTAACCCAAAAGTCCAAGTCCAAAGTCTTAGACAAAGCAAGTCCCTTGTGCCTAAGAGTCTGTAAGACCAAAAGCCAAGTTAGTTACTTCCAAGATACAATGGGGGTAAAGGTATTAGATAAATGCTCCTGTTCCAAATGGAAGAAATTGGCCATGTTGAATGCTTTACAGAAGGTTTTTAATGTACTTTGCCGGATCCATCAGAGAAATTAATGGCAGCTATATCTTCACAAAATACATTCCTCTAAGGCTTGAAAGTCAAAATTACTCATTGATCCATGAGCTGCAGAATGGATGTTGTTACCAAGCATGAAAAAAAACCTGCTTGTACATCTCCATCAGAGCACTTGGGTGACCAGGTACATTGTCAGTGAGTATTAATATTTTGAAAGGAATCTTTTTCTGAGCAGCGGGTCGCAACAGGGCTTAAAATATTAAGTAAATCATGCTGTAAACAGATGTGCTGTCATCCAGGCTTTATTCTATTGACAGAGCACAGGCAGAGGAGATTTAGCATAATTCTTAAGGACACCAAGATTTTTTAAATGGTAAATAAGCATTGGCTTCAACTTAATCACTAGGTGCATTCACCTCTAACAAGAGTCGGCCTGTTTTGTGAAGCTTTGAAGCCAGGAATTGACTTCTAACTATGAAAGTCCTAGATAACATCTTGTTTTAATAGAAGGCTGTTTCTAAATTGAAAATCTGTTTAGTGTAGCCACCTTCACCAATTACCTTAGCTACATCTTTTGGATAACTTGCTGCTTTACCTTGCACTTTTATAGCATGAAGACAGCGTCTTTCCTAAAACTTCAGACTCAACCTTTTCTACTTTCTAACTTCTGCAGTTTCCTCACCTCTCAGCCTTCGTAGACTTGAATAGCGTAAGTGCTTTGCTTTGACTGACTTGAGGGAATGTCATAGCTGGTTTGATCTTCAACCCAGAAGGCTGAAATATTCTCCCTATCAGCAATATGGCTATCTTGTTTCTTATCATTCATGTCTTCACAGGAGTAAAACTTCTTTAGTAACTTTGTCTTTACATTTACAGCTTCACTGTTTGGTGCAAAAGGCCTAATTTCTGGCCTATATCAGCTTTTTACATGCTTTCCTTACTAAATCTAATCATTTCTAGCTTTGGCTTTAAAGTGAAAGACATACCAGTCTTTCACTTGAACACTTAGAGGTCATTGTTAGGGCTATTAAGTCAGCCTAATTTCAATATTGTCTCAGGGATTAGGGAGGCAGGAGGAGAAATATGAGGGAATAATCAGTCACTGGAACGGTCAGAACAAACTTACCGAGTTTCTTATATGGGCACAGCTCATGGTACCCAAAAACAGTTACAGTTGTTACAAAGAATGCTAATCAGCTAATCAGCATAACACTTATAACAATGAAAGTTTGAAATTCTGAGTATTACCAAAATGTGACATAGACATGAATTGAGCACATGCTGTTGTAAAAATCGTGCCATTTACTTACCTGAAACAGGATTGTCACAAACTCAATTGGTAACCACAATATCTACAATGCAACAAAGTGAGGTATGCCTGCATGTGCTCATATCATTCTGAAGACAAGACATGCCTCCATGTACTTCTAAAACTTTAGATGCCCAAGAATGATGCCCATAGTGATACTACCTTTTAATTCCGACAGCTATACCTACACCAATGAGAAACATGTTGTAAGGCACACATAACAGTGCAATTGCATAGTTAATACCTAAGTACCACTTTGACCTACTTCAAGAAGTGAGTTGGTTCATTGCAAACCTGCCTGGTCATTCTTGAGAATCTTTTTAAAGTTATACATTTGGTACTTTCTATTTCCTATTTCTTAATACCTGTAGTTCTGAGCCTGATTCTGCATTTTTCCCCCCTGCTGTTTATGGTATCCTGACTCTTTGAGATTCAAGTTGTGCTTCTCCAGATCATACCTGCATTTGCTTCTATTGGACCTATGAGATATATAAAGGCAAAACCACTTTATTTTTGTGGTGGAAAATGAACTTTAGTGAAGCTTATTAAAGAACTAGAGACTAGCATAATATGCGAGTCACAAAGAATAGGATTTTACTGAATATAATTAAGCATAAAATCTGGAGAAAAACTAACTTCTGTGGTTCTGTGGTATCACAACTAAAGGTGATGCTGTGCAACTTGTCACAGCTGTGAACATATAGAATTGGTACATGAGCAGGAGAGATACTAACATCAGGAGAGTTTCTTTCTGGGAAGGGAGTGAAGGGAATGTACTAGCATATTTGTGTCTAAAGCTTCATTTGATTCTAAAAGTCAACCCTTCATTGTAAACATCACTTCAAAAGTTTACAAAATCTTGCTCTTAAATTTCAGCAAATTTTTCTAGAACATGTGTAGGTGTTTCCCTTATCAACTCTACCTGGATTGCCCTTCCAAACAGGCCTTTCAATTGACTTTTTATTTCAGAGAAACCTTCTTAGTTTCACTCTTCCTTCAGGAATGCCTATCTGCATGTTTTCCCGTATCTCTCCTCAAGCCTTTGCATCTTCATGTACTGTCTTCTGCTGCTGAAATCCTCAAATCTATCAGAAGAAAGGCTTTCTATACTTCATACAGTGGCTCCACACAGAATCCCTAGGATTTTTATTGGACTAGATAAAAAATCCTTTCTTATCCCCAGATACTTCTCATACCAGAAAATGTACCCCTCCTTTCAAAGGCCTTAAGATTTATCTAATTTATCTATATTCTTGTCTTGCCATTGGGTTTCACTGGTGTACAAGTGAGCTGTTTGGATCATGTTTAGTCTTTGCCTATACAGCTTCACTTCTGTTCCCTAGCTCTTGTGTTTATCCTTCTTATTGTCTCAGGGCTCTGCTGGCTTTTCCTGGAATTACTTTCAAGCTTGGTGGTGTTTTTCTCTTCCCTCATTTCCCTAAAGAGAAGGGGTTTTGAACGCTTCCTCTTATTACTGGGAAAATTCTTGCCACTAGTTGTGATCACATTTGTAGTTAATCACTCAGACCCTAGACAATAGTAAGTGTCTAAATACAGATTTCTGACTATAACACACTACCAGTCATGTGAAACAGTCATTTATATAATCCTTTCTATTGACTTCATTTCTCCACTCCTCACAGATCTTAGCAGTGTGGGGCTGCCAACAATGTTGGAAGGATATTTAACTGTCTCAACTTAGATTTGGGATGATAATTCTGATGTCCTTGAGTCAGTTGGGCTAATTTTTTTTCTTTAACTAGAAGTAGAGATCTCTTTAAAGTTTCCTCAAATAAATTGACTTGGGAAGAATGAATAAACTTAACCACTTACATCTTTGCCTTAACTATAGAGAGATTCACTGGTAATGGAATATGACCTAGTCTTAACAATAAATTAAGCTTTCACGTTTGGTATCCCAACTGTATTCTAATATCCCACAAACTAGCTTTAAAATGTTCTGTGTTCAGGACCTTGCTCTCAGGATTTTAACTACTGGGGTTGGAGGAGTCTGTAGTAACCCCAAATCTGTTGGCTGTGCTAGATTGGCCTTCAGAGGCCAGATGAGGACCACCATCTCCTGGGCAGAAGCCAGAACGATGCCCACAAAGAGTGATACTACCTTTAATTCCAACAGCATCTAACTCTTACGAACCTGCAGGTTTTGGTCCCACTTTGAGGATCCCACCAAGGAAGCAGGGCTGCAACACAAACAGGATATATTTATCTTTCAGATGAAGTAGTAAGAAATGGAGTACAGAAGTTGGACCAGACTGGCCAACATGTGGGACTGAGGAAGCAGGACAATCTGTAGGTTCTATGCCTCTGGCAGGATCCCAAAAACAAATTGCATTGTTTTATCTATGTAATGTGAAATCACTTAGAAACTGGCCTCTGACCAAAGGCTACTCAAAGCATTGTAACAGCCTTCAGCAGGGTTTCTCCCTCTTGAGGAGCTGGGCAGAAAATACAAAGTCTTCAGATTATCTACATTGATGATACCATCGCATTTGACCTGAGTCATTCTAAAGAAGTTACACTAACACATGAAGGAGACCATAAAATTCCAGATAACTCAAACTGAAATGTAACTGTTTGTTCTTACTTTACCAGGGATCTTGAGAGGGATGAAGGATACAAGTAGGGTAGGAGTTGCTTGCTGTGACCAGAAGCCCTCATTACAGGGCAAGTTTCCTATTTTAGGCTTTCCTGTTGGGGCAGAAAGGCTTGGCATAGAGGTGATGGCTACTAGAGGATCCACTGTTTTCCCCTCTGGATTTCAAGTCAAATAGAAAGTTTCCTTAGGGCCACTGTCTTATCTTCTTCCCCTTTTCACTTTAAGCAAACAAAGCTTGTTCTCTGGCCAATTTTCATAAGGAATTGTTTTATTCCAGTTAATCAACAGGATCCTAGGGATTTGTAGACAAGCTTGACCAGTGGATCAATCTCACAACATAGGCTTTTAGTCAAATTGTAGCTAACATTCCTATCTTTAGGAGGATATGGCTTTCTCCTAGGGATGTTTTTGCTTCCTAGTAATCTGGTTAGCTTTGTGCAGTAGTCCTGGGTGGTATGGAGTAGTTCTTGGCATGGGGAGCCTTGACTATAGGAAATATTCCATATGGCTAGTTTCAAAAGCTTGCCTTCCTCCAGATACCAATCTCAAGTGCATGTGGCTTAGCCACTTTTGCTATCAGGGCGTTTTGGCGTAAAAAGTTGAAGATCTTACAACGGATTCTGAATCACAGAAAAGCAGATACAACAAGGAGAGACACCCACTACCCAAAATCTCCTGCTAGCTTCCTTGTTGCTGTGAAGGCAACAGTGTCTGGCAGTATCGATAAGTGAAAAACCAAAGTTGCCTGTCTTGGGAAAGCCATATTTTAGTAAATGTCGTGAAAAACTTAGGGCTAGATGATTACACTAGCTGAAAAGCATGTGGCCTGGCATCTGTATTCCTGTCACTCTACAACAGTCTGGATTCAGGGTAGTGAGAAAGGGCCAGGTAGACCTGCAAACAACAAACATACTGGCTTTGGGTACTTCTGAGTACTTTGGGTCAGTGAGTGGCAACTTTCCACCCAGGTATGTATCCATTGTCTTCAGACAGTTACGCTTATTGTCATGGGGGCTGCCATCCAAATGCTGTTCCTTGTGGGGCTGGGTTGAACTTGAGTCTTTGGCTGAGAAGACAGATGTGCCCGTATTACATCCTGCTTCCTGTTCCCTGCTCACATCTGCATCTTCCAGGTTATCGAGGACTTTCTTGTTACTACTTTCCTTACTCTCTAAGCCAAATCTCTGCTTACATTCATCTTTTCGGATGCTGTTTATCTTGTTCTTTTTCTACTCAAAGCTGTTATAAGAAAGTGCTTTTATAGGGGACAGCTGTAATTTAAAGCCTTTTACTACATTTTAAAGCTTAAATTAGTCTCTAAAACAGATCTCCCAGAAGGAAAATTTCTCAACAAAAACGTTAATGCTGAAGCCTCTTGAGTTTCCTCCCACGTTAGCTGCCATGTATATAACTGTTTTTTAATGGATTTTAACCCAATCACTGCATACAAATAAGTGAGTGCCAGCCACAAACTTGACCTTGAGTCCAGGTACGATCTAGATGAAACCAGGAACAGGTCTTCCAGAGAATTACTGATACAGTAAGAAGACCTATTCCTTTCATGCCCATGGATAAAAATCCACAAATCTCTACCGAAGAAAGGTTGTCACATTTCATCACAGGCCTGAGCTCTGTATTTATACAGACAATCTAACTTGTTGGACACAAACCCCGCATACTAAAAATTGTTCATTCATTTTGCAAAGGTTCAGACTGCCTGACATGTAGCTGGTTCTCCTTTTCTTTTAGATCTCAAAATTGCTGCTACTTATGCCTAATCTCTGCTTTATTACTCAGGTTTTAACATTTCTCATAATGTTTCTTTACATAAGTTCTCTCTCTGAAGGGGGACTGCTTTTAACTTATGGCTAGAAAGCAGCCTGACATTATTTTTGTCTTCTCTGGAAACAGACTAGGATCTCTGTGGCTGCCTTGAGAGCCAGCCCATCTGTCTCTGACCCCAAGGAAGCCAATCAAAGTCTCCTTCCCCACTGGGACCCAAGCAGCCCTCTTCTCTAGTTATTCTTTGGTTCTCAAGCATCTTAATCCTTATCAATAAGAAATGTCGTGTAAGTCTTGAGGTAGAGCCTATATATACCTACAGGCTTTAATAACAAAGATGTTCTGGGTATTAGTTAGAATGTAGGGACAAGCTAGTCAATGCAGAAATCCAGGCTTCCCTTCTTTGCTTACTCTCACCCATCTGCAGCATTATCAGCTCTTGAAAACTTCTGCTATTCTGGTGGGTGTGTACTAGTATAGCCTCATGAGTTTGTTTAGGTTTTTCTCTGCATTTTATGGTTAAAACGTATAAAGTCTACCTAGCCAGCATTAGGTGTTAAGAGAAAATAACATACTTAGCTCAAGTAGGAGAAATATAAAAATACTTTAGTGTGACATACAGTATTTAAAGAATTTTTAAAGGAACACTTTGACCATATGAAAGGTGAGCCTTTTAAACCATATAGTTTTCTCTAACTCTTAGACCTAGATTTACAAGATAATGTGTAAGCAAGACTTCAACACACCTTTCAAAGCATGGCTGTATGACAAACTTATTCTGCAAATGCCATGCTTAGCTATGTCACTTGAATACAGACGATTAATTATTGATTTAGGTAAGTCTTTAAGACTTAAGACACTATCAATAGGTAAGAATAGTTGCAAACCATTCTATAGACTACACCTGTAGTATGATGATAATACTGACAGCCTTGTTTGCCTCATCCTCTTACATTCTAAGGACACTACTGAAACTGAGGTCATGTTCCTTCAGTCTCTGCTAGTATTACTCTGGCAATGGGCTGACTGCTGAAGTTTTCCTTAGCAAGATGCACAAGGCTCCTTCTTAAGCTCTAACACCTGGTCTCCTTCTGTGACCATTGTTCTTAAGTGGTCTGAAGTCCTGGTTGGTTTGTGTTTATTTTAGGGAGTGGAGGGCAGGTTGTCTCTCAGAACTTTTTGCCTTTGGCAGAGTTGCAGGGTCATTAGCATAGTCTTCATGTCTCTGGGATAAGAATGGCCTCAACTGTGCAGTCTGAGGACTTCTAGTAGTCTTGTCAATAAACTAGTCAATTTTATCAATAGTGACAGACTGAATGGTGCCTCTTAAAGAGCTACCAACAGTTACTATGATGTAAATGCAGTCCTCTTTCAGTTGTTTCTTGCAGGTTTGCCTGCAAGTTGATTTTTACAGGCTTTACTGCCATGACTTTCTCTGCCTTGCTAGAAGAACAATTGATATTTTTAATCTTCAAAATTTAGGTATCTAATGGTTTGCCATTTGTTTATACAACCTTTCAGTTCTCACTAAAATTTTGGATCACTTAGTCTCATGGTGTGAGACTACCATGAGTTGCTGGATCCTAGGCTTAGGCTGGTGGGTATACATAGGTGTATTTATCCCACTGGAAGCCCCATACGTGTTCTGAATATAAGACAAAATGCTGCAATTGCATTTACTTTGAATCATATCATGTGATGGTACAATCATAAAGATTCTCTCATGCAGATGCTGAATACAATTCATAAATGTCCTCTGAGCCCTTAACTACATCTTATGTTGCCAATATACCCTGACTGTGCTCACTGAAAATGAATGGCCATCCTAAGGCAATGACATTTCTTAGTGTACAACTATTCTTCATTTATGCACATCTGCTTCATCTCAGTCCATTCTCTACCCTTCTGCCTTGCTCTGCTCCAGTAGGCTATGTTCTATAAACTACACAAAGGTATAGTCTGCTATCCCTGCCTATATACTTATCAAGTAAAAATGAATAACTTAGAACTGAAATGAGCAATATTTTCAGATTAGATAAAATGCTTAGCTTTCCTAGGTAGCTAAATATAGAACGGGAAGACCTAGTAGGCACCCCTATTAATAAGCAAAACTGGCACCATGGAGGAATGAACTTCTGTCCTAGGGCACGTTGAAGCAGAGGTCACAGTTCCATCCCTATCCTTCTAATTGAACCAGCTTTGGGACTTCTTACTATGCTTTCTCACTGAAAGGCCTTCATGTGGCCTTTTCCTTAGAGAATAGCCGGCTGAGTAGGCAGAGAATAGGCAGTTGTAAACATCTGTCAGTTCATCCCAGGTGGGCATACTAATAGGACTCCAACATCTGATTGAAATAGGCACACAAAGCCTTCATATATGGTGAGAAGCACTTCATGTGGGTCATGTCTGTCTTGCTGGGACACCTGTGTTCCTCAGTTCAATGCTTTTCTTGGTCGAAGTCTTCAGGGTCCTGCTGGATAATTTCTCTTCCCCAACCCCTGCCAGAAGGAAGACAATAGCTTTAACAAGCGTAACATCTGGCAGTCAGTCACTCAGATCATAGAATCAGTGGCTGGCAAGGCTGTTAATCCAAGTCCTATGTAAGAACTCGAGGCACACTTGCTCCAAGAATCACTAATGGAAAGCCTTATGCTTCCTAAGTTTCGATTTAAAAAAAAATCACATGGCACAAGTATATATTGGCTATGTGTTCGATTGCTACCTGAAAGATTCTTAAAGCTTGAACATAGGTTTTTTTTTTTTTTTTTTTTTTTTTTTTAACCATTAACTTAATGGCTACCACTGCCCCTATGAATAGCACAATCTTGAACTTACCACCAGAGAAAAGCAAATATCCAGGACATTACTTGCTAGTTAAGTGAGTCTGTCACGGGAGAGGGCCATGCCCTGCAAGTAAAGGCATGGAGGCCTGGAATTTGCATCTATAGTGAGGTTTCCTGCATAAATGTATGCTATTGTCTAAGGGCTATGTTCACTGTTATACCTTCAAAGTGTTGTCTAAAGGCAACTGGTACATCTGAACCCTTTGCAGAACAGCACATTGGTTATTTACACCAATGATATCATAAAACTGGCCCAGATGAACAAGAAATAGCAAGTATATCATAGGTACTCCAGAGGGGGAGAGTCAAAATCCATAGAGACTCATGGGCTGTCACTTTAGAAAATTTTAGGAGTCCAAGAGTTGTGGGGCATACCAGGACATATGCCAGAGTAAAGGACACACCCTTTACTCTGGAAGCATGACAGCTAATATCTCTCCAGGTTCTGGAGGCAGCATATGCCACCTTTGGGAGTAATATTCTGACTTATGTACCAGATGACATGAGAGGCTGTCAGCTTTATACCCAGAGTTGGAAAGGGCCCTGCTACTTGGGCCATACAACCTAGCATATCCCATGGTAGTAGAAGTGCCTATGATGGTGTCATGTACAGCTTATGCTGTATTCTAATAAAATCCCAATATAGATCTGGGTTATAGCAAGGGCAAGCCTTCTGTGACAGAATTATATACCTTAGAAAAAAATAGCTTCCAGTGGGCATTGGGACAAAAGGCCTGGAAATATCACTGTAGTGAGTAGCTGAAAGCCCCTCTATGGATGACCCTTTTCTACAGTTTATTAGGAGATAAAATACACAGAAAACAAGTATAGACTTCAACAGCTCTGTGGCAATTCTTCAAACTTCCTGGTCTGAGGCAAACTGACCTTCATTTTTGAAATGCACCTTCTACTTAACTCATCTAGTCTCTGAAGAATTTTTCTCATTACTTAACAAATAGCAATTTCCATACAGTTGACTTGCTTATTTCTTAAATCCTGACTTAGCCACACATTCTTGTTCATCAGTCAATAAGGTGGAAACTACTAACATCTCCCACAAGATTAAATACCTCCTGCAGTGTCTTTTCTAGCTCTTGGCAACCTAGGAGTCCTTGAGACTGAAAACTCTGTCATCATAAAACAGTTAAGGGTTCCAGGTAAATATCAATTGTTTTTTGAAACAACTGGAGCCTGAACTACATAGTCAACATGGCAAGACTAAGCTTTTATATCTCTGAAAAGCAGCTCCTCTGAGTACAACAGCATTTTCAGGAGTGCAAGCACAGCCTGCTGTCAAGCATGCGTTCAGAACTCAGACTCCTAGCTCATGGGATTAGGGAGAAGATCGGCTCATCCTGGCAATTGGCTGTTGCTCCCCTCCTAGGATGGCATGGCCACGCTGAACCCTAGCCCTATACAAGGTGAGTCTCTCACATTTTACTCCTGAGGACTTCCATGTTGCTTGTCCTAGGCCTTTCCTAGATGACTTATTCTTTTACCAGGGTCTTAAGCTGGTAACTCCTGTCTTGTCTGTTTTACCACCTTAACATTGCTTCTGCCCCATGTTCATGCAACCTACTCTGCTGTCAAAATGAGCATGCAGAAGAAGTTGGAAGGAATAAGTCACTCACAGCAAAATACTTTGCTAAATTGTTACAAAAGAAGGCAACCT
Source organism: Hylobates moloch (assembly GCF_009828535.3). Lineage (NCBI taxonomy): Eukaryota > Metazoa > Chordata > Mammalia > Primates > Hylobatidae > Hylobates > Hylobates moloch. Next base: position 45,558,664 of record NW_026652293.1, read on the forward strand.
CTGATATCCCTCCTCTCTTGCCCTCTTAACTGGGACGTTAATCTACTTCTGACACTATCAGAATATCCTGCTCATGGGAGAAGGGGATATCTATCTTCCATCCCTGGGACTAGGCACTCTGTCTATCCACCATTGTCAGAGAACCCTCTTGCCAATGGTGCCCCCTCTCCACTGCAGCCTCCCTTCCCTCTGCATCTGAGTTGAGTAAACCCTTGAATTACTTGACCATTGGCTCTTTTGGTGTGTTTTTGACCCTTAAGGAAAAGAGCTGCGACTTGGCAGTGGACCAAGTTGAACTGTAGCATAGACCTTCTGACTGCCCTTTGGGGAGGGCACTTTGTAAGATCCTTAGAGATTCGTTCTTCAGCCATCCTTTCTGAGGGCCCTAATCTTGGCTTCTGAGCTGCTTGTCTCTGACCTCTGGCTTGGAGAGCAATGAGAACGATTAAGCCTTGAAAATCTGCATTTTTCTGTTATGACGTAAAAAGTATTCGTGGCTTTTTCCCCCAATAAGAAGGGCTTGGTGGAGGTGTTGCCTCTACAACTCCAAGAATACTACATGTACAGGATTGTATGTACCCTGGATCACACTCCTGTGTGAGTCTGAGTTTTATGAAGCCTGGCACCTAAATTTGTATATCAGGTTTACTGAATACCAAGATCTAGTCAAGCATGTGCTACAATAACAAGCTGGTCAAGTAGTTTAGAAATCACTGGTAAATATCATGCAGAAAGACTTTTGAGAGCTTAATTCTATGTTTCAGTCTCTTACATACTCAAGAACTACTCTAACATTTTTATGGGTAGAAATATGGGATCAAACTAGTAAGGAAGTTATGCATGAGAAGGGTCTGGAAAATAGAGCTGCAACAAGGCTAACCCTCAGACAGTCCTGCTTTACAAACTATTAACTGATGGTTCTAAGTATATTTAAAAGTTTTTTTTTTAATTGAGAAGGAATATTAGAAACTTTAACATCATAGTGCTGATTATGGAATAAAAGAACATCAAATGTTTACTAATGCCTTTCAAAATAGTCTTAACTCTATAACAGATTAAATATTGAAATTAAAATCCTTCTATATACAGAACCCAGACTGTCTGGATCTTGCCATATCTCTGGTCAATTTCTCAGCATCTTTAAGTGATTTTTCTTTTATCCAGTATGTATTTAGCCCAAACCTGTTTCCCAGTGATACTACTCTCTTGGCCTTACTACTAACTATACTTAATAGAATGACTGAGTCAAAAGAAGCATGGAAGAACATATGGAGTATTGAAAAATGCTTTAATGATTGGTACCTACCTCTATGCTACAGGGTAGCTGATGGCATTATCTGTGCCTGGCACTGTTAGAGGAAAAAAAAATTCAAACACCACACTCAAATTAGGATAATTCAATGAGGATTTTCCTACAAATGGGCAAAATTGGAAACAATATAACAGCCCAGAGCTAGTAGCAACCAAAGCGCATCATCGCCCAAAGCTCAAAGAGGAGAAAGCATTGCATGCTAGAATCTAGAAGGCAGGAGTGGGCTACCTTGTGAGAAAGTGACCCTCTGTTAATAGACAGAGCTCACTAGAGGAAGCAAAAGGAAGGGCTGCCCTGAAATTCCCTTCTCTACTGTCTTACTGAGTCTCCCATTAGGCCCAAACCAGACATCTCAGAAATCCTGTAACATCTCTTATGCATGTTGGCCTCCTGAGAACAGAAAGCAGAATACAAAGGAGAAAGAAAATATCCAACTAGGCACACACTACTTTCTGATATTACAAGTCTCACAAAGTTAAGTAAAATTTTCAAGCATACATTTTGATCCTCTTCAAGATAGCCATATGAATGGACTGCAAATAATGCTTTAAAAAGCTCATCTGCTTTTCTTGCAACCTGCTTTTCCAATTGTCTTATCTTTAATATACATTGTATCTGATGTTTTTTATATCCCATGGAAATTAGTTTCAAAGAATCCTATAACCCACCTGCCTGAGTGTTTGACATGCTCAAATTTTGACACTTCTCATCCCCAAGTATTGTATTCAGCAAAAGCAAAGACTTGACTTTGATACCATGAAGTTCTCTCCTATCCTTTTGTTCTCCACTGTTTTCATCATATACAAAGGATTTTGTTATCTCTTCCCTCTATGGCTCTACTTTCCATGATGTCTTCTACATTGTTTGCCAAAGCCTGCTTCACACCTGACGTGCCTGCTTTATCTCAAAGACTTATCACAATACATTTAATGGTACATGTTGGCATGTGGTGGGTTGGAGATGGCTTTAGTACTGTAGCATCAGCTTGAGTTGGCATGTTCCCCCAGTATAGCTCATACCAGCTAGTTAAGCATATGTAATAGGAGTCACCTGGGAATCCTGAACCTCTGAAATCTACATTGGTGACTGTCTTTGTGCGGGGCAAGGCAAGAGTGGAGGAACAAAAACCAATTAACCCTAAAGCTGTCTGGCAGCAATTCTTATAAGAAATGAAAAGGTGATGTCATTTACATATAAACCACTACTTGAATTTTGAGGTACCTGGTGACACCAAGAATGCTTTCCTCCCCAAGTTATGTTGTAAAATTAGATCACATGTTGCAAACTAAGATGTTGGTTCCTTCACCCTTTCTCCCTCAATACAGGACATCAACTAACAGTGACCCAAGCCTTGTGTTTTCAGAGTGGAGGTGGCTATGTCTTATTCTAGAATTCTATGGACCATTGAAAGAAAAACAACTTGCTGTAGGTAAATATTGCTCAGAAGCAGCTAAGAGCTCTCACTTAGTCCTGTAGTTCTGCTACCTTGATCTGTTAAGGTTAATAACTGGGAAATACCCAAAATTCAATCTAGAATCACTTTCCAACTTACATATAACTGCAATAAATCCTGACAGAAGTTGAGACCTGCTATGCAGAACTGGAAAACAGCACACTTCTGTCAGAGGGAAGCTTCTTTTGCCTATGGTAGTTCAGAAGGGCTACTTTTATCCAGTCTCCTGTTCCTTGGGGCCTATCTTGAAATGACTCTTTTCAACCAGGTTTAAAGCTAGTATTGCCACATGACTCTGATTTTACTTTCTCTTGTAGCTGATAAAACATTGGTTGGGTTAAAGCATCTTTCAGGTCTTCACTGGGGTTGATAAAGTTCAGAGGTAGAATGCTCAGTCGAGACCTCCAAGAAAACACATGAAATTTGAAAATTCTTTCACCAGCTCTGAAGTTTGGTTTATAAAGCTGCACTAGATCCTAGATGGAGTTAGTACAAAATGTTTCTTAGGTTAACAGCTATGAATGGTAAAGGGGGAAGGTGTAGGATTAGGCAGGGAAAGCATGTGGATGTCTATGTAGGTTTGGCACCTGCTGAAGGAGCTGCAGGCAGCCCAACAAGAAGCTCCAGCAGAAAGATTGCTCACAGAAGAATCTCTGAGTGGAAATGGCCAGGCCCTGATTTCCAGGCTGTGCTCAGTTATTGGATAGGAGCTTCTGGGAGGAGCATGGCCTCAGTTGGAACACTGCAGCAGATCAGAGCTTACAGCTGGGGATCAGCTCTGTCTTGCGGGGAGCTCTGATGAGTGTACCACCATGGCTGCCACAAAAGCAGCCAACAGCTGAATTATGGAGGACATGCCACGATCATTCTGACGCTGGTTTGTTCATAATTGTGTTAAATTGAGCAAAGCAACCAGATGACAGGATTTCTTCACACAGCTCTAGAATGACCAAAGAAACTTCTAAAGTGAATGCAGAGTTTATCCCCAACAAAGCCAACCTGAGGGAGGAGGACCAGTTAATCAAAAATTCTGTTCATGTTATCCTTCACTGGACTGAAAAAGCCAAGCTTTTGTAAAGTTCTTGGCTTAGTCTATAGAAGCAGGCTGACTCTGAAAGAGTTTAACCTCAGGTGGAACAGTTCTCTGAAGCTGAGTTGGACCCTAAAAGGAGCTGACAGCTGAAGTCTGTCTTCTTCCCTCTCTAGCTGGAAGAAAGTCTCTTTGAGGGAGGGGATCTGGACAGTGCATTTTTGTGTCTGGCACAGCCAGTTTCTTATCCATAGGTAAGACCAAGTTACTGTTCTTTGGGGCTGCTTAGGGAAAGATATCCTAGGCATCCTACCAATTGCCCAGAATAATACAACCTACGTCCATTCCCAGCCTGATGGCATCTAGGGATTGTCAGTGCTAAGGCCTTATAGTAGTTAGGCTTCAACTACACCACAAGACAGCCATAACTTGGCAAAAGTGTACCCTGTAGTATTGTGACTGACTAGCATAAGTGGTTGTCTACTGTGAGTAGTGATGTTAAAAGGAGAATGCCCAAAACTGGAATATTATACCCAAAGCTGGGTATTAGAAATCACTAGAGTATCAGCCCTCAAGTTTGGGTGCATGGGATATAGACTCTTGGCATGTATATAAAGGATGACTGAATATGTGGGTGTGTTTAGCTACAGATAATGAAGCTACTCAGAGTATAGTTATTGGGGGATATACTGAGGCTTCAGCCTCCTCAGGACTAAATACTTTATTCTCCATTGAAAATGCCATTAGGAGCCAGTCAATTAATATGGTCTAACCGTGATTGAATGTGACCATCTGGAATACTTAGAATCTTTCAGAAATGTCACCTGCATAGACCTTTCCCAGGCTGCCTTCTGCCTTCTCATGTCTCTCAATTGTATGCTTGACCTACTTTTCATTCTGGAGTATCAGTTAAAAACTAAAGTGACACTTGGCTATGATAAACCTCTTATCAGCCATGGCCACTGAAAAGTGTGCCTTGCAATCAATAGTTCTGATTTCAGTAAAAAGTTTGAGGTTGAACCATGATCCTCATATTAGAAGGATGTGTTTAGAATTGCAAGTGGTAACAACCAGAAGAGAGAAAATTTGTCATTAAATGTCTCCTAATCCTCTTTGATAACTTGTAGATCAGTGAACAGGTACTAGCCAAGCCCTATACAGTATTCAAATATTTTCTGCCCATTTATGGGCTCTTTTCTACATGCCATGTTCTTTCTAATTGCCAGGTCCTGTTGTATAAGAAGAATATAACCAACTAATGGGGCCTACTATATTTCAGAAACCATTGTAGGCTCTGGTGATACTTGATGAATGCAAGAGAGATATTCTTGCTATCAAGAAACTTATTCCAATGTAGCATGAATATAAGCAAATTCACTAGTCCACGTGAAAATGATCATACTACTAAAAGGGACCGAAATAAAGGGGTCAAGTGTGCCCAGGGTACAAAGATATAATTCTTAATCAGGGTCGCAATCACCGAAAGTGAGTGAGCAAAAATTTAGAGGTTAAGGAGTAAGCAGATATAGCTAACAGGAGGAGGCAGCCATGAGCCAGATTCTGCTGGGGACTTCCTCAGGGGCATGTGGAACAACTCTTACCAAATTCCCAAAAGATGAGAGGCAAGAGGACTTAGCCATCAGTATGTCTCCTATTAGCTGAGATTTGTCTCCACCTGTTAATTTTCAATGTAGCATATAAACAAAATTTTCAGGAGTTTGGAATTGGTTTTTCTGACTCAAGCTTTCAAATTTCTTTACCAGACAAAGAAATGCCTGTCATCCTCCCATTTGAGAAATTTAGCCATCTTGAGGCTGGTGCCTAAAGGGAACATGCTGGTTGATTATTCCTTTGACTATTTACTCCTCAATTAGATAATCCTTCAGATCTGACTTCTGAGGCAGACAAGCAAACAGATGCTTTTCCACTTCAACTTAAGTGTAATAAGCATGCAGAAAAGGATGCAAATACTCAGTTGACTGAATTATCAAGTGCTGCTTCTCTTTTCTGCAGTGACTTTTGGAGGCCTCTGATCTTTTGAGACAGACAAGCCTCCTACTTCCCCACTTTGTACCTTTCCCTTCAGTTCATCCAGTCTGTTTTACTTTACCTGGCTAGAGCAACTGGCCATGCTGGCCAGATATTCAGAACCTAAATTATGGCTTTCCATCATATCTCTGAACTAGACAGATCCCCACACTCTGCACAAAAGTACTAGAGGAACTTCTTCCCTGTTCTGACTTGGTGATCTATGTCCATGCCAAGAATTAGGGGTTTGTGGGGATCAGATCATCCTGGGTATTAGCACACTTTGATAGCTGTGTGCTTCCCCACTCCCCCACACCCCATTCCACCCCTCACTTTAAGTCCAGGTATTTCCTTAACACAGAAACTTCTAAGTCTCAAGTTTCCATTTTACTTAAAGTTTTACTCCTTGAGTTTATCGTCATGTATGGCATAAGGTTGTATTCACTTTCTGATACCAGCCAATTATGCAAGAACCAATTTTGAAATAATCTTTCTACCTGAAACAGAAGCCCACTGGGGCTGCCAGGCTTCACACTTGACATGACAGTGCTTCATTTGAGTATGAAAATGTGAGAAGAGCCCGAGTTTCTCTAGGCCTGCTAGAGTCCGGCCTGAGTGTTGAACCTGCCTCAGCCCCTGCCTAGGGTGGAGTGAGGTGGGTCACACCAAGTCAGGCTGTGAGGACAAGCTGAGGCAGTTGGTGCTGAAATATGATGGCAGTGGTCAGGCCCTTTTTGAGCAGGGGACTGGAGGGCACGGGAAGGCAGGAGGCCTAAGAATCTAGGAGGCATGTGAATTCCTACCATATAATCACCAAAAGGGTTTTACATCAAGCTAATAAAAGTATCATATCCTCATATGTTCCTGAAGTAGTATAGAAATTCATCTGATATACACAGGTTCCTTTTGGTCATAAACCTTAGAATTAGTGAGTACTGAATTCTCTCTAATATTATAGAATCGAAGCTAAAAGTTATTCTAAGGGTCACGGAAATTCCAGGCTTTTAGTGTAAAACCTGAGCATGGCGTATACCAATATTTGAAGAAACCTAGATTTGTGGGCCAGCTGAACAGACACCAATGTTTACCTGCACAAAAGGTGACTGAGTCAAGACTTGGTGAATAAGTATATCTTCACTCAAATCCAGATAGAGCATGAGATCAGCTAGGTGATCTTGGAATCATTTCTTGCTGGGTCTGGTAGAGAAAAAGACAAGCCCTCAAAAGTGCTTTGTCATTCTATATTCAGACCTGGCAGGAACCTGGAAGAGAAACCTGCCTCCTGGAGGTCATCTCTCCTGTCTTCATCTGCTACTGCCAGTGTAGAAGATTGTATTCTAGGAATGACCAGCATGGGCACCAAAGGACAAACTCCTACATATTTAACTCTGCTACTCTTAGTTTACCAATGTGTCAGTGAAGGTCTTTCTGAAAAGACACCAAAATAGAATTGGACATATTAGAAAATGGCCCTTAAATGATATAATGAAGGTAGTAGAAGGTGGGGAGAGCCTTCAGAATGGTCATGAAGGTTTATACCTATTAGGAAGAGTGGGAGAAGGCAGAAGTATTGAGTAGAAAGAGCCTCTGAGCTACAGCTCAATCTCACACAGGCCACTGTGGAGCCCTAGAGCAGAATTCTGTATGGGACAGGACTAAGACTTAGACTGGGAGCAACCTGGGAAGAATGTGGCCTTGACATGAACATGGAAGTAGATCCTGAAGGTATGGAAGCTGGAGGCCATCTACACACCTCAATAGGTGGCACAATCAGTATTGAAATGGATATGGCCAGGCGCGGTGGCTCACGCCTCTAATCCCAGCACTTTGGGAGGCTAGAGGTGGGCTGATCACCTGAGGTCAGGAGTTCAAGACAACCCTGGCCAACATGGTGAAAACCCCGTCTTTGCTAAAAATATAAAAATTAGCTGGGCATGATGGTGGGTGCCTGTAATCCCAGCTACTCGGGAGGCTGAGGTGGGAGCATTGCTTGAACCTAGGAGGCTGAGGTTGCAGTGAGCCGAGACTGTGCCACTGCACTCCAGCCTGGGTGACAAAGACTGACTCTCAAAAAAAAAAAAAAAAAAAAAATGGATAATTGTTTACTTGGTTTTAAACCAAGAAAAGAACAAATAGGTTTCATTTCAGGGACCAATGGTAGATGCCACTTAGAACAACACTGGGATCTCAATATAGTCTGTGAATCAAGGCTGTTCGGTTGAATTATCAACGCACATTCTCGGAGAAATTCAGGCTCAGTGCTTTGCAAATCCATGATTTGCTTTCCTGTTCTGGAGACTTTCTTTCTCAAGCTGTGTCCCTCAAATTAATGAAGAGAATTAGACTTGCAAAGCAGTTTCAACTCTTATCTAAACACTGTTAGGCAATCACTTAGATTTTATGTTGACTCTTTCTTGCCATATCTTAGAATTGGCTATACAAATTTCATGTAGAAATGTAAATTTTAACATTTTAACTGTATAGCATAGTAGCAGAATATACAGAGAATATTAGTACTCATGCTGAGTTTTCACTGAATTTTGTACTGGCCAAATCTGATAATTTGAATTTGATGTTCTTTAATATGTTATACTTAAACATAATGTATGTTATATATTCAAAAAATCCAAATTCTCTTTACAATAGACATTATATGCATATATTTTACCAGGATAGGTAATATGGTATACCCGGTAAGTTATCTTCATTTAAACCCATTCTAATTATAATACCTGACTGAATGGCACTTAATACCTATAAGCTCATCAGTGTGACTGCTGGAAATTCATAGTATTAAGAATAATATCCACATTGATAAGGCTATTTATAAGTAATACATTCAATGTGTTAGCAATTGTTGAAGAACTTATCAATTACATGAACTCTATTTTTCCACTTCTGAAAATTTAGATTTGGCAGAATATAGGGTTGTCACTATGCATGGCATTGGCGAAGGGCCAAACCTTTCTAGAGTTAGCAGATATGTCTTATATTCTGGTCTCCCTGCAGATTATAAGCATGTATATTGAAGAAATGAAGTTGTTTTGACTTATTTCTGAGCATTCCAAAATATCCAGGGTGGCTTTAAGTAAAAGGAAGACCTCGACTTAGGCTCAAGTTCCATAATTTCTCATCTTGTCTCTTTAGCAGCAAAGTTCTATTCTGGATAGAGGGACATGTACTAGCTCCATTCAAATCCAGGCTGTTGGATAGCTGGAATTTTGGCAAGCTGTAACACATCCTAGGTAATTTAGATGTATAGGGTCTTAAGAGATCATGGAACCTTAGTGGTACCAGACCACAATCCTAATAGTCATATTAGCCTACGGAATAAAAGATATTACAGTGAAGAAGACCAAATAGAATATTCTAAAGCTCACCCTCTAATGGTTAAGACAGAAAATAAAATATTTATACCCTAAAAGGAAATGACATTACTGTCACATTTAAAAATGCCACTATTTTATCACATCTCCATTAAATCAGTCTGACCACTACAAAAGTCAGGATCCTGGAAAGATCTGGGAGAAATGAAGTAGACAACTATAATCTCAAGAATATGAGGTATCTGCTATACAGGTTTATACAGCCTCAGGGATACATTAGCATACATGTATAGTCCAAGGGCTATCTCCACTACTATATCTGCAGTTAAAATGCTGTCTGAAGGGACCTGGTATACCTGGACATCACAGAATATCACATTAGCTATCTATATCAATGAGATCATATAATTGGCCCAGATAAGCAAGTAGGAAATCTCTTGTAGGAACTCCAGAGGGTGAGAATTAAAACCTATGAAGATTCATGGGTCTGTCACTTCACTGAAGTTTTTAGGAGTCCAGGAATTGTGGGGCATACCAGGACATCCCCCCAGAGTAAAGGACATCCTTACCATGAAGAATGAAGGCTGACATGACTCTTCAGGATCTGAAGGCAGCATATGCTACCCTTGAGAGTAACGTTCTGACCTACATATTGGATGACACAAGAGGCTGCCAGCTTTGAATGACAGAATTGGAAAGGGCCCTGCTGCTTGGACCATACAACCTAGAAGATCCTATGGCATTAGAAGTGTTAGTGATGGCAGAAAAATATCATGTCGAGTTTATGGCATGTTCTAATAAAAATCCAACATAGATCTGTGTTACAGCAAGGGTATGCCTTCCATAGCAGAGAACTGTATCCTATTAAAAAAGTAGCTCCTGGCATGCTATTGGACCGCTAAAGATGGGGCATCTTATACTGAATGCCAAGGGAACCCTAGAACTGCCCATCTTGCGTGGGTTTCTATCAGACTCACAAAGTAATAAGTTCAGGTAGTCCCAGCAGTAATCCAGCAAAAATGGAACACACGATTGAACACAAGCAAACCATAGTACACAATTATTTGGCTCAGACCACCATGTCATTCACAAATGTTCTACTGATAGCACTCACTCCACTCACACCTATGGACATGTAGAGGATTTCTTATGACCAATTGACAGAAGTAAAAAATGTTTGTCTCCATATGGGTCATCCCATATGGAGGTATAAGCAAAAAAGGACTGCTACTATACTACAGCTCAATTCGTAACTTGAGAGAGGAATCATCCCAATGGGCAGAACATTGAGTAGCACATGTAGACATACTTAGTGGGGAAAAATATGTAATTTATAACGTACACAGAATCATGGACAGTAGTGACTTGGCTAGCTGGTGAGGGACCTAAAACAACACATATTGGAAGATAAGTGTGAAGACGGTCTGGGGAAGAGGCATATGGACATACTTACGAGAGTGGACACTGAAGATTTTCCTATTACACATTAATATCCACTATAGAATGCTTTCCACTAGAAGATTTACAATAAAGTAGACAGAACGTCTTTCACTTGACATCAGTGCTTTCCCAATAAGTCCATGAGTGGAATAGCTAGTGACAGAAATTGTCTATGCACGGGCCCCAAACCATCGGCTTCCATTCACCAAAGCTATTCTAACAACTGGTACCACAAAATACACAAATTACAAGCAACTAAAACATTCTGAACCTCTGAATATGGCACCACCTGTAGAGACCTACTGGTCATTTGGCAGTTTGTTTTATAGGAATAGACACGTACTCCAGGTAAAGGTTTGCCTTTCCTGCCAGCAGGGTCTTGACTATTACCACCTATCTAAGGCCCATAGAATGTTGGTCCAGTGACAAAATAATGGAACAAGGGATTCACATTACAGCAAACTAGGCTGGCCATGAGCACATGACCATGGGGCTTACTGGTACTATTCCATATGGAACACCCAGAGCTCCAGGCTGGACGAAATGACAGAATAGCCTGTTAAAAGTACAGCCAAGATCACAGCTTAAAAATGATTATCCTGGGAGGATTCTTAATCATATAGTAGGATATAACCTAAATTGATAACCATATAATGGTTCTATATCACCAATAGCAAAAATACATGGAGGCTAGGAATGGAAAAGAGTGGTTGTACTTCTATCATTTCCTGTGACCAACTTTGGTAACCTGTCTCCAGTCTCTGAAACCCTGTGGCCTTGGTTCAGAGGATCTTGTTACTAGAAGGCCAATCTTTCATTAGGGGACACAGTAAGAATCTCACTGGATATCAAGCAACAGCTGTCATCTACTAACTTCAGTGCCCTTGTGCTTTGAGTCTAATTTGGGACATGCCTTCAATGCTCTGCCAAGCAGTTTACAACTCTGCCTTAGCCATAGCTCCTGCTCATGCAGAGCCTCAAGGCTAGTTGGAAATTCAGACCTTTTCGGGTCCTCCTGAGAATGCATACCACTCTTAGTGTGTGCATAGTTCTGAACATGTGTGTCACCCTCTAGATTCTCAGGGATGTGTTGGAGCTTTCTTAAACTCTTTATGAGCATGTCTTTTCCCAACTCCTTAAGTTTGCCCAGCTGCTTGATTACCCCAACTGTTATCACTGCTACAGATGTTAAATGATATTTTTGATAAATGCGCTAGAGAAAAAGCTGTTTGCAAAGATTAAGCTAAGTCAGGTTCAATAAAGACAAGCCCTGTGATTGAAGATTTCCAGGAAATTGCCAGATAGATCAAATAATTATAGTCTAGAAACTGGGCTCCTTGGGAAGAAGCCAATCCCATTTTGCCCCTTCAGTGCTAGGCTATTTTTTCTGGCAACCATGATTATGAAGCTCTTGGTTTACTAGACTACCCTGGATCTGGGGGAAAGGAAATGGAAACAGGACATGCCAAAGCATGAGTCTGCTGTTCTTATAAGATTCAGCTGTTCATGCCTATAATCCCAGCACTTTGGGAGGCCGAGGTGGGCAGATCACGAGGTCGGGAGATCGAGACCATCCTGGCTAACAGGGTGAAACCCCGTCTCTACTAAAAATACAAAAAATTAGGCCTGGTGTCTACTTTTTTGTATTCCCAGCTACTAGGGAGGCTGAGGCAGGAGAATGGCATGAACCCGGGAGGCGGAGCTTGCAGTGAGCCAAGATCATGCCACTGCACTCCAGCCTGGGCAACAGAGCCAGACTGTCTCAAAAAAAAAAAAAAAAAAAAACAAAATAAGAAAAACAGCTGAATTTATTTAATACTTCTCAGATTCTTGCTGGTTTTCTTAAACACTCCTCAAATTGTCGCAGACTTTGATTTCCAGAGTTCTTAGAGTTGATTTTGATTTTTTTTTTTTTTTTGGAGTCTCACTCTGTTGCTCAGGTCGGAGTGCAGTGGCGCAATCTCGGCTCACTGCAAGCTCCACCTCCTGGGTTCACGCCATTCTCCTGCCTCAACCTCCCGAGTAGCTGGGACTACAGGCGCCCGCCACCATGCCTGGCTAATTTTTTGTATTTTTAGTAGAGACGAGGTTTCACCGTGTTAGCCAGGATGGTCTCGATCTCCCGACCCTCATGATCTGCCTGCCTCAGCCTCCCAAAGTGCTGGGATTACAGGCGTGAGCCACCACGCCCAGCCGATCTTGACAATTTTTTGCTAGCATTATTACTTTTGATAAGGCCTAGATTTCTTATAGCTCCTTACTCTGCCATTCTGGAAGTGTTATGCCAATGAAAGAAACTTTTAAAGACTTAAGCAAATGGAGAGAGATCATGCTCATTCATCGAAGGACTCAACATTAAGTTCTCAGTTCTCCCCAAAATGACCTATGAATTCTATGCAATCTCAGTCATACTCCTCCAGGCTCTTTAAGTAAAAATAAATACGCTTATTTAAAAATGCACATGGAAATTCAGAGGACCTAAAATATCCAAAACAATCTTAAAAATTGGACTCAACTGAATTCAAGTCTTACTACAAAACTGTTGTGATCAGGATAGTGTGGCATTGACATAAGAATAAACAGGTTAAAGTTAAGACATTGGTCCGTACTTAAATGGTAACTTTATATCTTTGTCAAAAAAAATCATCTTTTTAGTAAGTGGTACTGGAAATCATCAGACATCCACTTAGAAAAAATAAACCTCAACCTCCACCCCATGTCACATCATACAGAAAACTTAGTTTCAGATGGATTATACAACTAAACTTAAAATTACAATGCATCTAGAAAACCTAAGATCTTTACACTTAGAGACAGGAAGGATTTTTTTTTTTTAAGAGAGGATAACAGAATGAAATCCTATAAAATACAACATATCAAAATCGGACATTCTCACCAAAAAGATCATTAAGAAAATAGTCATGGTATAAACCAGGAGAAAATATTTATAAAACATATGTCTGACAAATAACTCATATCCAGAACACCAGAATAATTCCCAAATTTAACAATAAAAAGACAGCTCAAACTCAGCAAAATATTTGAATGGAGATTTCTCAAAGACAGCCACAGAAATAGCCAGTGAAGTTATCTCCACATGGCAGAAGAGAAGGTTTCCGACTTATTCCCCCACCAACAGATGCACCAGATAAACATCCATTCACAGATCCAGGCCCTCTGAAAGAAAGTCAGAAATAAGTTGAATCTGGCTGGGCACACTGACTCACGCCTGTAATCCCAGCGCTTCAGGAGGCAGAAGCAGGGGGATCACTTGAGGTTAGGAGTTCAAGACCAGCCTGGACAACATGGTGAAACCCTGTCTCTACTAAAAATATAAAAATTAGCCAGGCATGGTGGCATGTTCCTGTAATCCCAGCTACTCAGGAGGCTGAGGCAAGAGAATCGCTTGAGCCTGGGAGGCGAAGGTTACAGTGAGCTAAGACTTGCACCATTGTACTCCACCCTGGGCAACAGAGCGAGGCTCCGTCTCAAAAAAAAGTTGAAGCTTCTATGTACTAGTCAACTGAGAAAGTGAGAAAGTATTCACATCAAATGAGTAGAAAATAAGGCACACTTAGGCGTGGACCCTGTCCCAGGGAGTGTGCCATGCAATCACAAGAATTCCCAACACCCAGCTTCTCTCTTAGGAGGATTTGGATCACATTTATAATGCTTTAAGCCTCCCCACAGTTTGCCTCTTCTCTCACCAACTCAGAGTAAAGGGTGTACATGAGTCTCTCTCTAGATCATAGAAAGTGGTAGTCTTACGCAGGTGTGCAAGCACTTCCAGTGGCTTCATCCCTCGGGATAAGGGTAGAGAAGGGGCTAAAACTCAAAGGTCTGTTTCTCTGGAAGAAACTTGCCAGCAAGCTCAGCCAACTGCTACTGTTGGCAGCTGAGTCTGTATCAGGGAGTTAATAGTTTCAATAAATAGTAGGCTTCTGGCAGCCTGACCTGCCTCAGTACTTCTCGAGCTATCTCCCCAAGTTCACCCATGTGATAAATCGAGGTTTACTAATTCCTCCTGGAAGGAGCTTGTCCACACATCAAGAACCCCAACTTTTACAGCTTACACCCAAAGGACTATATCTTAAACCTCTAAGCTCTGGAAGTAGAGAAGACTGGGAATGTGCAAGTCTCCCTAGATCACAAAATGAAGGAGTGATTTTAAATGGGTGCACAAGCACTCCCAAGAGCAGTACAGAGAAGGGGCTAAAGCAGTTTCATGCTTCTCCCCAGAAGGGATTGACAGTGCACTCTTCCAGTGGTGACTTGACGGCCTGGCTTCTCATTAACCTGCATTAGGGCACTAAATGTGCAGACAAAAAATAAACCTGGTGTCCTGAACAGGAGCTCAGCATTTACTGAGCCTTCTCTAGCTTGTCCCAGTGATAAATCCAGGTCTTCTCATCCTTCCTGGAAAGAGCATATATGTGCACTGAGTGCCACAGCTTCCGTAACTTTCACTAAAGGGGGGACTGCTTTAACAACCTAGCTCTGGAAGCTGTTGGGGCTCTGTATTTCCAAGTCTTTCTAAACTGCAGAAAACAAAGGTGGACATAAAGCAAGCCCACTTCCAGTGGCTATCTCAAGATCAAAGGGAAAAGTCTGAATGTGAGTACGTGCATTTGCCACAGATTCTCTCCTCAACTTAGTGCAGAGACAGTAGGAGGTAAACATCTGGTCCCAGCTTCACCATGAGTATAGAAGGAACTAGAACATCTAATACCCCAATCTTTTCAGCTATATCTAGAGGGTCTGGCTTCTAATTTAACTGTCTCTTCTGATAGGACATGGCACATCCTGATCTCCTGGAGGCCACAGAAAAAGTTTGGACAAACACTAAGATTTGAGATGCAATTTAAAACCTCTGGCAAGGTTAATTAGTGAGATTCTTCTCAATAAGTCCACTCTGACAATATTGGGATAAGCAGTTATCTAAAAGAACATACAGTAAATGCTTCATGACATTGGTCTGGGCAGTGACTTCTTGGATGTGACCCCAAAAGCACAAGCAGCAAAAGCAAAAATAGAATATGGGATTGCAAAAAACTTAAAGCTTCTACACAGAAAAAGACAATGAAGGAACAACCCACTGATCAGAAGAAACTACTTGCAAATAATAGGATAAGGGGCTAATATCCAAAACACTAATCTGAAACTATGCAATAAGAAAAATAACCCTATTTAAAAATGGGCAAATAATCTGAATAGACACTTCTCAAAAGACATACAAATTGTCATATGTGAAAAGATGCTCAACATCCTTAATCCAGGAAATGCAAATTAAAACCAGGAGATCACCTTATACCTGTTAGAATGGCTGTCATCAAAAAGATAAAATGGCTAGGGTGTGCAGAAAGAGGAACTCTCATATACTGGAAATGTAAACTAATATAGCCATTTTGGAAAACAGTATGGCAGTTCCTGAAACTAAAAATAGAATTACCATACGATCTAGCAGTCTTGACTTGGTATATATCCAAAGGAATTGATCAGTATGTCAAAGATCTGCACTCCCACATCCACTGCCACATGATTCACAATAGCCAATGTATGGAAACAGCCAAAGTGCCTATCAATGGGTAAATGGCCAAATAGTGGTATATATGCACTACACTACCACTCAGTCTTTAAAAAGAGAATTGTCAATTGACAACAGCATGGATAAACATAGAGGACATTGTGCTAAGTGAAAAAAGCCAGGCACAGAAAGACAAATACCACATGATCTCACATTTCAAATCTGAAGGTCAAACTCTGTAGAAGTACAGAGTATAGAATAGTGGTTAAGAGGGGCTGAGCAGGGGTGGTAGATAGAGAGATGGAAGATGGTGGTCAAAGGGTACAAAGTTGTTAGGAAGTTCTGGTGATCTATTGCACAGCATAATGACTACAGTTACTAATATATTTTAAAACTCTAAAAGAATAGATTTTAAATGTTCTCATCAAAGAGAAATGTGTATAGTGATATAATTAGCCTGATTATAGGCTATTATAGCCTGATATTATATATTTAGCCCATAAATACAATTGTCAACTAAAAACATTCTTAAAAAGCTAATGAGCACACAAATGCTCAACTATTAGTCATGATAGAAACACAAATAACTGAATTCTAGGTTATAGGAATATACCCCTTTCAAAACTCACGTGGCAAGTTTTATTTCATGATGTATCAACACTATACAAATGTGGAATTCTTTAACTCACATGGTTCAGAGGTAAAATGTCTGATTCTAAAACTAGGAAATGCATTTTTAAAATATTGAATTAAGTGAACAAATACTTATTGTAGAATTTAGGTTATAGACACATTATTTGCTGTATCATTCACGTTTTCTGTATATTTATCAATTTCATAAAATGTTGGAAAAATAAGTAAAATACAAATAGAGGCTAGATTCGTTCGTGCAGGTTTGGATCATAATCCTGAAAGACAAAACCCCAAATGCCATAATGCCAAATGTTAGAATCTTGAAGGATCAAAATCCCACAAGTTACTAAAATTCAAATACATTTTTAAATGTCACCATTAATTTTTACAGCTTGCTATGCTATGTATATCATCTTTGCATCATTTCCAATACTGAAGGTATAAATTGTGTACTTCTAGAGTTCTAATTTATATATTTTTGCAAGTTTGATTCCATGAAAGTTAATCACATTAGCTGTGTAGTTAGTATGTGTAAACATTGAAACTTAATAAATGAAGAGATGTCCTCTTTGTACATCTGCATTTGTGAAAAGATAAAATTTCTCCACCTCAGCTCTAAGAGTGACTGCATATGAAATTGTGACCCATTGTGGGTTTTCATTGATCTCATCAGAAAACTTGAGTTATCTGCCATGGTATTTCAGATAACCAAAATTATAAATTCGGATGCACACAATTGTAAGTGATATGCACTTACATGTTTCACTTTATGACCTATTTCTTTATGAACATGGTTCCTCTGCTCATAACTGTTATACCCAGGCAACTGTCACTAGTACACCTGAGTGTTCATGCTTGCGAAAAATGTATGTTATTGCCTATTTTGTGTAAAGTGACCTATGAAGTATTGTTGTGGTTTTGTTTCTCAAATCCTCCTTTATAAATGTAAGTCTCTTTAAATTTGTCATTTTTCTTCTAGAATTTGATATTTTGATCTGTCAGGATTATTTAGACTTTAGGGACTTTGAGCTTTCAAGATTTCAACATTCAGGATTATGGTGTTTGGGACTGGTGTGTTTATGGGGCGGGGGGCAGGATGTGGATTATGATTGGTTCATCTGTACAACTGTTCATATGGCCACAACTGGTATTTGGCTTGTTTTCTACCCATTTCCTGTTCCCCTTGGCGATCAAGTACAACTTTGATTTATGTGCCACTTCAGATCAGCCCCCACCTGCTCTATGACCCCTGATTTTTGCCCCAGGTTGCTGCAGCCACAGTGACAGCTTCACCTATCTATGAGTCAATGTCTGCTTTCTATCACAGTTGGCTGTCTCTCCTTCCCCCAGGCAAAGATTGACAGTTTGTAAGACCTCCATCTCCCTTCCTGTCTGGGGGTGCTGAGAAGCTCCACTGCCTAGATCTGACTAGATTGCAACCACAGGATTTGGCTTCCCTAGTGTCCTAACAGCAGAGCCAGATTATCCAAACCTGGAAGTGTGGAAGAGCTCACACCCCCATGAGTCCCACTTTGAAGAATTGTAGGAAGGAAATAGAAGCATTTCATCCTTCATCAAATTTAGGGGGTCCATGTGCCTTTCTCGAGGCCTCGCTGTGACTAAGCAATCGGCTGTAGAGCTTTCTCAAAGCCATGGCCAGCTCAGTAATACCCCACACTTTATGTGCTTTTCCTCCTTTCTTCCCCACTTCTACCCTTCGTTGCTTCCTTGGGGTTGTACCTCCAATGTGTGAGCTTATGTTCCCTAGAAAATGGAGCCTGAGGCAGATCAAACGCTATTTTGCTTGTTCTGCAGCTATGTTTTTGTTTACTTCTCTAGTGCTCTCTAAACTATACAGAGTAGTTCCACACAACTGTACTGGAGAATCTAAATAACCAACAACAGGGAAATTAAGTTATGGCAAAAGTATGATACAATCATCCAACAAAAATATTTAACATTCAGAACATATAAAATTTTGACAGCATTTTTATTAAATATATTTACATATTGAAAAGAGAAATTAGCTGTAAAATCAACAATGAAGAGACAAAAACAAGAATATTCATAGAAGCATATATGTGATAGCCAATAGCTGGAAACAATCGAAAAGTTTAAAAGTAGACTCTTTCTTGAATTTTGTGTCATAAAATTAGGTTTTCCAGATGAAATAGAGGATGTCCATCTTAATTTTAGGTAAACATCTTTTAATATAATTATGTTGCAAATAGCATATGGGACACTTACACCAAAAGTTACCTAAAATTCAGGACACCAGGTTAAATTTGAATTATTTGCTATATCTGTTAACCCAATGTAATAGAATACCATACAACAATCAAAATGAACTGTAGCTACTTGGAGCAATGTGAATAAATTAAGCAATATTGAGCAAAGATGTGATTCTCCTTACACAAAACTTGAACTCAGGCAAAACTAAATAATAGCTTAGAAATCTTCAGAATAATTGTTACAAAGTGAAGGAAGGAGAGGGTAGTGATCTATGAGGGGAGTATGAGTACCTCCTAGGTAATGTGTTCTGGGCTATTCGGGAGATGTGGTTACACAAAGATTTTCACTTTGCTTTAACTCACTGAGCTTCAAGTATAATTCACTTAATTCAAGTATAATGGATTTTATACTTTTCTACATACATGATAACTTAGTACAGTGTCTTAAGGTTAATAGTAGTTACTTGGATTGAGTTTCCTTTGCATTTTTCTGTATTTTTAAACTTTGAATCTCAGACTTGGATTATAATCAAAACATTGAAGCAATATTGTACATAATTTATCTTTGGGTGGACAAAAAACATTCTGCCACAAAGTTTGGCCATGGACTCTCTGAACTGGAAGAACTCTTCAAATATTGTAAGATGAGTTTATTTTTAATTGGCATATCTTTTGTTTTCCTCCTGCCTCTTCACCATTCCTCAATTTGGAGTATTCAAGGGAAAGAAAATAAAATGTCCTCCTAGTGGGCTACAAAAGTTTTTTGCGACATCAGGGATGCCTTTGAACACTTGTCAAAAACAAATTTAGAAATATAAACAACCTGTCTCAACATAGGTTCAGAGCCTGGAAACTTGGCAAAACCAAGACTGAATCCAGACCTGAGTAGTCATATATTGGGCAAGACATTACAGCCCCCTGAGCTTGAATTCTCTCACTTCAGAATCACTGAAGCAGGCCGGGCGCGGTGGCTCAAGCCTGTAATCCCAGCACTTTGGGAGGCCGATGCGGGCGGATCACGAGGTCAGGAGATTGAGACCATCCTGGCTTAACACGGTGAAACCCCGTCTCTACTAAAAATACAAAAAATTAGCCGGGTGTGGTGGTGGGCGCCTGTAGTCCCAGCTACTCGGGAGGTTGAGGCGGGAGAATGGCGTGAACCCGGGAGGCAGAACTTGCAGTGAGCCGAGATCGGGCCACTGCACTCCAGCCTGGGGGACAGAGCAAGACTCCGTCTCAAAAAAAAAAAAAAAAATCACTGAAGCTTCAATGTAAGGAGTAACACGCTTAGCCCAGTGCCTGGCACAGAGCAGGCCTTTATATATTGACATGATAACCCCATAATTGCTTTGAAGGTCTCTAATGGAGGGCTCTTCAGCCACGAACTTCCCGTGGACCTAGGTTTGCCTTTCTTCCTCCTACTAGCAGCAGGCCTGAGATTGATTTACTCACAATTTCTTCCTTCCTTGATTTTTAGCTATAAAATACTCCATGAAAATGGGAGGCTGATGAAATTATGTAAGTTAAGATGTTTTCTTCCCAAGCCCTCTGATTCATTCCCAGAACAATCATCTGAGAAGAATACCTTGCCAGATAGACCAGCATCTTTGTAAATCTTGAGCAATGACTGTGAAACCAACTAAACTACAGGATGCTTATGTTTTAGGAAAGCAAAATATCTGTTCTCCCCGCACCTAATTAAAAGGGCTGATTTCACTATAACACTGTGTCACTTGGCTGCCCTCCATGGTCTGTCTTTATGAATATGCTGGGGAGAAAGGGATGAGAGATGTGCTTCATTTCATTTCTCAAACTCCCAGGAAACAGTAAAATGACAGAAACAGCAGTCTGAGATGTTGGAGATAATTGCTGCTTAATTCTGGATTTGGTTAGTTAATGAGCGCTGTACAGAAGGCATATGACAAGACCTCTTTTACAGCACAAACTGTCACTGTATATATTGGGTATGTGTCATCTGTGTGTATTTTTGCAAATTACATTTTTCAGTGTAAGCAGTAATCCTGCCAAACAATAACAGTGTTTACAGAATCTGATGTAATCCATCTGTTGAAAAGGCTCTTCTGTGTTTAGGCTGATAAAATATAAAACAGTTGGTGAAGACTTAACAAAATCCATAGATCTTTATTCTGTAGGAATTTGTTTTTGTATGCCATACAATGGCAATTCATGGTGAAAAGCTTCCAGAATCCTGTTGGACTCTGACAAGTTCTGTGAGATAGAGTGGCCAGCACTTATGAGGCCTAACTGCCTTCCTGAATACATTACCTTCTCACTAGCAACTGAATACCAAGGCATGGTTAGGTGCACTTGAAATACAAAGTAGAGTTGACCCTTCAACAATATGGTCTTTAACTGTACAGGTCCACTTACATGCAGATTTCTCTTCAGCCAAGCAAAAATCAAAAATATAGTATTCTCAATATTAGAATCTGCATATATGGAAGGCTGACTTTTTGTGTACATGGGTTCTGCAAGGCCAACTGCAGGACTTGAGTATGCATGGGTTTTGGTATATGTGGGGGTCCTGGAACCAATCCCTTGAGTATACTGGGGAATGACTCTGTCCAAGGTATGTATTCTCAGCTGGGTGCAGCAGCACATGCCTATAGTCTAAGGTTCTCAGGAGGCTGAGGAGGAAGGATCCCTTGAGGCCAGGAATCCAAGGCCACAGTGTGCTATGATTGTGCTTATGAATAGCCACTGCATTCTAGCCTGGGGAACATAGCAAGACCTCATGTCTTGAAGATATAGACATAATACATATTCTCTGCCGTCTTCTGGCTTCTTTTCTTCTAAATTTGGCATAACACTAACAGAAAAAGCAACTCAAAGAATCTTAGTTGAATGTCCCCTCTCCCATGAAAGGTGTTTTGCTTTTCGTCTTTTTTGTTACTTGTAGGGTAAGATGAAAAAATAAACTAGATGTTTTACAAATGTTAACAGTGATAGAGAATACAGCCAACCACTATATTTAGCTACCACTATGGGTAACTAGGGCTTAATCTCAGAAGAAATAGTGTAGTACATACCTTTTCAGGATTATCCAGACTGAGAGGCAAGGGAGCTGGGGTATTTGTACACCAACTCTCATCCATAACTGGTTGACTGCTGCTGAGCTGTGGTCATCCTTCAGCGTTTCCAGCCTCCTGCATGTGGCATCAAGGCAGCTTCTGAACATAGACATGTAGGTGCTGGAAGTTGGAAGTGGAGTGAAACACAATAAAACAGTAAATTCTAAAGGATAAAAGTGGGCACCAACAATGCCTGCTTTATTCTATTTCCATCTTCCATTTTTGAGGAACTATTAATACTACTCATACTGACTCAGTAGTTCTATTCATGAGGGTTATGTGGGCAATAAAAATATAAAGGGGGATGGGATACAGAAGACATGTCTTGATGCCCTCTTGGCATAGCAAGCAGCCTGTTTTTCATAGGTGGTACAAGTATTTGCTATAACCTATAGGGAGGAAGAGGGAGGAATCTGAGAATGTGGTAAGAGGTACAAGTTACCCCCTTGAATCTGTGACTGTATTCTTCCTGCCTTTTTCACATGGTGATTACAAAGGTTCTTTGAGTTGAGTTGCTTCCTTAAGACTGTACAACAAATGAGTAATGCCAGGATTCAAAAAAAGTCCATCTGATAGAAAAAAGTGTGGATAATTATTGCTCATGAGATACCATATCTTAGAACAGTAGAGATGTACATGGCCATTTTGCTCCTCAAGGGACATAACGATGACTAGAGATACCTTTTGGTTGTCACACTTGGAGAGACATTACTGACTCTAGGGAACAGAGGCCAGAGATGCTGCTAAAAGTCTTAAAGTGCATGAGACAGCACCCTACAATGAAGAATTACCTGGTCCAAAATGTCAATGGTATGAGGTTGACTTAAGCCCAAAGCCAGTTTCCTCATCTGTCACAAAAAGGAAGAGGTACAAATTACCTACTTTCTAGCAAGTGACTCTCATATCTTAACTGTGCATCATATCAGGGGTGCTTAAAATGCAACACTAAAGATCTGAGAATCGGAGCCCTAAAGATTCTAATTTAAGTAATTCTGGGAAAGAGCCCAAAAATCTGTTTCTAAAAAGTACCCCTAGTTATTTGAGGTGGGCCATACTTTGAGAAACTTCATTATAGGTTATGTTCAGAATGCTAAATGTGCTTATCATCTTAGTACTTAATGTGCTTTGAAGTACCTCTCAAGTGTAACCTGCTATCATGACTACTTGTGCTGACTTAATGGAAAAGCCCCAGCAGAGAAGTCAGAATCGTCCAGAATAATCAGATCAGGAAGCTGATAGAGGCAAACATCAGACAGGGCTATGAAAACATCTGGTGACTATAATATTTAATGTCCTGCCCTGATGATGGCTTTGCAACTGGTAGATTGTGGGACTTGAGTTGCTGTACAAAATCTTAGTTAATGCTGTCTATAAAATGCTAGAAATGGAGTGCTTATAAGAGCAAGATTGATTTATTTCTATATCTCTAAAACATATGTCTGCCACAGTCAAGATTTAACAAATATGCTGTTGACTAGATCAAGTGATAGTAGTGAGGAAGTAGAGATATTCTAGTCTTACAACTGCCTAGGTTTCCCAGATTTGGAGGTTGGAATGGGGCACCTTCATGCTTAGTGACTGACAATCACCCCAAGGTAATCCAAACCCTTCAAGATGTGGTGACAAGATATGGTAGAGTCAACTGTTGGGGCCTCACCCAGATCTTCTTTCCTGGGCTGGCATGAGTAGGGGCTGCTAATGGCTCCAGATGCATACTTCTCCAGAAAACTGCCCTCAGCTGATGAAAGCCACTTCGTCTTGCTGTGCTGGCCCCAGAGTGGCTCAAGACCAAGCACTGCCTGGTTTCAAGATACAAAAGCACAGATCCCTTGTCTCAGGGTTGGATGTTACTATGGTACCATTCATGTTACTGTGCCATGACTATGGTACCATTCGGAGATCAAGGCGTCACGTTCAAGTAAACTTCAGCTGAAACCATATCTTTGCTTACCCCTTCCTCTGCCCTAATTTCCCCCTTACCTCCTGATACGGTTCGGATGTTTGTGTCCTCCAAATCTCATGTTGAAATATGATCCCCAATGTTGGAGGTGTTTTGATCATGAGAGTGGATCTCATAAATGGCTTGGTGCCCTTCCCATGATAATAAGTGAGTTCTCGTTCAGTTCATGCAAGAGCTGATAGATTGAGTCTGGCATCTCTGTTGCTCCCTCTCTTGCATGCATTATACCTGCTCCCCCTTTGCATTCCACAGTGAGGGAAACCTTCCTGGGCTTCGCCAGAAGCCAAGCAGATGCCGGTTCCATGCTTGTACAAGTTGCAGAACCATGAGCCAAATAAGCCTCTTTATAAATTACTCAGTCTTAGTTATTCCTTTATAGCAATGCAAATGGACTAACACAGCTCCTTATGGATTTCTTTTGAAAGCATGCCCTTAAATCACTTGCACAAGAATGGCTGGATTTAGGAAACCTGGCATAAGGCACTGAATTCCAGGAGTGAAGGTCAAATCCACATGAGCACATGTGCATAGAGCCAACTGACTCTACCATACAACATACCACCCAGAAGCTTGCTGACCTGATGGAGTACTGAAGCAACCTCTTACAGGTACAGCTGAAGTGCCAGCTCAAGATGATACCTACCATACTATCCTTCTGGATACAGAATATACCCTGAACCCACAGTCACTATATGGTACTAGGTTCTTACTAGTAAAGCACATCATGAGTCTGGGAATCAAGAGGTAGAAATAGAAATGTCCCTCTTGCCAACATTCCCAGTGATTTATTTGGGGATTTGTGATTCTCTGTAACTTCAGAATTTATGGATCCAGGAGATCCTAGTTCTCATGTGGAATGCTTCCACTAAGGAACAGAGTCCCACTAATCTTAGCACTATGACTGATGCCTGGTCACTTTGGGATCCCTGTGCCTGTACAAGGAGTTATCATGTTGTAAGCTAACTACTATCAGTCCTGCTCATCATGAAGAGATAGAAACTGTAGCCTCACGATAAAGGCAGATGAAAAAGTTCAGCACCCAGATAATTGACTGTGGCATCTGTTGGTACTTCCATGGTTGTTGTCACTCTACGTGGTCAAGCACAGGAATAAGGGCCTGATAAGGGTATAGTAACCAGGGTCCAAGATTCTTCAGAGAGTTCACATCACATCAGTTACACCCATCTAGACTAGTGGAATTGCATAGCCAAGTGGAAGCAGAATATAGTTAGGTGGTAGAGGAGAAAAATATGTATATTAGTGGCTTTTGGCTCAGTCATAGCAGTGGAGGGTCTCATTCATCCCACCAATATTGCTCTTCTAAGTTTCCCCAGAAATTGTCATCAACCAGAATCCTAGAGAAACTGTGCCAGAGTTGAGTAAACTTCATGTGAGCAGTAGAGCTGGGTGGTGGGCTACAATACATGATAATGGTGTCTTATCCATATATATATATATATATTTTTTTTTTTTTTTGAGAGGGAGTCTTCTGTCACCAGGCTGGAGTGCAGTGGCGCGATCTCAGCTCACTGCAACCTCCATCTCCCGGGTTCAAGTGATTCTCCTGCCTCAGCCTCCCAAGTAGCTGGGACTACAGGCATGCGCCACCATGCCCAGCTAACTTTTTGTATTTTTAGTAGACACGGGGTTTCACCATGTTGGCCAGGATGGTCTCAATCTCTTGACCTCATGATCCACCCACCTCGGCCTCCCAAAGTGCTAGGATTACAGGCGTGAGCCACCGTGCCCAGCCCCCAGATCTTTTTTACTGGTACAAGCATCTTCTAGCTGCTTTGTTTGCTTAGAGCTCATAACAGCCTCCTTCTCTAGGGAATTTCTACATCTTCCCAAAGTGCCTAGGAGATTACACTTGCCCTCCTTAGGGCAGTGTACAGCCTATACCAATGAAAGATAACACAATCCCCTTGCCCCAAGGTGGGCCAACTCTGTAATACCACTTACACTCCAATACCCTTCATAGAAAGAAGGCTGAGATTTAACTTCAATTGACTTCACATCTTTGAAGTTCTGCTCTATTCTTTGGGTATTTCATCACTAAGTCGCTTTTACAAGAATACTTTTTCTGGCTCTGCTTCAAAGGAACCCGGCCTAAGACAAGGTACTTCAATCAAAATAACAGTCTTCTGCCTGCCTTTGAGATGCAGAAGTTAATCCAACACTTAATTTGCCAGATGATAAAACTGAGATCCTGAGAGGTTAACTGAATTACTCAGTAAGATGCAAATCTGATCTTGAACCTGGATAAGATTCAAAGCCTTTTCCCTTTCCACAGCAGTATTTCTGTTGATTGCCCAGGCTATCTCTTACAGTAGTAGGACTCACACTGCTTTGTTGCCATATCTCACCACCCTCTTATCTGGCCTGGCTGGAGAAGGGTAGGCCTGGTCAGGAAAATGAGAATAAGATAACCATCAATGGGATCTTAGATGGTCACAGTAAACTGGAAATGGCACTCTGGAGGTGTCCCTTCAGCTCCAGCGGTGTGCACAGCTCTAACCTAGCATTTCTCTTGGAGCTAGGCATATCAATCTGATGTCTGGATATTTCTAGTTATCCCTCAATTCCAAAGATGGTACAAATTACGTTTCATCAAATATTGACCATTCTATCAAAGTTCATTTGGGCCCATCTCAAACTCCTAGTCCCTTTCCTAGCCATGACTGGTGCTAGTGAAAGTGAGGTATTTGCCTCTCTCAAAGTACCCGGTTTACTTGCATTTACTCTGTTCTAGTCTTAAATGGACTTTGAGAGATGGAGAGTACTTAATGGACAGAACAAGGGGATGGAGCCCAGCACTGATGGGAAAGGTTATGACTCATTTGCAGGGAATGAACAATCGTGCAGTAAGCATGCTTGTTGATGTCCACCTCATTCCACAAATCCAATTGCCAGGCAGGCTTTGTGCAACATATGATATGTCTCAAAGCCAGAAGGGGCTGGACTTCATATGCGTGGGCTGATCTGGGTCTGGGAGACCCTTTGGTAATTCGAGACAGGAGAAAGTATTTAAAAAATCACTCTGGGCCAGGAGCAGTGGCTCACGTCTGTAATCTCAGCATTTGGGGAAGCTGAGGTTGGCATATATCTTGACCCAGGAGTTTGAGACCATTTTGGGCAGCATGGTGAGACCCCATCTCTCCTAAAAACACAAAAAATTAGCTGGATGTGGTGGTGTGTGCCTGTAGTCCCAGCTACTCGGGAGGCTGAAGTGGGAGGATCACCTGAGCCCAGGAAGTTGAGGCTGCTGTGAGCCATGATTGTGCCACTGCACTCCAGCCTGGGTTACAGGAGTGAGACCCTTCTCAAAAACAAATGTGCTGGTAGCCAATGTGGAGAAGTAACTAGAAAGATTTATGGATGTTCTTTGCTGTCCAGTCACAGCAGACCTGTATCAAACAAACTTTATGAACCTTCCCAGATTCTCTTGATTCCACCCACTTCCTGGACTCGCAGCAGCTTGTTCTGCTCAGCTCGACTAACAACCCTAGGATCCACCTGAGGCCAACCAGTCACTTGCTCTAAGAATGCCAGAGTTGCCACCCCATAGCCAGGCTGACCAGCTGCATGCCTGGAGTTTCTGGCTGCACTTGATATTTCTAGTCTAGGGTAAATCATCACAGCTGAGGATATGGGGTCTGGCTGCCTAAGTAGCTGAAAGAGGATCCAGATGACACAACTTCTGTATGGCAAATTTTGACCAAGAGAAAATAGGACATGGGAGGTCACTGGGGAGATAAAATCTGTTCCATCATAAATTGTCAGGTGCAGTTTTTTCTCATGGCTTC
Source organism: Hylobates moloch (assembly GCF_009828535.3). Lineage (NCBI taxonomy): Eukaryota > Metazoa > Chordata > Mammalia > Primates > Hylobatidae > Hylobates > Hylobates moloch. The sequence continues at coordinate 45,586,499 of NW_026652293.1, forward strand.
TCCGGAGAAGTCCCACATGCCATGCAACACGTGCCAAGCAATATGCACTGTCTCTTCAGTTTATCGTAAAGCAGTTGCCAGCATGACCATGTATCACTTCACATTGCTTCAGTACTTCCTTGCCTCACATCGCTTCTGCCTCATCCTTGCTGCCCTAGTTCTGCACTCTAATTAAATCCGTCACCATTTTAACTCTTGTTTCGGGCTCTGCTCTCTAGGGAACACTGGCTCACTTAATTTTAGGCATGTTCTGCCTGCTCTTGGTTTGGTGAATTTCCCACCCACCCTTCATTAACACTTTTTTTTTTTTTTTTGAGCCTTTTCCATGACAATGACTGCCCCCTTTCTGGCAAACTGAGTCAATTCCCACTTTTATATGACTTTATAAGACTTTGGAATCTCATATCTCTTAGCACTTCACATTTATTGGCTTTGGTATCTAACAAAGTATGACATGTCTCATGCTCTGACTTCCCCCATTCACTTAATCAGGTCAACCCTTACTATGAGAAGCTCAGATATATTGTTTGTTTTACAAGCATCATCCACAATGATTATCCTAGGTCTGTTGCTCAAATATTTATAAAATAAGTGTGGGGCAAGAATGAATGAATCTAGTCAGTTATTCCAGTTGGCTAACTGGGTTTCCAGGAACCATCTTAAAAGGAGCTGGAGTAGTTTCATGTAATTAGGGCAGCTGGCTCAGGAGCAAGGAGGATCAAACAGATTTTAACGTAGGAATAATTGGGTGGTTCAGAGCACCAGCCAAGGGCAGCTCTTATATAGGCATTGAGTACGGTTACATGTGAATAAATGCTGCCCCTTTAAGATGACAAAGCAATGCTTCCCAGACAACCCTCCTCTGACCTTAGAGTGCTGTCTTGGCTGTTTGAGGTTAAATAAGGGCTCTTAATATTTACAGTCCCAAAGGAAGGTGATGTTTTAATGGGCCATAATGAAACGAAAGCTGCTCAGGGGCAGGGGTTATTTGATTATCTCAACTTCCAAGACCCACATGCTAGGTGCTCAGTGACTGTTTCTTGAGTTAATGACTATCAGAAGACTCCACGGACCAAATTTTAAAATGGTTTCCAACAGGCTTATTTGTATACACAATTTCTAGTATAGTGTTTAATTAAATTGCCTAGGGACCATTATATGCACAGTCAAAGCTCATTCTTTTTACTAAGGGAATTTACAATACTCTGGAATAGATGGATCTCTAAAACTGACAGGGAAAAAGTTAATGTAAATATTCACAACCCCTTTGCTTCAGTCATACTCTCTCCCTCTGTCACATATCCTTTCCAGGAGAATTCAGTCTTTATCAGCTTAGTTCCTGAACCCTCTGCTTTGCAGAATTTGGTTAATTAGCATGGGAGAGAATTGAGGCACTGCATGACCAGGGCAATAATTTATATTGGAGAAGGCAAGCATTTAATGGCAGAAGAGAAACTAACATATCCAGAGAGTAAGTTAGATGTGAGCCACTGAAGGTCCAGGTTTGAAAATATGGACAGTCTGGAACAAGGGAAGAGACTGCCAAGCATCTCTGCATGTGAGAGAAATGAGAATCTCTAGAACATGTGGCAACATATAGAACCTCTACCTTTTGCATTTTTGAAATATTTCTAAAAATGTGAAATAATTACTGACTTTCTTTTTTTCTTAAATGTGACATTCTTCTAAGGCTGAACCACTAAGGCAACTCAACTTTATTTGGATTATAATTAATCTTAATTCTACCAGAGAATTCAGAATCATGACTGGTTTTAAGGTAGTTTTTAATCAGTACCCACTATCTCAGAGAAAGTAACCTATTATGAGATACTGATATGTACATTAGACTGATATGTACATCAGATATCAATTTCTTCTAAAATGAGAGCTAAGATTTATCACTATTTTTAAAGTGACAATACAATGAATGGGTTCTTCTTGTGGACCTAATTCTTTTAACAAGGTTAGTATTTTTGAGTGTGAATATTTCAACATGATTATTAAAATACAGAATACCTACCCTATGCTCAGTGGGATTTGTGATGTCCTTAGCCAAAAGCAATATAATTGGCTAGAGCTGACTTAGCAGAAACATTTGCTTAATCCTCTTAACCTTCTCACTAATGAACTGTCCAGTGATCTAACAAGGGGGCCAAGATATCCAGGTGCCTCCCATCACAGGGCTAATTGTTAATATTTTTCAGTTACTTTGGTCCCATATAGCAACATAAGAACTGAATGGGAGAGTCTACATATCATCTTATTGGTCAATGACTTCTCTGACAAGCAATTGAAAATGGAAAAAACATGTTTTAAAGTCCAATTAGCCAAGGAGTTTCTTTTTTTTTTCTTCATTATGGATTTAGAAGTTTTGAAAAGTCTTTTGGAAGATTTCCTGTTAGCTCGCATTTCTACCAAAAAAAGTGTGATAAAGCAGACATTTCAGTAATTATAATCTGTTGACTGGACTTTGGAATTAAGCATTTGCAGAGCCTGGAATAGTGCACAGCACAAAGATAGAGGTAGGAGTAGCAACATTCTAAAGCTAGTCTGGAGGAACATAAGTGTGGGAGGGTAAGAATAAAGAACTTGGCACAGGGCATTCCCTCCACCACTGCCCAGAAACCAAATCCCCTAACTCTTTACCCGCTGGCAGGTCACCCATCTGCCTCCCACTTGCTTTGTCTACTTACTTCCCACGTCTTTAAGATCTCTGCTTAGTTGTCACTTCCTCTGGGACCTTCCATCTCAGATCAAACATGTCTGTGATATACTTTTTCATGGTACTGATTGTAGTCCTTGTCTTACATTTATTTGTCATGTATGACTCATCTGCCAGTCTCTAAGCTCCAAGAAGGCAAGAGTTCTTCTCCCACTATGTCACAGTGCCACGAGCAGTAAGGACTCATTTTGCTGAATGAAATTGATTCTCTAAGCCTACATTTCCCTACTTTTTAAAAGGAAGATTTTTAAGAAACTACTCAGCACTAATGTGATGACTACTTAGTTTTCAAGGAAGACATTCATCTGCTCTAGGGCATACCAGCTTTCTACTTCTAAAAGATGCTCTGTGTCCTTCAGAATTTACAGAGCAACACTAAGACAGGCCTGATGCCTTGATTTCTCATGAGAGGGCTTCAAACACCGATATTTGCTGGGGATCAGAGGCTTGCTGCTAAAACCCATTTGGGGCTGTTTTGGAAATGCAGACCCCCTGAAGCCCTATTGGCTTTAAAATATCACTCTGTGCAGGATGTTGCATGGATGCTGATAGAAATAGATCTAACATTTTTTTAAACCCCAAACATGCTCAAACGAACCTTAGAGTCTCAAATGGCTGTTTTCTTAGTTTCTTTCAACCTTTTTTTTTTCCTCTTGGCATGTCAATGACTAATAAACTGCAGCTAAGCTTGAGTTTATACTAGCTTATAGGTGATTACACTGGACAAGTCGTTTTCCCAAACCCTAGGGCCCCTTAGAAAATGAAATAACCCACATATGGAAGGAATCAGCCAACATAGGGGCCTCTACCTACCCGCATTCTCTAGCTGCTGAAACTGTGTTTTGATAAGATAAGAGGAAACAGGGCAAGAAGGAACTTAGAGTCCTGGAAACTGAACTATAGCTCTTGTTGCTGTAAAGCCCTCACCAAACGGGTCAGCTAGGCCTGAGTGACTGTGTTGCAGTATTGTTGAGTTTCATCCGAACTTAATGTTTAGTCTCCATCTCATCCCTACCTACCTTTATTACCTTTTACCTGCTACCATGACACTGTTACCAGCGACCATATATTTCAAAGTCCCATGAGAATCTGTTTCAGTGCTTTGGTCCTGATATTTTCATGACTGTATGCATTTTCATTGGACTAGATATTTTGATATTTGCCTTCCATAACAAGATCCCTGGAATCACTCACAGGATAGGAGTGCAGCCCTCAAAGCTGATGGCAGCGGCGGGGGGTGGGGGCAGGGGAGGCGGATGGTCAACAGAGAGGAGTAAAGCCATCCCAGTGTAACAGGGCAGCTAGTAGTACAGGCCTGGCCAGTTATTGGCAGGGAGAAAGCAGGATCAACTTTTTAGATCTTCTGACCTTTCAAAATGCTGAATGCCCAAACTTCTGTGGGAAATATTCTAATTTTTTAAATGTCTATAATTAATTTAAAGTATGAGTATGCCAAGAAACAAACACAAAACTCCGTTTGTCTATGGGCCTCATTGGGCCACAGCTTGCCATGTTGTTTCAATCTTTTCCTAAAATCTCAAGGTTTTATCCCTGTTCATGAATCTCCCCCTGCACGAATACCATGTTATCAAATCTTGTGACAACTTTGTGAGATAGCTCATCATGTCCTCACTTTTAATTTGAGGACACCAAGGCTCAGCTGTTGCCAATTCATCCCTGGTTATAAATTTCAGACTAGATTTAGGGTTTGAAAAGAATTATTTCAGATCCCCATGTCTCTGCCATTTGTCCTGTTATGTCATTATCTGAAACAAATCATGCCCCCTCTACATTTAAGACACTACAATGGCGGCCCCTCAAATCTATAAAAAGTGAAATAAGTCTTAATGTGGAGTTATTCACCTACAAGAATTGGGAGTCTAGGGTGAAAAACAGTGAGAAGTAGCCTCAAAAAGAGTAAGAAACAGTCAAATTCCTAGTGGCCAAATGGACACAAGACTGAAGAATAAGAATGTTGAAATACTTGAGTTGGTGTTGTGATTGCTATTGTTAAAAACTTTGTTCAATTAAACTCCTAATTCAGCTAAAGAACAATTTGTGAGTTGGGCGGCCTCCTGAGCCAGAGTAGGCTCAGAGACCCCAGTACAGCCCTGTGGTGGAAGAAGATTTATGGTCAGAAAAAGGAAAGTGACTTACAGAAATGGTTGGATTGGTTATAGCTCAGCATTTGCCTTATTTGAACAAGGTTTGAACAGTTGGCCACCTTTTAGACTGGCCAAAACTTGGTGACTGGCACAAGAGTAGGCTACAGTCTATTTACAACTATTTAGGTTACAGTTCATGATGTGCAGAGAAACATTTAGGCTGAAATTAAAATATGCAAGGAGGAAGCTTTAGGCTAAACTTGATTTGACACCACAATTTGAGACCCTTCTCTTTTCCAGTTATTTAGGAAAAGTCTGATGCTAGATAGCTGATGTCAGTGGCATTTAGAGGAGTGAAGCATGGGGGTGGTTTTCAGTGTAGGAATTATGCAATGTGAAGAAAACGTGTGTGAGAGCCAGGCATTGATGAAATGGTCTAATTCATTAGAATCAGGAACCCATAGCCATTGTAACCAGGAAAAATATAAACCTCTTCAGAACCCTCCCATTCAAGATCTCAAGTTTAGAAGGGCAGTGAGTTTCTCATCTTGTTTAAGCTAAAAAATGTTGACTCCCAAGGAGCAGGATGACTCATTGTGTCTGCATTATACCTGGAAATAAAAGGTTTCCATAACCACTCCCCACTCATGACAAGCAAAACGAATTGCTTTGGTGTGTGTTCCCATTGCACTTTGTTTTATATGCATTATATTGTAACTATATAACCCTGATAGAAGAGAATGAATCATTATCCCCATGTCTCTAGTACCTATCATGATAGGATACAAATGCTCAGTAATAACTTGATGTTTTTAAAATCCTACCAATCTCCAAATTAGTAGTCGTTTATATTGTGTCTGATTCAATCCATTGTGTTTATACTTAATATCCTTTTGTAACTCTGAGTTTAATTTGCCAGAAGGTACTAATTTTATTGCTTCCAAAGTGGTCACTTTTTCTGTTTATATGACACTTAATGTTTCAATTTTCTTTCAGACCCCTTTGCAGACAACCAGTCAGAATACACACTTGGTAACATAAACCCAAATTAATTTGCACAGTTTTGCTTGACTGGGCTTTTTTCTCAAAGTCACGCTCCATGAAAAATTCTAACCAGGTGAGCCTTGGCAAAGCAGCTGTTTCTCCCACAGTATGTAAGGGAGGAATCCTCAAAGCATGAGCCTAAGAGGAGGCAGGTGATTGTCTGGCTTACTTGGGGACTTGGTCTAATATTGACTTTTAATTATGAAGGCCAAATGTTTGTTTTCTTATGGGATCCATTTCTGCCCCATGGTATTGACACAGTTGCAAAATGAAACCTGTTTACGTTTTTAAACGGGGTAGATGAGTACGTTTATATTACAGTAATATGTTCTGAGTGTCAGCTCTTGGAAACTTGGATCCTATGTCTGTCTTGTATGAGTTTCTAACTAAATGTCCTACATGTCTTCATCAATCTACTTAGGTTTTTATTACACTTTGCAAGTTCACTAAAAATATATTAGAGATGCCATCTATTTTTGAAAACTCTTTAGAAATATATATATATGTATATATAAAATACCTTCTGTGTGCTTATTCATTTAATATTAGGTCTGGCACAAAGAAGGGGTCCTTAATTTGTCAAGTGCTAAGCATTCAATGAAGAACAAAAAGGCCTGGCTCCTACCTGGAGAACTTTCATCTTATGGATCACAGGCAAAAATAGGCCATTACAAGAAAGGGTGTTAAGTGCTTACAGTAGCAACAGTCATGAGGTATTTGGACCCAGAAATCCTACTTCTAGAAATCTGTCCTAAGGAAATACTGTGTAAATCGTGTCTGTATTTCAGATATGATTTGTTCACTCAGCAAACATTATTGGCAGAGCAAATTCATGCCAATATGGTTCACCCAGTGCATTGATTCACTGAAAACACTGTGGAAAGAGTAGAAAAACTGTATTTAGCCAATTTGCTATAATAAAAATAATAGAAAAGACAATGTGTTAGCAATTCTGTGCCAGGCAAAGTTTAAAGCACTTAATCTGAATTAACATTGTCTCAAACTGTATGAGGATTATTACTATGATCTATTTTATATATAAGAAAACTGACACTGGCTGGGAGCAGTGGCTCATGCCTATAATCCCAGCATTTGGGAGGCCGAGGCAGGTGGATCACCTGAGGTCAGGAGTTCATGACCAGCCTGACTAACATGGTGAATCTCCATCTCCACTTAAATACAAAAATATTAGCTGGAAGTGGTGACGCATGCCTGTAATCAGAGCTACTTGGAAGGCTGAGACAGGAGAATCACTTGTACCTGGGAGGTGAAGGTTGCAGTGAGCCGAGATAGTGCCATTGCACTCCAGCCTGGGCAGCAAGAGTGAAACACTCCATCTCAGGAGGAAAAAAAAAAAAAAAGTTAAATGATTTGTCCAAGGTTACATAAGAAGTCATTTGACAGGTAGTGTGGCTTGAGAGTCTGCCTTATGTTACAGCCATTAGAAATGTTTATATACTTTATACTGATATAGAAAGGCTTATGATATTCGGAGTTGGATACATACTACTTATCTTAGCCTGAGTTCTCCTAGAAAGCACAGACTCAGATAAGGGCTTGCTAGCATGCAATTTATTGGGGAAAGTTATTTCAAGAAAGAGAGGAGTTGTGGAGATAGAAACAGTAAGACAGAAAAAGAGGAAAGCCAATGCAAGGATGCACCATCCATTTCATCACTGAACAGCCGGGGCTCAATCCCACTGGGACCTCTGAGGAGCTGTATAGAATGTGCCTCAGAATTATCCACTCAGTAGATGGAACTGGGGGGCAGGGGAAGATATAACCACTGATTCCATTCCTCATTGGTGAAGGATTACTCATGGGTATCACCCCTCTCTATGTCCAGGTCAGCCTAAGCATGAGCATTGAGTGCGTACCCATCGACCTAACTCTGAGGTGCCAGGGAAGACCTAGGGCAGAAAGCAGGAAACAGGAGCTGTTGAGAGTTAATGGGTGAAATGAAAGGAAAGCCAAGAAGACAGGAGGCAGAGCAAGAAACATTTAATACCGTCCGTCCTTTCCACCAGTCATGCCCATCACTATTTCTACTCCATTTCAGCCTTTGAGATTACTCACTGCAATCGCCACAAGACTTAGTACAGGTGGATTAATCAAGATCCAATCTCCTCTATTACAAGTAGTCCCCAGGTTGTAATGGACAGTCAACACCTCCCTCCACTCTACCCATCCTTGTTTCCCTCCTGTTCAGCTTGCACCTGGGGAGGCCTAGGGTACTTATTTAGTAGAGCAATCCAGATTCTCTTTATTTAAAGACCCAGGCCTATTTCAAAAGGGAATCTGGGGGCTGTGGGCTTTATCACAGTGGAAGATGACTATGTTACAGGAAAAGACCTTTCTTCCCATGGTAGGCACTAAACTGGAGCCTTATAGACCTCTGGTCTGTGGTTTCTTTGGGGATACCACAGAAGCACAGCAGATGCCATGTCCCTTCCACATTTCTTGAACCTTGTAGTGCATCTCAGCAGACTCCTAGCTGCTGGCTCTGCATCCCTGAGCCCTCATCACTTTATTCTTATCAGGCTTTGGTTGCTGAACTTGGCCTTTTTGCAGCTATCGTAGGCATGGAATTTCCCAGAGATATGCTATTGGACTCCCACCTGTGCCCTACACAATGGGGATAGGTAATAGTTGAAGGGGTGTTACTGCTACCAAATTGTGCTCTTCATAGTTAAAATGGAAACTTATGCACATTTTGCCACAATAAAAAATACCTTAAAATGAGACGATACACTTCATATGCAATTTTCATTCCTTTTTTGCTTAACATTTATATGATGCCTCCCTTTATGTGGACATGTATATAATACTATCAATGGCTATTTCTAGGTATTATACAAGTGATTTGTTTCTTCCTAATACTTTTATATATCTTCCAAACATTCTCTAGAGTTTCTACAATGAGAATAATTAGCTTTCATAGTTTTGAAATTTTCCCAAGGAAAACACTGGGTATTAAGAAATGGCACCTGACCTTCAGAATCTAAATAATGTTTATAATGTTCCAATCAACCCATCCTTTCCATACTGACTTTTTGGTTAAAACATTTTGGGTAAGAAGGAAAAACAGATCTGTGTCCCTCAATTGTGGGAGATTTAGATTATGGCCCCTACAGGGTCTGCCCTCACCCAGCTTTCCGACTAGCTCAGCTCTAGAGAGGGCTGGTGTTATTGGCTTGATCTTGGACCCCCATCTCTTCAGCTTCCAGTGTTGCTATTAACAGGTGCTTGCAGACACTACTAGGAGCAGAGTCGATTGCTCCTAATCCCTTGGGTCCCTCAAGGGTGTGCCTTGTCAGTGCCTACCTGAAGCCCATACCACCGCCCCTTGCCTTCTGCCCTGGAGTTTTCATATCACAGTTCAGATGAGCCAACTTCCTCAGTTGAACAACCTAGAAGTTTCCAGTGGAGTCATATCTGTCCAGTGTGAGGTGGTGAACAAATTCTTGAAGAGACAGTCTGGAGACATAGCAGCTTCATAGGGTTCCTATAAAGGTGCCCAGCAAGACTAAGTAGTTGGCTTGTTGCCAAGCTGTGGTAACCCAGAATGCATGGTTACACTGATCTCCTCTCCCCTTCCCCATTCCTTTTTCCTTGCCTCTTCCCTTTCCTCCAACTCCTGTTTCCTTGGAATTTTATTCCCCAGCAAAGTGTTAGCACAGAATCTTTAACCTCAGGCTAGAGGTCTAAAGTTTCTATCAGAACTGGGTAAAAATTCTATCCACACATTTTTTTAGGCCATGTGTGTGACTTTAAGCAAATCACTTAAACCTCTGAGTTACATCTTATGTAAAATGAAGCCAACAGAGCTTAAAGATTGAAGTGGTTGTACGTAGAAAGAGTTGAGTGTTTGTTTAATGTAAAAAGTGCCCAGCATATTTCCTGACAAACTATACTCAACAAAAATTTATCTTTCTCATTTTGCCCTTGGCTATCGTACAGTTTTTACTGTGAGCCTGCTTGTGTGGCTGGTAACCTATAACATAAGTGGAAATTTAGGAAGGTGAATCAAAGGGAAAATTGTCAGTACAGAAGAGAATAGGGTGTTGGTGATTTCATGTGGTTCAGTTTCATGTGACCTAGGGAAACAACCACATAACCCACTACAAAATGCACTTGACCACATGAATCCAGGCCCTTTTAGGCAGAAGTCAGCCTGTGGGGTTTTCTGGGAGGTTAGCTGCGTCAGCATTTTGCTCAGTGTTTTCTTTATAGGGCCAAGACAAGAACAGGATTTCCTTTCTCATCAGCTTGTTTCCCTCATGTTGAAGTTACCTCTGTTAACCTTCCCAATTCCAAACAAGCTTGCCCAGTAGGGCTGTTTATCTTTTAAAGGGCCAGTTTTGTATGTATTTACATCTTACTGAGGTTTCATGTTATAATGGAGAGAGCATGGGTTGTGGAGTCAGACAGAATCTGGGTCTGAGTTGGCTTACTGTTTAGGTACATGACCTGGACAAGCCACTGAGTCTCTCAAGTGAGAATGAGAAAGGCTAATACCTGTAACATAAAAGCTGTTGAGAGAATGGTGACCTAATAGGAGTTTCCATTTAACATAATGCCCAATGTTTAGGGGATACTAAATCTTTAGAAAATATTCTCTGTTCTTATTTTGGACTGTTAAATGGTTGACACATCTATTAGCAACCAGAGTTTTAGTTGAATGAATTCTAACATACAGTTGCCATTTCCTTCTGCCCAAGCTGCAACTGTGCAAAGCAGCTTCTGTTTGCCCTTTCGGATCCACTCCCCAGCCTTCCTGTTTTGCTCTCTGCCCAAGAGACCGGCTTATATGAACTACATCAGTGTGCTCCCCTGCTCTTTGACATCTGGCTGAGTTCAGCCAATGGGGGACCAGACAGAAAAGGGGGAGTGACGTTCAGTGTACTTACTCTAACTCCTTCCCTGTGAAATTGCCTCAGGCTGGCTGTATTCCTCTTCTCTACAGTCTCTCCTTGAAGCTTCAGGAACCACTCCCATTCCCTCATTCTTTAGCTGACCCAAGCCCCAAGCTGGACTATGCCTCATGGTTCCTTTACTGCTACATCTCTAAAACAGCCAACTGTAAAAACTGTCAAACTCATCCTAATTGTGACGTTGAGCAATACATAGAATCTACACATCGTAAAAATGTTATTTCACCTATTCTTGTGTTGAATACATTTACTGTTTGTGGGGATTGTATTCCTGTTTAACTGAGGTGTTAGAAGAGGTTTGGTAACTTCCATGAGAACACCTGGGTAGTCAGTGGTGGTGATGAGACCTGTTTAGCTGCTCTAAGTCAGTCTCTTCTGCAGCCACTCCTTACCAGCAGTGGTAGCAATAGCATAGGTTAATCCTTTCATCTGTCACCCTGATGTGAAAGCCTTTAGACAGAGCTAGCCAACAGGGATCAGGACTGGGAGCAGTCTTGCAGTCAACCTGAAAGACAAGCCCCTGGATGATTGCTATGTAAGGCAGGGAGAAGTGGGCTATAGATCTAGGCAGACAGAGTCCAGTGCCCAGAAGTTCAGGAGTGGCATGGGGAGAAAGAGGGATATGCTTTGATTCTAGAACAGTGACTACTTTGCTCAGTGGCCTGATCTATTTGCTCAGTGGCCTGATCTTCTCTGACCAATATCATTTTACAAACACACATACCCACAACAAATAAGGAGACTGCAGAAATGTTTATCATTGTGGCAACTGTCCCAGGTGCCCCTTATTTTTTCCCCATCGTATTTCTGATCCCATTTGATATTTATAATCTTGAACATAATGCATGGAATATAGATGCATTTGGGTTGATACCTCTGAAGATTTTGGTCCCCTAACCTATATGAATCTTCTGTGCTTGCATATGAGGCCTTCCCTTGTTTACTAAGAACTGGCACCCATCCCCTTGCCAAATAAAGTGCTGTAAGAATTGCAGAGATTTTGTGACCTAACTGCACCTCTTCTATCCTCCTGGTGACCAAGCTTAGGTTATGCTATAACTAAGCCTAATCACATCTGGAAACATGGATAGGAAGCCTTCTCCTAGCCAATATGTTACCAGAAAAGGATAGAATACACAGAGAACTGACTTCTGATATGGTTGATCAAAGAGGGCAAATAAAGAAAAGTTGATTTGGACACAATCTCCTACAATGGCAGGACTTAACAGCCCGCCAAGGATCTCAGGAAATGGTATGAATCTGCTATTATGATGGCTTCTAGAAGCACGGACATTGTAGCTCATACTCAGTAAAGCTTAAATGCAAAAAAAAAAAAAAAAAAATGCTGTGCTTAAATGGCAAAAGAAGGTATTAAAAAGCTTAGCTTAGAAACAGACTTGCTGAAGGGTGTATGTAATGTATAACTGGAGGACCCAACACATGTGTCCCATAGGAAGATGCTGAAGGCAATTTTATGAAGGCAGTAGAAAATGTGCCAGTGAGTAGAAAACTAGGATCACTAAAACATGCAATGGCGGCTGTCCTGTTAGCCAGATGGAATGAGCAATATACATTCACTGTTATCCCCAGGCCTAAGTTAACTTTCCTGCCTTATCTCATAAGTTTAAAGTTATCTGGACCATCTGGATACCCTGTAGAACATTACAGTGATCTATTACATCAGTGAACTTCTGTTGATTGATCCAGATGAGTAAGAGTTAGCCAGCATACTGGCAGCCTTGGTAAGACACGTATACTCCAGAATATTAAAAGGTTTGCCATATTCATAAAATACTTAGAGGTCCAATGGTCAAAGGTATTCTGAAATTTCCTCTAAAGTAAAAAAAACAAATTGCTGCCACTTACATCTCCTGCCACAAAGGAGGAAGCACAACAATGCCTGATGGGCCTCAGGTTCTGGAGGAAGCTGATCCCACACACAGGGGAGCTGCTCTGGCTTATGTCCCCAGTGATGTGAAAGCCTGACAGCCTTGACCAGACCCAGAGCAGGGGAAAAAAAAAACAAAAAACAAACCGACGCTTGTCCAGGCCATGACGCAATCAGCCCTGTTGCTTGGGCCATATGATCTGGCAAAACCCTATGATAGAAGTTTCCACTAGGGAAAAATGTGTGTGGAATGTATGGTAAGTCCTAGGATGACAATCACAACACTGGCCCCTGGAATGGACAATATACATTCACTGTTATCCCCAGGCCTATGTTAGCTTTTTTGAGCAATGCCATATCATCTCTAATGGATAACTGTACAACTCTTTATTTTACCAATTTAGAACTTCCTTTTTAAAAGGAATTCATGTAGTAAGGCATTTAACATAGTAGTTCCTCACAGATAGTTCTTTCTTCTTTATTACTTCTCCACATGCTTAGTAATCTTTTCTAGAATTTACTAGGAGTCGACATTAAGCTCACTGACCTATAACTTTCAAAACTCTACCTTATCCTTTTACAAAAGTTGCATATTTTCAACTCTTGCAACCTATTCTTTCTCTGATTAACAGAAGTATCCTTATGTCAAACCTACAAGTTCTTAAAAATTACTTTCAGATGTGCTTTTCTGAGCCTAGAAAAAGTAGAGATAACTTTATAGTTTATAATTTAGTTGATCTTTTCTCTTAACCTTGTTTCTGCCCTCATAACTATTTCATAGCTTGAAAAATGTTTTCTTTGATAGAAGTAGAAACAGAAGAGAGATTGAGTATTTTTGTACTATCACCAGTTAGTCCTTCAAACTGCTCTCAACTACCACCACCAAATTGAATGTTATAATACCCCCACACTCCCCATCATGAGCTGAATCCTGCCAGACCCACCAAGTCATAAGGTCAGATGGGCCCAGCAACACTCCATCAAAAGATTGAAATGGTACATTAAAGATCAAACATGGGCAGAACTGGAAGGCTCAAACAAGCTAATAAACAGGTATCTCAGACCCACCACTTATGCAGCAGCATGTTTCCCTTAGCTTATGCCTATGGCCCTGGGTTTGGCCATGTACAAGGTGGGAGACAATAAAGTGGAGATACTGAGTCTGTGGCTGTATGTGTGATTCTGGAGCTTGGGAGAAATTCGTCAGATACTCAAGTCTTACTCTTGACACTAAAGTGCTCCACAATTAATATTAAGTTAACTTTTGTCCATAACTTGTTAACTTTTGTTACAACTCTTAGCCACCTTGGCATCTGGTGACCCTAATATCAGCCAAGTCCTTACTGTCTTGAGGTTTCATTTTTCAACTATGATGCAATGCCTCCTGACTTAGGATATGACCTGTAACCACTGACCCTTGACAACTGGCCTTGGTTTCACCTCCTCGGTCACTCCCTTTGCCTCCTAGGTAATATTTGCAGTCCATTTACCACTTTTTTGGCTCTTATCTCTGATTTGTCCTCAATAACCTGAAATTACGATGAACGTCTTGGTTCTCACAGAGTAACTCTACAATGACTCAGTCACAGCCTCTTCCAAAGACTGGAAAAAAATGCTTTTTTTTTAATTGAAACCAACAGTTTTGATAAGCGAAGAGTAATCAAAGAATCTCTTGAAACTTTACAGTATCATACATTTAACTTTTCCTAATGTTTGTGTACATAAAAAAGCATAGACAGTGCTCCTTTATTTTTGCCATTCACCAAGCAGTATTTTATAAACATCAGATACACTCAGTATTGAAATAAAACATAGCAGTCAGAGAGAGCTGTCTATAAAGCAAAGGGCAGAATCCAGAAGCAGGTGCCCTTGCCATTGGAAGTAAGGGAGGATAGACAATTGACAGGGATGCCCCATGAATTATTTGTGGGCAGGAGTAGAGGTGATGCATAGAGACCAAATGAAAGTCTTTTTTTCTCATACATAAAGATTATTGGGAGAGATTTGATAGGCATGGGAACCATAGTTGCTGGTCTGGTCAGGGTCCTTAGGCTGACCTGTCAGCCCCAACACTTTAATTCAATTCCTATTCTTACAATGGGTTTATTCTTTGAAGCTAATTCTTGATATGGCTCCTCTGACAAATGCTCATATCTTCTCATATCTATACTCTATACTGATTTCCCTTCTTTTGGGTATATAACCAGCAGTGAGATTCGTAGATCACAGGATAGTTAAACTTTTAGTTTTTTGAGGAACCTCTAAACTGCTTTCCATAGTGATTGTACTAACTTACATTCCATTAATAGTGTACAAGGATTCCCTTTTCTACACATCCTCACCAGCATTTGTTACTGCCTTTCTTTTGGATATAAGCCATTTTAACTGGGGTGAGATGACATCTCATTATGGCTTTCATTTACATTTCTCTAATCAATGATGTTGAGCACCTTTTTCTATGCCTGTTTGACATTTGTCTTTTGAGAAATGTCTAATTCAAATATTTTGCCCATCTTTTGATCACATTAGCTTTTGTTCTAGAGTTTGAGTTCCTTATATATTTTGGTTATTAATCTCTTGTCAGAGTAGTAGTTTACAACTATATTTTCTTTCTGTGGGTTGTCTCTTCACTTTGATTGTATCATTTGCTATGCAGAAGCTTTTTAACTTAATGTGATCCCCTTCGTCCTTGTTTGCTTGGTTGTCTGTGCTTGTGAGATAGTGCTCAAGATGTCTTTGCCCTGACCAGTGTCCTGGAGATTTTCCCCAATGTTTTCATAGTCTGTAGGAGTTTCATAGTCTGAGGTCTTAAAGTATGTAACCCATTTTGATTTGATTTTTGTATATGGTGAGAGATAGGGGTCTAGTTCCATTAGTTTGTGTATGGATATCCAGTTTTCCCAGCAGCATTTATTGAAGAGACTGCCTTTTCCCCAGCATATATTCTTGGCACCTTTATCAAAAATCAATTTACCATAGGTGTGTAGAATTGTTTCTGGGCTCTCTATTCTGATCCATTGGTCTATGTGTCTGTTTTTATGCCACTACCATGCTGTTTTGTTTACTAAAGCTCTGTGGTATAATTTTGAAGTCAAGTAATGTGGTTCCTCCAGTTTTGTCCTTTTTGCTTAGGATAGCTTTGGCTATTCTGGGCCTTTTGTGATTCCACATAAATCTTAGGATTTTTTTTTTCTTTTTCATGAAGAATGTCATTGGTATTTTGATAGGGATTGCATTGAATCTGTAGATTGCTTTGGGAAGTATGGACATTTTAACTATTGATTCTTGCAATCCATTCACAGTATTTTTCCATTTTTTTGTGTCCTCTTTAAATTTTCATCAGTGTCTCATAGTTTTCATTATAGAGATTTTTCACTTATTTGGTTAACATAATTTCCAGGTATTTAATCTTATGAGTGGCTATAATAAATGCAATTGCTTTTTAATTTTTTTTACATTGTTCACTGTTAGCATATAAAAATGCTACTGATTTTTGTATGTGGGTTTTTTCATCTTGCAACTTTACTAGATTTATCAGTCATAATAGTTTTCTTGTGAAGTCTAGGTTTTTCGTCAGCAAACAAGGATAATTTGACTTCTTCCTTTCCAATTTCGATGTCCTTTATGCCTTTCTCTTGTCTGATTGCTCTAGCTAGGACTTCTAGGAATATGTTGAATAACAGTGGTGACAGTGGACATCCTTGTTGTGTTCCAGATTTTAGAGAAAAGGCTTTCAGTTTTTCCCCATTCAGTATGATACTAGCTGTGGGTCTGTCATATGACTTTTATTATGTTGCGGTAGGTTCCTTCTATACCCAGTTTCTTTAGGGTTTTTATTATGAAGGGCTGTTAAATCTTATCAAATGCTTTTTCAGCATCAACTGGAATGATCATATGGTTTTTATCATTCTTTCTGTTGATATATCATATTTTATTTATTTTTGCATATCTTGAACTATCTTGCATCCCAAAGATAAATCTCACATGGTCATGATGAATGGTCTTTCTAATGTATTGTTGAAATTGTTTGCTAATATATTAGGATTTTTGCATCAACATTCATCAGATATTGGCCTGTAGTTTTCTTCTGTTGATGTGTATTTCTCTGGTTTTGGCACTACTAGCCTCATAGAATGAGTTTGGAAGTATTCCCTCTATCTTTTGGAATAGTTTGAGTAGAATTGATATTATTATTCTTTAAATGTTTGGTAGAATTCAGCAATAAGCCATCAGGTCCTGGGCTTTTCTTTACTGGAAGATGTTTTATTATGGCTTTGATCTCGTTACTTGTTATTAGCCTGTTCAGGTTTTGAATTTCTTCCTGGTTCAATCTTGGTAGGTCATACATATCTAGGAATTCATCAATTTCTTTCAGATATTCCAGTTTATTGGCAGATAGTTGCTCATGGTAGCCACTAATTATCCTTTGAATTTCTGTAGTATCAGTTGTAATGTCTCCTTTTTCATTTCTGATTTTATTTATTTAGATCTTTTTTTTCTTTGTCTGGCCAAAGCTTTGTTTTTATTTAACTTTTCAGAAAACCAACTTTTTATTTCATTGATCTTTTGTATTTTTTTCACTTATTTCTGCTCTAGTCTTTGTTTCTTCTAATTTGGGGTTTGGTTTGCTCTCGCTTTTCTCGTTCAGGATGTATCATTTAAAGTTTTTCCTCTTTTAGATGTAGGGACTTATAGCTATAAATTTCCCTCTGATTACTGCTTTTGCTGTATCCCACAGTTTTTGGCATGTTGTCTCCATTATCATTTGTTTTAGGAAGGTTTTCAGTTTCTTTAACTTCTTCATTAACCCACTTTTCATGAGAAACATTGTTTAATTTCTATGTATTTGTATAGTTTCTCAAATTCCTCTTGTTTTCAGTTTTATTTCATTGTGGTCAGATAAGATGCTTGATGTTATTTCAATTTTCTGAATGTTTTGAGACTTGTTTTGCGACCTAACATATGATCTATCCTTGAGAATGACCTGTATGCTGAGGAAATGAATGTGTACTTTGCAGCTCTTGGATGAAATGTTTTTTAAATATCAGTTCTGTTTGGTCTATAATGCAGATTTAATCTCTGACTTTCTGTCTGGAATATGTCTAATGCTGAAAGTACGATGTTGAAGTCTCCAGCTATTACTCTATTAAGGTCTATCTATCTAGCTCTAATATTTCCCTTATGTATCTAGGTACTCCCATTATTTTGAGTGCATATATATTTAAAATTGTTACATCCTCTTGCTGAATTGTCCCCTTTATCATTATACAGTGACCTTCTTTGTCTCTTATAGTATTTGTCTTGAAATCTATTTTGTCTGATATAAGTATAGTGTCTCCTGGTCTTATTTTTGTTTTCATTGGCATGAGATATTTTTTTATTTTCAGCCTATGTGTGTCTTTATAGGTGAAGCAGGTTTCTTGTAGGCAACAGATCAATGAGTCTTCTTTCATCCATTTGGCCAGTCTGTCTCTTGGAGAGTTTAGTTCACTTACATTCAATGTTATTATTGATAAAGACTTCTGTCATTTTGTTATTTTCTGGTTGTTCTATGGTATTTCTTTCCTGTCTCCCTCTAGGGAAGATGATTTTCTCCGATATAATTTAGTTTCTTCCTTTTTTTGTGTGTATCTGTTGCATGTTTTTTGGTTTGAGGTCACCACAAGGCTGGCATAAACATGCCAGCAAAAAGAGAACTAAAAATTCATCTTAAGTTTGCCCCTCACTTCTTAACTTTTTGTTTGTACTTATTGTACTGTTTCTTGAAGTTGTCGTTATTTTTGTCCGATTCATTAGTCTTTCTACTTAGGATAAGAGTAGTTTATACAGTTAGTGTTTATAATATAGTGTTTTTCTGTGTACTTACTATTACCAGTAAGTTTTATACCTTCAGGTGACTTATTGTTCATTAATGTCTTTTTCTTTCTGACTGAAGTCCTCCCTTTAGCATTTCTTATAGGATGGTCTGGTATTGATGAAATACCTTAGGTTTTATTAGTCTGGGAAGGTCTTTATTTCTCCATGTTTGAAGAATATTTTTGTAGATGTACTACTCTAGGGTAAAAGGTTTTTCCTTCAACACTTTAGCTGATGATGAATGCTGGCAGGACTGTTCTTTCCTTCAAGGCAGCTGGTTCTCTTCTGACCCAGGGTGTGTCTCTAGAAATGTTGTCTTGGGGGCTATGGGCTCGAAAGGGGGCTTCTTGACTCTGGTGCCCTATCCTTCTGTGGCTGAGCTGGTATCCAAAGTATGAGATAAAGTCCTCCCCATTCTTCCTTCTCAAGTGGAAGGAAGGGGTCTCTTTTGGAGCTGTGAGCTGTACAGCCTGGGATTGGGGAGGGGTGAGGCTAGCACTCCCTCTGCTGCCCCAGTTGATGTCTCAGTAGGTGGTGTGTACCCCTCGAGAACACTGTCTCTGGGCCTAGTTCAGCTCTAGGACTTGCCTACAGGTTGCAGTCATTATGGCCTAGACTGCCTTTCAAGCTTACTTGGAGACCACGACCACTTAGGCCCTTGGTGGTAAGGTTGTGGGAATTCAAGTTCAGACTGCTGAGATGGGGGATTCTCCTCTGGCTAGGGGTGGATTAAATGCTTCCTTCATGGGTGTGGATCAGCTGAGTTTGGTCCAGGTTTCCTTTCTGCTCTAACAGAACATCACTGAGTTCATTGCCTCACAATCGCTGTGTTCTCCCTCCCTCAGCAATTTATTTTGCTGTGTTCTCCCTCCCTCAGCACTGACACTCCACACCACAAAGGTGTTGCTGGGGCTAGGGGAGAGGTGGTGATGGTGATTTAGGACTGTTTCTCCAACTCTTCAGTGCCTCTTTCAGCAATATGAAATAAAACCAGGTACTCAGAGGGCTCAGCTGACTCTTGGTTCTTCATAAAGATGTCTTTTTCTGTGTAGAGAGCTGTTAACTTGGTGTCCTTGTGGGGCAGGGGATGTTTGGTGGAATTTTGTTTTTTGTTTGTTTGTTTGTTTGTTTGTTTGTTTTTGAGATGGAGTCTTGCTCAGTCACCCAGGCTGGAGTGCAGTGGTGCACTCTCTGCTCACTGCAAGCTCTGCCCCCTGGGTTCATGCCATTCTCCTGCCTCAGCCTCCTGAGTAGCTGGGATTACAGGCACCTGCCACCACGCTCGCATAATTTTTTTGTATTTTTAGTAGAGACGGGGTTTCATCGTATTAGCCAGGATCTCTTGACCTCATGATCTGCCCACCTCAGCCTCCCAAAATGCTGGGATTACAGGAATGATCCACTGTGCCTGACCAGAACTTTCTATTTCACCATCTTGCTCTGCTTCCACCTGTGTTCTTTTTCCCTCTGAAAATAGCCACTCTATTTCCTAAGCCATGAACCTTAGTCATATTAGACTTTTCCTCTCCCTTCTGCTACATTCAAGTTTTACTAATTCTACCTCTTCTACCATTGCTCCCCAACCTTCATCCAGGCTGTCATAATCTCATGCCTCAATTATTAAAGATGCTCCACCATGGCTTCCTGCCTATTTCACTCATCTGGAGTTAATCCTGATGAGCAACATGGAGACTTGGAGACTTGGAAGAATGTTTAGAGGACCTCCTGAGTGAGGCAATCAAGGCCCCACACCCCTGCTACCTTTTCTAAACTCATCTTCCATCAGGTGCCCCTGGGAAAACTGCTTTCTCCATCCTGTTACAATTATCCACTTTTATGTGTGGTGATCCTTTCCTTTGGGGTGCCCTCAACCACCTCTACCCCATTTTTTCTACCTTGGGTCTCCTTTAAAGTATCATTTCTTCTGAGACTTTTCCTTATTTCCTTAATTGACACCAATGCTTTCCCCCACACCTCCCTATTCCGTTATAGCATTTATCACAGAATGCTCTGATAACTGGTTTACATATTTTAAAAGGTAAGGGCTCAAACATATTTACTCCCTATATCCCTATTAGATTAGTTGATGTCCAATTAATGCAGGATATAGGGAGGTAGCAGGAACCTAATAAAAACTGAATCAATGATTCTAACCTAAGCACTCTTGCCCTGGCTTCTATTCATTGGCTTAAATCCCTGAAACCATGTGAAAAGTATGTATATATTGTTTAGGATGTTGAGACTCTTTTATTTTTATTGAAACACCAATGTGATAGTCTATCTTTCATGTCCTTTGTAATTCCACGTTTCAGATAACAGATACCAAAAGAAACTCAGAGGAGCAGATCCACGACTCTTGGGATCCAGGGCAGATCAAGAGAATAAGAAAGGATAAGAATGTAGAGAAAACAAAGGATGTATGAAGAGAGCAGTTACTGTCTTGGAGATTCCACCTCCATCCAAAAGAGTCAGGGAAGGGTTGTGGGGGATGCTAACTTCTTCAATTTCAGCCTAATGTCAAGGAAGCTTCCATAGTACCATTGAAAGATGTGGGGAGACATAAGACTAATGCAGGACTCACTCCTGGGAAAGCTGAAGCTACCTGTGGTACAGGGACAGAGACTGGTTTAAGGTCAATCTGCACACCCCCAGACTCTGTTGAGACTAGAGATATGGGAGTGTTTCCTGGGGCCAGAAGTAGGAGGGAGACCAATGCTCAAAGGTGATATGAAACCTCCTGTATTAGTCTGTTCTCACACTGCTAATAAAGACACGCTCAAGGCTGGGTAATTCATAAAGGAAAGAGGTTTAATAGACTCACAGTTCCACATAGCTGGGGAGGCCTCACGATCATGGTGGAAAGCAAAGGAGAAGCAAAGGCTCATCTTACATGGTGGCAGGCAAGAGTTTGTGCAGGGCAACTCCCACTTATAAAACCATCAGATCTCATGAGGCTTATTCACTACCATGAGAACAGTATGGGAGAAACCTCACCCATGATTCAACTATCTCCACCTGGCCCTGCCCTTGACATGTGGGCATTATGACAATTCAAAGTGAGATTTGAGTAGGGACACAGCCAAACCATATCACCTGCCCAAGAGCTTCTGCCACAGGTCTAGAAAATTTGAGAGCAAGGATCTAAAATCTAGACCTTAAGAGGCTCCCAGAAGCCGTGTAAAGAGAATGTTCCTGGCCCACATCACAAATACTGTAGACTCAGGTGGTGCCCAGCAAGAAGCTCCAAGGCCCCAAGGACAAGGAAACGAGTCTACTCCAAACATCTGCCACAACTAGAACATAAGGCCAGCTCCAGTAAGAACTTTCCTATCACCTTACTTCCCTCTTTCCCTTTTTGAGCCTTCCAAACAAGCAGGCCCAAACTGAGAAAGAACACACTATAAATAAAGTTTGGAGTTTAGGTTAATATCTTGGATATTCTGACTTCTAAATGAAACCTATGCTTTAACATAAAGTGACTACAGGCATAATATTTAGGTGTGAAGGAATCTGTTAGGATTTACATCCTGGGAAATAGGATCTGTTAGGATTTACATCTAGGTACAGGGGGAAAATGTCCCCAGTGATTTATACTGTAAAGGAATAGTGAGATAAAAACCAAGTTTTAAGGTGGCTAAGACGTAAGTTGCACTTATTCACTTCCTGAGGATCCATGGCTTTCTTCAGATTTCCAAAGGGATCTGCGATGAGAGAAAAGGTTAAGAACCAACTTGTGTTCTTTATAGAGCAGGGGAATGAGCTGAAACATGTTTATGTGTAAAGACCTGAATAAATGTCTCCTGCTCCCAGCCTAGGTCTCTGAGACCAAAGCCTTAAAAGTTTTAAACATTAACTGGACATACAATTCTGCATGTAAGAAAATCAGATTTTTATGTACTTTCACCTTTCTCTCCCTATGAGCAATCTCAGGGCTGCAGACTGATTGGAAACATAGGGAAAAGGGGAGAAAAAAGAAAGGGTCTGGTTTTCTCCTAGCAAAGCACACAAGGATCATGTGTCTCCATAATGAGACTCCAGTACTTGCTAAGCCATAGCCCCACTCGCTGCCAACCACATATGTCTGCACATTTGATAGATTGCAGGCTTCATTTGTACAGGAGTCCCTAATTACCCTTGACAGGGCCAGAAACCCCAAGGCTTTCAGTCTCAAGGAGGCAGGGGGTTCCTGAAGGACTGGTCAACCCAGGGGAGTTGTGTCCTGTGCTTTAATGGCCTGGCTTATGGCTAGGGGTGGAAGCAGTTTGTAGATGAATTTCTCCTTGTAAGGATACAGAAGAGAAGTTTGAGGTCTCTGATAACCACCCTGCTCCTGGTGGTAGAAGCAGGAAGGATTATACTGAAGTGGAATGGGGTACAAACCTGGCTCCATAGATGACCCTTTCACTCATTAATTGGAAGAGGAAAGATAATTGGTGGCAGAAAGTATCACAGTGATTTTCCTCAAATAAATGAAGACTTTACAGCATGGTTGTTTGCATCTTCTCATGCTTATCTGTGGCACATTTGCCCCCAATCCTCATACCAACTTCTAGCCTTTTCTCTTTTTGGTAGAGCATTACTTGCTTGTGTCTCCTAGTGAATCTTAAAAGCAGATAATTTATGGGTGTAAAAATATGGATAAGACCATTATGGTTTCTGGCTTGTGGGTATGTGTGGTGTAATTATTTGCTGAATGTCTTTTCTTTCCTGTGGATAAATAAGCACTAAATACAAGACATTGTGTTATAGATACCAAGACTGAAATATAATCCCTAACTTCTAGCAGCTGCAACCTCTGGGGAGTTCAGACAAGTAAACAGATGAGTATAAGGCATGACATGAATATATGGTGACATGGAAGCATGGGCAAAGTACACCCAACCAGACAGGGTGATCAGGACAGCTTCCATAAGAAGGTGAGGTATGAATTAATGCCTAAAGGATGGGTGAACATGAGCTAGGCCAATTGCAGGAAGAAAGGAAGAAAGGGTCACCAATGAAAAAGGAACACAAGCTAGGATACATCCTAGGAAAGAGCCAGATGTTCAGTGAGACTAGAGCACGTAATGAGAGAGAGGAGAGGCTGAAGACTTTGGGGCCCAGTCATCAGGAAGGGGCAGCCAGGTGATATGGGGCTTTGGTTGTGTTCAAGCACACATTTCTGCTTCTCTCTGCCTTCCCCTTTTATCATAGGGATTGAAAGACTAGGAACTACACTTATCAAATTCCCTTGCCCCCAGAGTTGTGCATCAATTAGATGCCCTCATATGAGAGTTGGAAGGCAGAAACAAGGCAAAGGTCATATTCTCTGGCAGTTATAACAGATACAAGGGTTTCAGCAAATGAGTTTTTGTGACAGACTTTGGGTTCCCATGATAGGAAGTTACAATTCCTTCTAGAGACTGCGGAGGAGTTGTGAAGCTAGTCAAGCTGAGCTAGAGACAGGGAGACAGAGTGAGGAGGCTACTACAGTTAAAATGAGGAGAGGAGACCCTGAAATAAACAATGACTGTTGTAATGAGGCATAAAGGGCAAATGGAAGGGTCAAGGGTGCTAACAGCATAGAAATGTTTACAAAAACCGAAATGCTATTCATAGAATAAAATTAGTATTGCATTAGCAAGAGCAGCATTTGATTATGCTTAGCTTGGAAATCTTGCATCTAAGTCAAAAAGAGATTCTGGAGAAGTCTTTTGGAGGAAGTGAAATATATTTCCTTGGTTCTTGGGGAATGAGAATGCTGTAGATGATTCCCTTTGTCCTCCTTCCACCTTTAGCATCTATTGTGCTTCTTCTTAACTAGACTGTTGGATTCTTTCACATGTTATGAAAGCTTCCCCATAACCTACGTAAGTAGGCATTTTCAGCCACTTACAAGAGATATAATAGCTGTCCCAAGGTTACCTAGTTAGAAGACAAATCTAAACGGGATCTCTGGACTCCAAGCCAAATACGTACATTTTCCAGTTTTTCCATCCCATCACAAAAATATAAGATCTCTGCAAGTTTATACCAAGTAGATCTGCTGGGGTGGATTGGAGGGAGGTGGAAGAAGGTGAAGAGGGTGGGGGCAGGGGAGTCTGTGTGCCTGTGGAGAAATTGTACTGATCTTGCAGAGCAATCTATTCCTCTTCCACAGCACCTTTGCCCTATCATATCTGAAGTTCCACACATACGAATTTACTTCCTTAGGCTATCTACTTACATAAAGAGCTTAAACCTCAATATTACAAAGGCCAGTAACATAACTTAACATGCAAAAATCATGAACAAAGTTTCCACTGGCCAAGCTTAACCAGAGTTGGAAGATAAAGACTGATGTCATCCATACTGATCAACTTTTGGGATATAAGGCAGACAAAAGCTAGGTGGAGAGTGGATTTGGAAGAATGAATGGATTATACCTAGCAGTTCATTTAATCCTGCAGATTTCTCTGAAGAGTCCCTTCCTTAAACTCTCCTTAACTACCACTCTATATGTGCTAAAACAGGGCAAATACATATATAAACATTTTTCATAAAACTTTTACTTCATAAAATGTCCTGAATCTTTTATTTTTAAACTTTTAAAACTTTAATTGTGGTGAAATATATATAATGCAAAAATGGCTAAGATGCTAAGTTTTTAAAATTTCAACTGTTATAGATTAAAGGGTACACATGACAACTTGTTACAGGAGTAAATTGTGTGACACTGAGGCTCGTGGTTCTAATGATCCCATCACCTGGGCAGTAAGCATCGTTCCCAACAGGTGGTTCTTCAGCACACAACCCCCTTTGCCTCCCCCAACTAGTGGTCCCCAGTGTCTATTGTTCCCATCTTCACGTTCATGTGTATTCAATGTTTAGCTCCCACTTATAAGTGAGAACATGTAGTATTTCATTTTCTGTTCTTACATTTGGTCACTTAGGATAATGGCCTCCAGCTCCATCCATATTGCTGCAGAAGACATAATTTCATTCTTTTTATGGCTGCA
Source organism: Hylobates moloch (assembly GCF_009828535.3). NCBI lineage: Eukaryota > Metazoa > Chordata > Mammalia > Primates > Hylobatidae > Hylobates > Hylobates moloch. The sequence goes on from NW_026652293.1 coordinate 45,612,025, forward strand.
TAGTATTCCAATGTATATATGTACCACATTTTATTTATCCAATCCACTGTGATGGGCAACTAAGGTTGATTCCATGTCTTTGCTATTGTAAACAGTGCTGCAATGAACATACGGGTGTGTGTGTCTTTTTGATAGAATGAATTATTTTCCTTTGGATATATGCTCAGTAGCAGGATTGCTGGGTCCAGTGGTAGTTCTATTTTAAGTTCTTAAAAGAAATATCCAAATTGTTTTCCGCAGTGGCTGAACTAGTTTTCATTCCTACCAACAGTTTATAAGCACTCCCTTTTCTCTGCAGCCTTGCCAGTATTTTTTTAATCGCCATTCCGACTAGTGTGAGATAGTATCTCATTGTGGTTTTGATTTGCATTTCTGTGATTAGTTATGTTAAACACTTTTCTACATGTTTGTTGGCTTCTATGTCTTCTACATCAATATACAAAAATCAACATTTATACACACAATGTTCTAGCTGAGAACCAAATCAAGAACACAATCTCATTTACAATAGCCACAAAGAAAATGAAATACCTAGGCATTCACCTAACCAAGTTGGTGAAAGATCTCTACAAGGAGAACTACAAAACACTGCTGAAAAAAATCAGATGATGTAAATAAATGGAAAAATATTTCATGCTCACAGATTAGAAGAATCAATAGTTAAAATGACCATGCTGTCCAAAGCAACTTACAGATTCGACATAATCCCTATCAAAATATCAATGACGTTTTCCAGAGAATTAGAAAAAACAATCCTAAAATTCCCCTGGACTCAAAAACAGCCCAAATAGCCAAAGCAATCCTAAGCAGAAAGAACAAAGCCAGAGGCATCACATTGCCTGACTTCAAATTATGCTATAAAACTACAGTAATCAAAACAGCATGGTACTGGTACAAAAGACACATACACCAGTTGACCAGAATAGAGAACCTAGAAATAAACCCACACACCTACTGCCACCTGGTATTTGACAAAATCAAAAACAATGCAGGAAAGGACTCCCTATTTGGTAAATGGTTCTGGGAAAACTGGCTAGCCATATGACAAAGAATGAAACTGGACCCCTACCTCTCACTGTATACAAAAATCAACTTAAGATGGAGCAAAGATTTAATGCAAGACCTCAAACTATAAATCCTGGGAGAAAACCTAGGAAATACCCTTATCAACATAGGCTTTGGCAAAGAATTTGACTATGTCCCAAAAGCAATTGCAACAAAACAAAAATTGACAAGTGGGACCTAATTAAAGACCTTCTACACGGCAAAAAAATAAAATTACCATCCAGGCACAATGGCTCATGCCTTTAATCCCAGCACTTTGGGAGGCCAAGGCAGGTAGATTACAATGACAGGAGTTTGAGACCAGCCTGACCAACATGGTGAAACCCCCGTCTCAACTAAAAATACAAAAAGTAGCTGGGCATGGTGGTACATACCTGTAATCCCAGCTACTCAGGAGGCTGAGGCAAGAGAATCACTTGAACCTGGGAGGCAGAGGTTACAGTAAGCCAAGAGCATGCCACTGCACTCCAGCCTGGGTGACAGAGCAAGACTCAATCTCAAAAAAAAAAAAAAAAATTACCAACAGAGTAAACAGCCTACAAAATAGGAGAAAATATTCAAACTATGCATTTGACAAAGGTCTCATATCCAGAATCTACAAGGAGCTTAAACAACAAACATCCAGTCAAAAATATGAGCAAAGGACATGAACAGATGCTTCTCAAAAGAAAATTTTAAGTATAGTGTTCAATGACATTAAGTACATTTGCATTGTTCTACCATTGCTACCATTCATCCCTGGAACTTTTTTCATATTGAAAGACTGAAACTCTGTACCTGTTAAATAATAGCTGCCAGTTCCCTCTCCCTCCAGCCCATAGCATCCATTCTACTTTAACTACTCTACCTCATAAGTAAAATCATACAATTTTTATCCTTTTATGACTGTCTTATTTCACTTATCTCCAAAATACATTCAGATTGTAGGAAGTATCAATTTCCTACTTTCTTAAGGCTGAATAATATTATATACATACATGTTTTGTTTATCTATCAATAAATACTTGGGTTGCTTCCACCTTTTGGCTATTGTGAATATGTTGCCATGAACATGGGTATACAAATATCTCTTCAAGACCATGCCTTTCTTTTGGGCATATACCCAGGAGTGGAATTGCTAGATCATATTACCTTTCTATTTTTTGAATATCCATACTGTTTCTCATAGTGGCTGTACCATTAACATTCCTACTAATAGTGCACATGGCTCCAGTTTTTCTAAACTCTTTCCACTTATTAACACTTAACATTTTCTCTCATTTTTTCACAGTAGTGATTCTAGAGGATATGAGATGGCATCTCACTGTGATTGATTTGCATTTCCCAGATTATCAGTGATGTTGAGCATCTTTTCATGTGCCTACTGGCCATTCATGAATCTTTAAGGAAATGCTTATTCAAGTCTTCGCCAATTTTTGAATAGGGTACTGAGATGTAAGAGCTCTTTATATATTCTACATATTAGCCCTTTATCAGATATGATTTTCAAATGTCTTCCCATGCCATGAGTTGCCTTTTTATTCTGATGATTAAGTCCTTTGGTGCTCGCAAGCTTTTAATTCTGATACAGTCCAATCTATCTATATATTTGTTGCCTGTGTTTTTGGTATTATATCCAATAAAAAGTTACCTAATCCAACATTATGAAGTTTTACCCTATGTTTTATAATTTTAGTTTCTGTGTTTAGGTCTTTGAGCCATTTTGGGTTAATTCTTATGAATAGGGAAAGCATCCAAACTCAATTTTTTCCACATGCTGATATTCAATGTTCCTTCTTTTTCCTAGTTTTATTCCTTTGTGATTAGAAAAGATACCTTATATACGAGATTTGTCTCAAACTTATCGAAGACTTATTTTGTGGCCTAACTTACTGTCTATTCTGGAGAATTAGAAAGTTCTATGTGTACCTGAGAAAAATGTACAACTTGCTTTTCGGTAGAATGTATATGTTGGTTAGGTCCAATTGGCCTATATGTTGTCCAAGTTTTTTATTATCTTCCTGGTGTTCTGTACGATTGTTCTATTATCAAAAGTGAGATATTGACATTGTAAAGCTATTACTCCCTTCAATTCTGTCAATGTTTACTTCATATATTTAAGAACTCTGATGTTTGGTACATTTGTTTAGAATTATTCTATCTTAATGAATTTCCCCTTTTATCTTGGTTTAATGTTTTTGTCTTTTAGCAGTTTTTGACTATTGTACATTTTGTCTGGTATTAACATAGCCAATCTTGCTCTCTTCTGGTTACTACTTACATATAATAACTTTCTATCTTCTAATTTTCAGCCTATACTTGTATATCCTAAAGTGAATTTCATTTACACAGCATTTACTTGGATCCCGTTTGTCTCTTTAAAATTAATTCTGCCGATCTCTATCCTTTGGAGAATTTAATCTATTTACATTTAAAGTAATTACTTATAGAGAAGGAGTTACTATTACCATTTTGGCATTTTTCCTGTATGTCTTATAGCTTTTTATAACCCTAATTTCTTCCTTTACTACCTGCCTTTGTGTTTAGCTGACTTTTTGTAATTCTTTTTTTGAGATAGGTTCTCCCTCTGTCACCCAGACTGAAGTACAGTGGCATGATCACAGCTCACTGTAGCTTTGACCTCCTGGGCCCAAGCAACCCTCCCTACCTTAAACTCCTGAGTAGCTTGGACTACAGGTGTGACACCACACACAGCTAATGTTTTCTTATACTTTGTAGAGATGAAGTCTTACTATGTTGCCCAGGCTGGTCTTGGACTCCTAGACTCAAGCAATTCTCTCCCCTCAACTGCCCAAAGTGCTGGGAGTCCAGGCATGAGATACTGCACCTGGCCTTGATTTCTTTCTCCCTTTCTTCTATATTCTATATATAGTTATTGTGGAGATTATGGTATATCTAACATCCTAAAGTTATAACAACATATTTTAAACTCAAATCAACTTAACTTTAATCACATACAAAAACTCCTTTACAACTCCTCATGCCTGTACTTTGTTATTGATATCACAAATTACATCTTTATATATTATATGCCCATTAACATAAGATTAATAATCATTTATATTAGTGTCTATTAAATTTGAGAAAAGAATTGAAAATTGAGCTACGAACCCAAATTTTAATAATACAGGTTTTTGTTTCTCCATGTATTTACCTTTACTGAAGAACTTTGTATTTTCACATGGCTTTGAGGTACTGGCTAGTAGTGTCTTTTCATTTCAACTTAACCCTTTATCATTTCTTACAGGGCAGATCTAATGGTAAATGAATTCCTTTAGGTGCTTGGTGATATCTCATAGTGCCCTTAGAGTTGGTTCACTTTTCTTTTTTCTTTTTGTTCCTCAGACTTGATAATCTCAAATGACCTGCCTTCAAATCTGCTAATTCTCCTGCCTGTCTACTATTGAACAACTCCATGAATTTTTCAATTCAGTTACTGTGTTAAGTTCCAGGTTTTTTTTTTTTTTTGGCTATTTTTTGTAACTTTAACTTTTTTATTACCATTCCGTTTGTTTATACATAGTTTTGTTTCCTTTAGTTGTCTGTCTCCTGTTAGCTCTTTGAGCATATTTGAGAAAGTTATCTCCAAGTCTTTGTCAAGTAAGTTTAAACACTGTTTCTTTAGAGTCAGTTTCTAAAGATTTTTTCTTGAAAGATCTGTTTTCCTGTTTCTTTATATCCATTGTAGTCTTTTGTTGAAAGTTGGGTATTTAGAACAAAAATAGCTATCTTTTCAACCTTTTTCAGACTGGCTTTCTGTAGGGGAAGACCTTCATCAGTCAGCTAGCCTAGGGTGATGACTAAGAGTCTTCTCAGGTCTTTCCAGGGAATTTAACTTTCTTGGATCTGTGCATGTGCTTTTCCTCTCTAATTCCCCATATCAATGGCTACTTTTAAACGTCTTCATTTCTGTAAGAGTCTCCTCTCTGCTTCTTCTCAAGGCCTTGAATGTTCTACTGTATTTCTCTGCCCATAACCTTGGTCCCCCAAGAACCTACAGGTCTGCAGTCTCTGCACCAATCAGGTGCCATGGCACTGACCACTGCTTTCACCCTCCAACCTCATACTCAAACTGTGGAAACTGTTCCCATTGGAGTTCCAAGTCAAGTAAGACAAATGGTTTCTTGGATAGTCGCCCCCACCCCCCACCATCCCATCTGAAAATCCAGAATGTTGAAAATAGTTTTTCTTCTTCTGTCCCAAGGGAGAAACTGGGAATTGGATGGCTTCCTCCTTCTGACTGTTCTACCAGACCATGGAGGAACTGGGGCAAAAGTGAGCAAAATTTAACAATTTTCTACCATTTAGTATGACTTTTTCTTGGTTGGGCATCCACTTTATTTCTGCAGATTCTCACCTGGTTTCTAGAGCTCACACAAAGCTATTTCAGCTAACCTATTGTGCATTTGATGTTTTCAGAGGGAATGTGAGCCTGGAGCTTCACAGTCCACCATTTTGCTGGTGTCACATAAGTAACATTTCGTCATAAACTTTTCAGCTATGTGCAATTACACTAATTTCTATGAATATATTTTCTTATGATCATATTGTTATGGGATCTCTGGGGTGTCAATTTTCTGGCTGGAAACCTGACTTCTGTGGCCATGGCACCTTTGCCCGTGTTCTTGTCCTGCGTCCAGAAAGAATGAGGTACACAGACAAGTGAAGGGTGAACAAGATGAAGATGAGCTTTATTGAGTGTTAACAACAGCTCAGAGGAGACCTGGAATGGGTAGCTCCTCTGTAGGAAGGTCATCCATTGAGTGTTCAGTTCTTAGCAGAGAAGAGGCCGTGGAAAGGGTAGCTCTTCTCTGCAACTGGTCCTTCTGATTTCTGCAGCTCTCAGCAGAACGGGTAGCTCCTCTCTGCAACTGGTTGTTCCCTCATCTCCAGCTATCAGCAGAGAGGGTAGGTCCTCTCTGTAGCTGATTGGCAGGTAGTCTCTCTGCCTTCTTCATCCTCTGGCCATCCTCTGCCCTGCTCTGGCTGAGCTCAGGGCTTTTATGGACCTCAAAGGGGAGGGAGTGTGTACCAATTGGCCCATAGCTGCCCATGGACAGGTTGGAAAAGGCACCACAAGTTCCCACTCTGGTCCATGGAACTGGCAGCCAGGCCCCCAGCCTTCAGGCCCTCCCTGCCCTGAAGGTGGGGCCTTACTGGGGACCTACCACCCCCTTCCACCCAGGAATCAATCTGCTTCCCACTGCCATTCACGAACCCAGGCCCCAACCCATTACAAGATTGGAGCAGGTGTGGGAGAGGAGAGAAGCCAGGCAGCAGGAGCAGACATCCCAGAGCCAGCAGGGATGTGGGGAGGGAGGTCGCATGGACCTTCCAAGGCCCTGGAGGATGCATGCTGCAAAGATGCCCAGGTCCTGCACCTGGGAAGGGTGGCTGTACCTGGGGAGCTCCCACCCAGAACTCAGAAGAGAGTGGGTTTCCTTCTTCTTCCTGGCTCCTGCCAGCTCAGTGGAATGAGAGGCCCAGGTCTGCAGCCACAGGCCTGCCAACTGCAGCTGCACCCAGGAGGGGACATCCTGCCTGCTCCTGGACCCCTCCAGGAGCACAAGGAGGCTCACACCCACAGCTGCAGTTTGGGTGGCTATAGCTCTGCCCAGGAGGGTGGGGCTCCTGCCTATTCCATAGAGCAGGAAACCTGGGTCTGCAACTATGGTTTGAGCAGGCTTCTGCCCCCACTCAGAAGGGGCAGAGCTCCCACCAGCTCCACAGAGTGTGCAGCCCCAGCCACGCTTCCCTGATGGCAGCAGCCACTGCCATCAATATAATATACATCATTTGTATAACCCATATTAAGTACTGATCTGCTATTATGACTTGGTGTGGAAGAGAGTGTACTTTCTTTGAAGCTGAATAGATCTAGACCATACACTGTTTAAGGAAAAATACTAATAACAGAGCTAATTCTTTATCATACATACTTGTTTTTCAAATGTAAACACTAATTTTTAGTGAAAAAGTTACCACTTAAGATACACCTATTATGGTAGATTTTTTAAAACTGCATTATTCACTATTATTGATTTGTGTTCGCCAGTCACAAATTAGAATTTTACTTGTATTGTATATTCATTTAGCATAGAAATTAGACATTCTGATTGGACTTAAAAGAATACTGATTCTTAGAAATATTAGACCTAGAAGACGCCTGGGGTTCTTGACTATGAAGAAATACATTTAGTGTGTAGCAATTAGTTTTTGATGTGTGCTACAAGTAATTTGTTGTTTATATCACCTTTATACAAGCTATTCAATCTGTAATCCCCTTTGTTATAGTATAATAAGAAAAATCAGACTAGCATCCAAAAATAAGAGGTAGCCTAAATTTTTACCACAGCCTCTTGAGCAATGCCAAGTGTTCCATTCACAGCATACAGCAAATTAACAACATAAATGTGTTCTCCAGTTAATCAGCTCGTCTACATACGTTCCCAACACACACACACACACACACACACACACACACACCCAACCTGCAGCTATACCCTGATTTTTTTTTTTTTCCAAAAGTTTTCTAAAGCCTGCCTGTGACATCTTTTCTTTGTCCAAATCCCATTTTCACCTTCCTACCTACCTGTGACTTCTTATTCAATTTTCCCTGGGCCCAAACCCATGTAGGATGGAGTTAACCCATGTTCTTCCTGTTTACCACAATATCTTCACATTAAACAAGAAAATATGTGAAAGGACCTTGTAAATTGGAAAATGCTATAAAACTTAGTATATGTTAGATTTCAGAGTATTAGAATATACAAAGTTATTTACTCCAAGTTTTAAAAAACATGAGGAATCACGCCTGTAATCGTAACTTTGGGAGGCCGAGGCAGGTGGATCATGAGGTCAGGAGATCGAGACCATCCTGGCTAACACGGTAAAACCCCGTCTCTACTAAAAATACAAAAAATTAGCCAGGTGTGGTGGTGGGTGCCCATAGTCCCAGCTACTTGGGAGGCTGAGGCAAGAGAATGGCGTGAACCCGGAGGCAGAGCTTGCAGTGAGCCAAGATCGTGCCACTGCACTCCAGCCTGGGCAACAGAGAGAGACGCTGTCTCAAAAAAAAAAAAAAAAAAAAATGAGGAAAAACATAACATCCAAAGCTCCAATAAGCATATTAAGAAAATGTGGCCCAGAAACATGTAAGACCTCTGATGTTGCCAAGCTCTTGACCAGGAACCATGAGTTTACATCTCCATGCCTGTGAGATTTACCCAGTGCCTCTGGCTGGTGTACTCAAGGGAAGAAATGTAGGTCTCCAAATCTCCCTCAGGAATTTTGATTAGAGGTTTGGCTTATGGACCAAAAGAACAGCTTTCTTCCTGTCTCAGTTTGTGTTTGAAACACCCAAAAAGACAAATCTGCCCAAAAGGGGAATCTTATGTTTGGGGTAGAAGGAGCATCAGAGGAAAAAGAAGAGGAAAATTGAATTCTTATAGTAGACATGGCATATTTTTTTTTTTTTTTTTTTTTTTTTGGTTTGGGGTGTGTGTGTGTGTGTATTACTGGGTCTCACTCTTTCCCCCAGGCTGGAGTGCAGTGGCACAATCTTGTCTCATTGCACCTCCGCCTCCAAGGTTCAAGTGATTCTCCTGCCTCAATCTCCCAAGTACATGGGATTACAGGTGTGTGCCACCATGCCTGGCTAATTTTTATACTTTTAGTAGAGATAGGGTTTTGTCATGTTGGTCAGGCTGGTCTTGAACTCCTGACCTGTCTCGGCCTCCCAAAGTGCTGGAATTACAGGTGGGAGCCACTGTGCCTGGTCTATGTTTATTTTTCTAAACATATAACTCATGAAACCCTCACAGGTAGAGGTAATTATAATTATTTCTATTTTACTAAAGAGGCAACTGAGGTACCATAGAGCTAAATAATTTGGCCAAGGATACGTGGCCAGTGACTTGCAGGGCAGGAATTGAACTCAAGTCTATCTCGTTCTAAAGAGCATGGTCTTAACTTTTGCTACTTGCCTGTAAGGGAGGATGAGTGCTTTACTCTTCTCATTCTTACCTTTTTTCTCTCTGAAATAGTCACTAGTATCTTTAAATCCATTGAAGGCCTGAATAGAATTAAAAGTCAGAGGAAATGTGAACTCACTCTTCGCCTGAGCTGTGGCATCTCTCTACTTTCCTACTGTCAGATATTGGTGCTTTTGATTCTCCTTAGGACACAGGACACAGACAAGGACTTACACCATTGGCTCCCCAGTTCTCAGGCCTCTCAACTCAGGTGAATTACACCAGCTTCCCCAGCTTTCCAGCTTGCAGACAGCAGGTCATGGGATATCTTGACCTCTGTAATCATAGGAGCCAATTTCTATAATATTTTCGTGTATGTATGTTATACTGGTTCTTTTCTTTCCCTGGTGAACTGTCTAATATAGGTTTTGGTACTGAAAGAATGGTTCCAGAGAAAGAAAAAAATACATTTTCTAAACTGGTTCTGGGGTTTCTGAAATTGGCTTTCTAATCTGATTAGATTTAAAGACACAAATAACTCTATTTCTAGTAACAGAGAGCAGTGATATTCTATGGCATAAGCTCTTCATAGAGACACACAAAATATCTGCATTCAATACTTCTAATCAACCACTTATATCAAGGAACTTGCTTAGAAACAAGGAGTTAAGTGACTCTGTACATACTTTCAAACATTTTTGGAAAACTAAAAAATGGCATTGGGTTGTTGCTGCACTGGACAAAGTGGAAAAAGAAAAGGGTGAGCTCAGGGACTCAAATTCCCAGCTCAAGCACTACATGAATGACCTCAGAACTTTTAGGCATGCCTGGAGGAGAACCTTATCTCCTGTAGCTACAGGGCTAAATAATTAAAAATCAAATGCAGAACCTGATCCTGAAATTAGCTGAATCACAACACAAGTTGAATTCCCAGCTTTGTATGGTATCTACTGTTAAAGTTAGGGAATTGACTGGGAACAAATGGGATCTTATAAGTTGGAATGGGGACATGTGGGAAGATTCTGATGAAGCTGGGAAAATTGAGTACCTAAATAAGTCCTTTTTCCCAGAAGAAGGGGCCTTCTGATTCCCAGCAGTAACAGCCTTTCTCCCTCAATCTGAGGAGATTAACCCTCCCTTGCTTGAGGAAATGGTAATGGCCCACCCTGAGGAAGTTACTATGTAAGACAATGCTGGCTCTGCTCAGGACCCACCAATACCCCTCTTTGCTTTTAGACCTCTAACTAGACTCAAGTTCTGGGAAATATCTAAAGGTAAAGTACAAAGTATTACCCAGGAGGGGCTACATTACATTCAAAAAGAACTACCTGAGTTTGCTAACTTATATTAAACAGAAATCCAGAGCCATGTATGGGAATGGGTGTTAAAGGTGTCAGATGATGGTAGAAAAACTTATAGATCAGACTGAATTTATTGATATAGACTCACTAAGCAGATTCTGCATTTAATGTTCTGGCTCAAAGAGTTAGGAAGGGCTCTAACAGTTTGGTTGATTGGCTGAAATATGAATAAAATGATGGCCTACCACAAAAAAATGTAAATGCCCAAACTCCCTTGATTTAATGTAGAATAAAGGAATTCAAAGGCTTAGGAAGATTGGAATGTTAATGTGGATCTCATTTAAGACCTACCCACCCACTCTGGGAGGGTCCTGAAGACCTACCTTTCACTAATATGTTGAGAAATACATTAGTTAGGTGAGCTCCAGTGTCCTTGAAGAACTCCATAATTATTATTTGTAGGCTAGACCTTTCAAGGGTGACTGCAGCCACTCAACTGGAAAACCTAAATGCAATGTGAATAATTGGATTCCACAGTGGCAGGGGCCAAGTGGCAACACTCAGTCACCAAAAGCAAGTTGGGAATAATACCATAATGGACAGCAAAGTCAAAGCCACAATCAAAATAGTTGGACTCACACAGACCTGTGGTATTGGCTAATCATAATCCTAGAAATGAAATAGACAGGAAGCCCAGTAAACTTTTACTTCATCTATATAAGCAGAAAAGTCCTAGATCAAGTAAACAAAGAAGTCTAAATTGAATAATAAAAACAGACATGGTCCCTCAATTCCCAGGGTTGAGCCAGGTTATAGATGTATATCCCTTGAATGAAGGAGAGGCAAGGGACCCTCAAAGAAGGCCCTCAATACACTACCAAAAACATATACTGTTCATCTTTCACCCTGCCTTTCCCAAAGGGACCTACCTTTTTTAAACCACTTTAACTATACATTGAACAAAAGGAAATCAGAACTTTCAAGAACTACTAGACAATGACTCAAATGACATTGATTCCAGAAGCCCAAAACATCACTGTGGCTCTCCAGTAAGAGTAGGGGTTATGAAGGTCAGGTGATTAATGGAATTTTAACTCAAGTCTATCTTACAGTGGGTCTTGTAGATTCCCAAGCCCACCCTGTGTTTATTTCCCCAGATTCAGAATGCATAAATAAAATAGATATACTTAGCAGCTAGTAGAAACCCCACATTGGTTTCCTGACCTCTGTAGGGTAAGGGCTATTACTGAGAGACAGGACTAGCTGGATTTCCTAGGCTAAGAATTCCTAAGCCTAGCTATGGAAGGTGACCGCACCCACCTTGAAACACGGGGCTTGTAACTCAGTTCACACCTGACCAATCAGGTAGTAAAGAGGGGCTCACTAAAATACCAATTAGGCTAAAGGCAGGAGATAAAAGAAACAATCATCTATCAACTGAGAGCACAGTGGGAGGGACAATGATTGGGATATAAATCCCAGGCATTTGAGCCAGGAGTGGGCAACCCCCTTTGGGTCCCCTCCCATTGTATGGGAACTCTGCTTTCACTCTATTAAATCTTGCAACTACACACTCTTCTGGTCTGTGTTTGTTATGGCTTAAGCAGAGCTTTCACACGCCATCCACCACTGCTGTTTGCTGCCGTCACACACCTGCTGTTGACTTCCACCCCTCTGGATGTGGCAGGGTGTCCACTGTGCTTCTGATCTAGTGAGGTGCCCATTGCCACTCCTGATCAAGCTAGAGGCTCACCATTGTTCCTGCATGGCTAAGGGCCCAGGGTTCATTCTAATCTTGCTGAATACTAGTTGCTGGGTTCCATGGTTCTCTTCCATGACCCACGGCTTCTAATAGAGCTATAACACTCACCGCGTGGCCCAAGGTTCCATTCCTTGGAATCCATGAGGCCAAGAACCCCAGGTCAGAGAACAAAAGGCCTGCCCCCATCTTGGGAGCAGCCCATCTCATGTTGGGAGCTCTAAGAACAAAGACCTGTCCGTAACATGATGTACAAGGTCAAGTAGAAGCCATTGTAACTGCCTCTACCTAGGAAAATAGTGCATCAAAAGCAATATGGCATCCCTGATGGTATTGTAGAGAGTAGTGCCAACATCAACAACTTGAAAGATGCAGGGATAGTGATTCCCACCACATCCCCATTCAACTCTACTTGGCCTATGCAGAAGATCTTGGAGAATAACAGAAGGTTACTGTAAGCTTAATCCAGTGGTAACTCCAATTGTAGCTGTTATACCAGATGTGATTTCATTGCTTGAGCCAATTAACACATCCCCTGGTACCTGGTATATGGTTATTAACCTGGCCTTTTTATCCATACCTGTTCATACAACCCACCAGAAAGTTTCCTTTCAGCTGGCAAGGCCAGAAATATACCCTCACTGTCCTACCTCAGGGGTATATCAACTCTTTTGCCCTGTGTTATAATTTGGTTTCCAGGGATCTTGACCATCTTTCCCTTCTACAGGGCATTCCATTGGTTCATTACACTGACATGCTGACATAATGAGCAAGAATCAGCAATCCTAAGCTTATTGGTAAAATGCTTATGTGCCAGAAGGTGAGAAATAAATCCAACTACAATTCAGGGGCCTTCTACCTCAGGGAAAGCTTTAGAGTCTCAGTTGTATATCAAGATATCCTTTCTGCCAGGTGTGGTGGCTCACGCCTGTAATCCCAGCACTTTGGGAGGCCGAGGCGGGCAGATCACGAGGTCAGGAGATCGAGACCATCCTGGCTAACACAGTGAAACCACGTCTCTACTAAAAATACAAAAAATTAGCTGGGCGAGGTGGCGGGCACCTGTAGTCCCAGCTACTCGGGAGGCTGAGGCAGGAGAATGGCATGAACCCCAGGAGGGCGGAGCCTGCAGTGAGCCGAGATCGCGCCATTGCACTCCAGCCTGGGCGACAGCAAGACTCTGTCTCAAAAAAAAAAAAAAAAAAAAATCGTTTCTAAGGTGAAGAATAAGTTACTGTATCTGGCCCCTCTCACAACCAAGAAAGAGGCACAATACCTAATGGACCTGTCTGGATCTTGAGAGCAATGTATCTCTCATTTGGACATGTTACTCCAGCCCATTCACCACATTAACTGAAAAGCTGCCAGTTTGGAGTGAGGCCCAGAATTTTTAAAAAGGCTCTGCAATAGGTCCAGGCAGCTGTGCAAGCTGTTCTGCGACTTGGGCCATGTGATCCAGCAGATCAAATGGTGCTTGAAATGCCAATGGAGAGAGATGCTGTTTGGAGCCTTTGGTGGGGCCCTATTGGTGATTCGCAACATAAGCCTTTAGGATTTTGGAACAAGGCCCTGTCATCATCTACAGATAACTACTCTCCTTTTGATAGATGCCTTTTGGACTGCTACTGGGTCTTAATAGAAATAGAACACTTGACCATGAGTCACCAAGTTTCCATTGCAACTGAGCTTACCATTATATGCTAATTATCTGACTAATCAAGCCATAAAGTTAGATGTGCACAGCAATGCTACATTAAGTGGAAGTTGTATGTGTGTAATCAGGCTCAAGAAGGCCCTGAAGGTACAAGTAGGTTATATATAGGAGTGGCCCAAATGCTTGTCGTCCCAACTCATGCTATACTGCCTCTCTCTCCCAGCCTGCACCTATGGCCTCATGGGAGTTCCTGATGATCAATTGACAGAGGAAGAGATTTGTGCCTCATTTACAAATGGTTCTATATAAAATGTGGGCGCTGCCTGAAAGTGAACAGCGACAGCACTACAGCCTCTCTCAAATACACCTAAAGAACAGTAGTAAAGGGAAACCCTGCCAGTGGGCAGAAATTTGGGCACCGTACCTGGTTGTGGACTTTGCTCAGAAGAAATGGCCAGATATGGTATACCAATTCATGAGCTGTAGACAATAATTCAGAGTTGGAAGAAAATATGACTAGAAAACTGACAAACTTGGAAGAGGTGTGCCAATAGACCTCTCTGAATGGACAAAATGCGATATTTGTGTCCCATGTGAATTCTCAAAGTGACCTCAACAGAGAAGGATTTTAATAAAGTGATTGGTGTTCACAGAATGGGTCATTTTATCAGTCTTTTTCCCCAACTACCACTTTGTCCAATGGTCTCAGTTAAAAAAAATGGTCATAGTGGCAGAGATAGAGGCTATGCATGGTCTCGGCAATGTGGACTTCCACTCACCAAGGCTGACTTGCTGAATGCCGATCTGATAGCAGCTAAAGATGATACTGAGCCTCCAGTTTGGCACCATTTCTTGAAGTGATCAGCCAGCCACCTAGTGTGGCAAAGTTGATTACATTGGATCTCTTCCATCATGAAATGGGCAGCATTTTGTTCTTACAGAGTAGACATTTACTCTGGATATGGATTTGCCTTCCCTGAACACAATGCTTCTGTCAAAATTATCTGTAGACTTACAGAATGCCTCATCCACCATAATGATACTCCACACAGAGGCTTATCAAGGAACTCACATCACAGAAAAGAAATAAGGCAATGGGCCCATGCTCATCGAATTAACTGATCTTACCATGTTCCTCATTATCCTGAAGCAGCTGGCTTCATAGGATGGTGGGGCTAACTAGGTTGCAATACTTTGCAGAGTTGGGGTAAGGTTCTTGAGCGACTGTATACTCTATGAATCAGTGTCCAATATATGGTGCTATTTCTGATAGCCAGGAATCAAGGGGGTAGAAATAAGAGTGGTACCTCTCACTTACTAGCAAAACTTTTGCTTCGTATTCCAACTTTATGCTCTGCTGGCCTAGAGGTCTTAGTTCCAGAGGGTGAAAATGCTTCCACCAGGAGACCCAACCATAATTCCTTTGAACTGCAAGTTAAGATTGCCACCTGGCCACTTTGGACTCCACCTGCCTCTGAGTCAACAGTAAAAGAAAGGAGTTATATGGGCTGGAGTGATTGATATGGACTACCAAAAGGAAATTGAACTCTACTCCACAACTGAAGTAAAGTAGAATGTCTGGGATACGGGAAACCCCCTAGGGTGTCTTTTAGTATTACCATGTCCCTTTGTTAACATCAGTAGAAAACTATAACCCAATACAGACAGGAATTGTCAGGAAAAGTGACCCAGACCTTTCAAGAATGAAGGTTTGGGTCACCCTGAAAAGTAAATAACTGACCAGTTAAGATTGTTGCTGAAGGCAAAGAGAATACAGAATGGGTGGTAGAAGAAGTTATAAATACCAGCTACAACCATGTGACCAGTTATAGAAATGAGGACTGCAATTGTCACGAATATTTTCTCATTTTGTTATATATACATTTGTGTATATATATAGATAGATATATACATATTAAGCAAATATTTTTCTTTCATTCTGTTACATAATATAAGACATTGACTTTATTAGTATTTAATATTGCTAATTTCACATCATAGTATCTAAGTATAGGATAACAGATTAAACATTATTCAGAATTTTTCCTTTTGGGGAGAAGGGATTAATTTTAGGTTGTACACAGGATTACATCATGTTAGAATTCTGACCTTACTATCTTTATTTGGAAACTATGGTTTGGTAAAGAGATGTCTAAGTGCCAAGTTGACAAAGGGTAGACTTGTGATGTTAACTTTATGTGTCAACTTGACTGAGCTAAAGGGTGACCAGATAGCTAACAAAACATGTTTTCTAGGTATATCTGTGAAGATGTCTCTAGGAGAGATCAGCAATCTAACTGATCAACTGAGTAAAGCAGAAGGGCCCTTTGCAATGTTGATGGGCATCATCTAATCCACTGAAAGTCTGAACAGAAAAAGGCAGAGGGAGAGCAAACTGGCTCTATGCTGGAGTTGAAATGTCCATTTTCTCCTGCCTTTCAGACCTCAGACATCAGTATTCCCATTGACCTCTCAACTCACAGGCCTTTAGATTTAGGCTGAATTACACCACCAGCTTTCCCAGTTTTCCAGCTTGCCGATGGCAGATCATGGGACAACTTGGTCTCCATAACCATATAAGCCAATGCCTATTATCTCTTTAAATATCTCTGTATACATTCCATTGGTTCTTTTCCCCTGGAGACTCCTAATACAGCTATATACATTTAAACTTCAAATCCAACAATGATGGTCATTTAGAACATGAAGTGTTTCCTTAATCTGCAAGAGATGGTGAGGAAGAAGAAATGACAATTTATGAAAATGATTCTACTGCAGGTGTGATGGCTAAATTTTATGTGCCAATTTGATTGGGCACCATGGGGTGTGTGCATCATTCAATCCATGTAGGACCTAAACAGAACAAAAAGCAGAGGAAGGGAGAATCCTCTGTGTGTGTATTATGTGTGTGTGTGTGTGTGTGTGTGTGTGTATATGTATATATATATACACATATATACTCTTCTGTTTCTCCAGAGAACCTAACAGCAAGCATGTTTCTTACTCTAGATCAGGGGTATCCAATCTTTCGGCTTCCCTGGGCCACAGTGGGAGAATTATTGTCTTGGATCATGTATAAAATACACTTATGATAGCTGATGAACTAAAAAAAAAAATTGCAAAAAAACTCAATGTTTTAAAGCTTACAAATTTGTATTGAGATGTATTCAAAGCTGTCTTGGGCCACAGGCTGGACAACCTTGCTCCAGATGAAAGATTTCCAAGCAAGTAGAATACAAAAGGGACAGCAAAGAAACTGAAAAATTGAACTTACTTGAAAAATTTTTAAATATCAAAACTTGTTATTCCCAGAAGATGCATTTGACAATTCTTGGTTATAAAACAGCTTATCTATCTTCAAATCATCCAGCCCTTTGCTTTGATCCATGTTTTTCTGTATCAGAATTATAAGAACCAATAAAATGAAAGATAGTAATCTCCTCAAACACTGCCTATCCAGCCAATATGAAATTGATACTGTTCTTAAATGAAATCTGAGTTTTAAAGGTACAATATTAAGTTTTTATGAATTTTTGTGTACAGTGTTTAGTTTGCTTTTATCCAATGTATTAGAATGGTGTGTGTTTAGCATTAATTTAACTTGATTTTTACTATGCATATAAAAATATTTTAAAAGTATCAAATATTCCATCTTGTTTTTAAGTTTTATGAATATTCTTATGAAATACTCCTAATACCAGCATTTCATTGCATTAAAATAAAATCCTTAAGTATGCATATTATATGTTTCGGGGTTTTGTGGTTTCTTGTGCTTTGGAATTGCAATCACTAAAACATACGATCTCTTCTATGTAGTAGTTCATGATTTAGCGGAGAGACAATCTAAACTGCTGCTAGAGATCATTGAGCTTTAACAGAATCTTGAAAGGTGTACGAGTTACAGAGTGACATCCCAGGAGGAGGGGACAGCAGGGGTAAATACAGGGAGGCAGGAAATGGCAAGCATGAGCACTGGAATGAAACTAGGAGCAGCCAATGGCAGATTCTACAGGTGTGGACATACACAGAAGTGTGGTCAGGCTTCCAGCAGCTGCCAAATGACTTGTTCTCACAACACTCACCCCTGACTACTTCTGCTACTAGTTTTTCCTCATGCTGCTATTGAGAACAACTTTATATTGCATATGTGCATGTATGTATGTGGCTTGTTTGAGTCTTGCCTAGTAGCTGATCCTCAGGCCTGTTTGATCATGATTTTTACATTGTACAGCAGCCCAGACATCAAGGAGATATATGCGATAGAAACTGCAAAGACAAATATGAATAAAAAGGCGCCCGGCTCACGGGCCAAACTTGATTTCATAATGGGTATTGAAACCAGGACCGAATCTAAAGGTCCACTCTCCAGGCGATGAGATGCTGACATATCCTCTGTTGCAGTCCAAATAAACCCAAGACCCTGCACTGCATCTTGATACCTATGCAATGTTCTCTGAACCACCGCTTTCCCTCATCCATGTGTGTGTGAGTACACACTACACACATTCTACAAAGAATTCACGCTGACTGTCAACAGGCTTGTTTCGATATTGCTGTGGTCAGGTATACCAAAAAGTAAAGGAAAAAGGGCAAAGGAAACTTAGATTCAGCACCAACTACATTCAAAGACCAATGCTGTGTGCTTTGCATATACTGTCTCAAGTCCCACTATTCCTACTCCTGTCAATTCCAATTTGTAGTGGAATAAACTAAAGTTTGAATCTTATTCCTGTCCCTAATAAACTGTAGGGCCTTGGGTGAGTGAACAGTGAAAACAGGAAGCAGCTTGCATTGAGGTGAAAACGTAATATACATAGAGTTGATATACACTTATTGCAGACCCAGGCTCATGGTAGACTCATGTTATATTTACTTAGGTCTATGTCCAATGTCATATAAACTTATGACTCCCCCTGCAAGACAAATCCCCAGAAAACCCTGTTTCCTAACCCACGTTAAGAAACTTAAAACAACCATCTCATTGCCAACCATCTCCCATACCCAAAGAGAAGCCAAAAAAAAAATGCAGTCTTGTCACCAGAAATAAGTCAGTGTTCTGCTTATAAGGCAGAAAGAAAAATGGATTCAGGTAAGCAGCTAGCAATTCCTGCCACAGTGGTTGAAATAAATTTTAATGTGACCAATGCTTGTAATTTGTTTTTAGGAGTAAAACATGGAGTATTAAAAATGGCTATGTCTGGTAGTGAACATATAAATGGCACAGAAAAGTATAGACAGTAATATATTTTTGAAAACTCTAGGACTAGTAATATATATTTTGAGAGTTTAAGAAACAGGAAAATAGGATAACTTTAGGAATGTATATATGCTACTGATTTCTTCTAGACTGGCCCCAACATAAGCTTCCTCCTGCCCAGATCCTTCCTACCAACTCCTCCTAAGAACCCAGATCCACTGTCTTCTCCTTGGTGGTCCTTAGTGAGCCAGTCAAGTAAAGACAACTATGCCCACCCATGTTCCAGTGTACCAGAACATATAGTTGAAGCAGCAATCACATTATACAATATTGTTTACTACCTACTAAACCCTAACCCCCATGAGGACAGTCATTGGGTCGTATACCACTCTCTGCCCGTTGCCTAGCACAGCAACAGGTGCATAGTGAGTGCTCAACACATTGTTGAATTGTGTTAAACACCAGTTTTATTTCCTAGACTGGATTTCTTGTATAACTTAACATGGTGCCTGGGACAGAAAAGACACTAGGGGAATGAACTAACAAATGCATGAATTCATGACAATGAAAAATATACAAGTGACAAAGTAAACAAAACCAGTGCACACCCTTTTATGTTGATATTATCCCAATTTCACAGATAATGGCTGTCAGAAAAGTGAATAGTTTCTCCAACAAATTATCCAAGCTTGTGATGGGATTGAGATTGAATTCCAAGGATGTTTGGCTCTAAATGTTATATTCTTGTCTCTTGATAAGATTTTTATACCTGAGCTCTTAAGACACCCAAACATGGATAATTTCAAGTGTGTTTTGCTTTTTTCTTCCCCAAAACCATGTCATAAACTTATATCTCTTGAATAATCTGCTATTTGCTCAACTTCTAATATATGCATTGGGCAGCTTTCCAGCTAGAAAAGAAGCCAAAAATTGTTTTGTAGAACATAGCTTTTTGTTATGTGAAGATGCAATTAACAGAATATTACCCTCTTTCTGAAGGGCTATGGCTGTAAAAGGGTTAAAATCCATGAGGCTCACCCCGTGCCCCTAAACAATTGCCCAAGCATGTCCTCCTCTCAAGGAATAACTGGTACAGCAATTACTAGGCTTCAAGGATATATCCTTACTCTCTCTAGAGCATAGCGGCAATAGAGCTATTTTCTGTAACAGCACAGTTGATCCCTTTATACTCATTCTGTGACCCAAGTAGACAGACCATTCACAATGTCAAATTCATAAGCCCCTCACAGTGACCTCTGAGCGTCAAGGTCAGCATATGCTTGCTCCCTGTGAATGCATATATTATGGTGGGTGCTCCAATATACAATGCCTCTCAAAAGTCCTGGTTTCAGAATATGTCTCTGCCATCCTCATAGCCCTTCAGCATCATTAGTGATCCCAAGATAGCCAAAATATAATGAGTTGCAGGGAAGCACAGACTGTGAGACCATCTGGAATGAGTTTGGAGCCAGAACCCACCTGTGATGCATTAGGCCTCAACCCCAGACTGGCTCGGTGGAGAGAAGCTGCCGGGGCCTGCTAATCGAGGAACCTGGGAGAGTGTAACTGGAGAAGGGTGATTTTGGAGCAAAGAGCTTGCCAGGATCTGTTTGTCTCCTGAGTGTGCAGGCAGGCTGTCTGTCGAAAGGGTTTAAATTTTCCACATTGTGAAGGGAGAAAATGGCTACCCATAGAGATGGTTTGTCCTTTTCCACACACTTTCTGTGAGAGAAAGAACTCCCTTTCAGATACACCACTGTGCAAAAGATGGTGGAGCCTGGCATATTGAACCTGAGGTTTGGGGGTCAAGCAAGCTAAGTTCTAGTTTTGGCTATGACTCAATTTGTGGGGTGATCTGTTTCCTCATCTGGTTTATGACAGGTACTGTATTAGTCCACTTGGGTGGGTATAACAAACTCTTAGACTAGGTGACTTAACAACAGATATTATTTCTCATAGTTCTAGAGGTTGGGAAATCTAAGATCAAAGTGCTGGCAGATTTATGTCTTGTGGAGGACCCTCATCCTGGCTTGCAGGCAGCTGCCTTCTCAATGTATCCTCATGTGGTAGACACGTGAACTCTGGTCTCCTCCTCTTATAAGGACACTAATCCTATCATGGTGGTCTCACTCCTTCCTCTGGGGTCCCCTAGTAAGGTCCTAGTAGAGTCCATACCATACACATAAGAGTCAATAACCAAAGTATCACATGCCTCACAAATAGAGTTGTCTGGTAACATGAAATTGGATTTTCTATACCAACATTAATGTTACCTACAAATAGAGACAGTTTTCTTTTCCCTCACTAGCATTTATACTTCTATTTCTTTTTCCTGCTTTATTGCAATGACTAGGACCTTCAGTAAAATATTGAATAGAACTAATGAGAGTGACCTCTTTGCCTAGTTCCTGATCTTCTGGGAAAGGCATTCAATATTTGATCACCAAGTATGATATTAACTCTATTTTTTCATAGATACCTTTACCAGATTGAAGAGTTTCCTTCCTATCCTTAGTTTGCTAAAATTGTTCTTTAAATTTTTTTTATGACTTGATTTTTACTGGGAATAAAAGAATAGAGATTAAGTGACTGATACTTGGGAAATTATCAGCATAATTTTAGTAAAGCAAATATTTTTGGAGACAATCTTATTTGAGAGAAAAGTATAACATCTAAGTCTTCATATTTCTGTAAAAAGTATTATATATCTTAATTTGCCTGAGAAAGTTCTAGTATATTCTGGTTGTCTTAGCATCCCATCTATTTTAGGACTTGCCCTGGACTTTACATTTTAAAAAAAATGTTCTTAGTAGTTACATTAAAATGCCCTGAGATGGATCTGACAGAAAACCACTTTGTACATCAAGCTTCTGCCATGCTGTTGCCAAGTATGCACAGGAAAAGTTCTCACTTTAGCACATGATGAAATAGGAAAGAATCACAATACCTCATACATTAATTTTTTCCTGACATTTTTCAGATGCAAGGTAAATCAAATGTTCTTCTTCAACCACAGTTTGCTGGGTACTCTCTGATAAAATAAACTACACTCAGACATGATTGGATAGTTAGCTAACTCCTTTTGGTCCCAGGTAGTGGTGGCAGAAAATTCATTCCGCTTTCCCCACCAGCCATTTGAAGTTGTGCTGTGGCCCTTGCCTTGGGCTTTCAGATGCACAAATCTTCCAGGCTACTAGTCTGTGGGGTAAGCAGGAAGTTTGTGAAATTATAGATTAAGTGTAAATAAAGTATGTGCAAAGGAAAAAACCAGCTGAGCAGTCCTGAGGTAGATTATATATATCCAGCAGTGTAAACACACAGGCTACAATGGTCTTGTTGTCATATTTTGTGATAAACATTTCAGCAGCAATCAAGAATGAAAGTGCATGTTTAATGAAAAATTATGTATTAAATTCCCACTTCTCAAAAAAGTTGAACATGAAACATTTACAAAACATTTTGCAACATTTCTTGTCTTCCATAGGGGCCATAGTGATATTACTGAACTCATGAACATCAGGATACACAAATCTGCAGAAAGATCATAATAACTTATTTCACAACTTAATTGTTCTTTCAAGAGAATATTTAAAAACCTCTACCTGAAGTCCACATGCACAGCTGTAGAAAGTACTTCTACATAACATTCTGTGAAGCATGACTTCTCATTCATCTTCAGGGATTGGCTCTATCAGATTCTTTTTTTAAGATAATTTTGTTCCTATTTAACTCAAGATTTTCTTGTACTTGCATAAAGGTGACGTAATAACTATTAATATATTCTCTCTATGAACAAAAGCAAAATTTTGCAAATAGTTACATAAGTGTGATGTTACAAATAGAAATAAGTAATCTCAATGGGCAATTTTAAAATCAAATTAAATTTTAGTTCACTCTGACAAAAATGAAATATCTAATTCTTTTACAAAATTTTTACGAAAAGTTAAATATTGAAGATAAAAGTATTTTTGTGGTGGTCATATGAATAATTTTGGTAGAATATTCCATTATAGCAAATAATATTTTTACTAAATTGAGAAATCTATGGTGATATGCAAATGTATTTGAAACTGATTTTGGTACATGCATAATTTACACTTGTATTCTCATTGTCATATTCTACAATTGAAATAGAATCTGTAGTTATCAAAATGTATCAATATTTTCAGAGAAATTAGCAAAGATAATGTTGAATATGAAATGAACAAATTTTTTTCTGAGAAGGAATTCAGAAGAAAAACTTTATTCCACAGAACAGTTTGCAAACCAGAGGAGATGCTTCCTTCCCTGTAAAAATGAGGGCTTTACACAAAAGAGAATAAAGGCAGGATTTGGCTTCTATACAAGTTCCTGTCCAGGTTCCCTATCAGTTCTGTTTATGCAAAGTAAGGATTCAAACTTGCTCAGGTCTGATTGGTAGGAGCAGCGGAGTTCTGACTGGTTGGTTCAGGTGATGTGAACAGGAACAGTTGGTATGAAATTCCCAAAGTTAAGCAGCCGTGAGGGTTTTCTGGGACCTCAGAGTATGGGTGTGACCTCTAGTCAGCAAATGGCCCCTTGGTTCCATTTTAAAATCAGGCCCAGTTAGCCACTCAGGATTCATCTTAAGGTATTGGCTTTCAGGTTCTCACAAATACAGAAATGAATAATAATTCATATCTAGTAATTCATATCTATAATTTGTATATTTATAAAAACATGACTGAGCTCTTTGTTGTCCTATTATCAACTGGATTTTAGAAATGTTTGAGCCTGGGAAGAGCTATGTAAATCAACGTCAGAGTCATTTGTAAATTACCACTCTAAATTGTGATTGCATTTTTTCATTAATCATTCAAAGAAAAAGCATTAAAAAACCAGCTTTTGAAACCCTAAGTGAATTGCAATGATAGAAAACAAAGCTTAAAAACAGAAAGAGATTGAAATGTATCTCCATAGAAGCAAGGGAGAAACCAAGCAACTTAGATAATGAGAACTCAGTCAGCAACATTTAACTTTGAAATTCTATAATTGCACTTTGGAATATCTTGACTTGGGGAAAGGATCTTTTGCTGGAGCTACTATTTCTAATTGGATAGATGTGTATTCTGTACTAGAATACAACATTGAGAATACTTATACTTTTGAAACATCTAAATTTGGTGGCATAAGAGTCTATTGGATGAGTTATAAAAATATTTGTCAAAGCTTTTCTAAATGGAAAAAAATGATTATATCCATGAAAATATTGGGGCTATACATATTTTAATACATAAAAATAAAAATTATAACTATTCCCATTCAACAGAATTTCCTGAGCTTACCACATACTTGTAGAGTTTTCTCAATTAAAAATATTTTGCTCTTAAACAAAAATCAAATTGAATTTATTAAGCAAAAAAAAAAAAAAACAACTTGAAGAATGCTCAGGCAATTGAATGGAAAAAAATGACTATACTAAAAAAATGAATCCATCAGAGGGATACTGTGAAGGAATTAAAATATATGGGTGCATATAATTTATATTACTTTCTAATGTTTACATAGCCAATATAAAGACATTTTCAGTTATCAGAGACATTACTCTTAAGAAATAATTTTATTTTCAAAACTAATTTGTGAATACAATTATTTCTAGATTGACGACAGATGCTAATCAATTTTTTTAAGTTTGTAAGTTTAATTATTTTAGTGTACTCAAATGTCCCACCTTGGTAGTAACTCATGTGTCACTCTACCTATAATAAGAGGAAAATCTCTGGCCCATTCTGTGAACAATACGATCACCCAAAACTTAGTTATGTGGCCCCTGAAGGTTATATATTACACTACCTCTCTCAGAAAGGTATTGCTGATGACAGGCAAATCTGCCCACTCTAAAATGCCAGAAATTATATCTTCCCACTCAATTCTTTTGATTCAATGGGCCAGGACCCTGGTGTTGAAATTCCCATTCACAAGGGTGCTCACAAATCAAAGAAAATGGCACAGATAGGACTCCTGCACTAACTAGACCTGGGGGTGGGGGCTTTGTTATCCACTCAATCAGTAATCAGTGTGCTCAGTCTTCTGGGGTGCAGAGATAGAAAAGTCACAACTCCGAGGCTTAAGCTACTGGAGATGGTAAAAGTGTATTCAACTAATTTTAACACTTGACAACATGAAGTAATGCTAACTAGGCAATCATATCAAATGCAGTGCAAGCCAGAGAAGGCAGCAACAAATTCTAGCTAGGGCATCAGCTGTGGTGACAGTGAGCTGAGGCTTGTGGGATTTCCATAATGGAGGCAGGTGTTTAGAGCTTGAGGGAACAGTAGATAAAAAAAGGCAGAGTGGGAGCGTGTCATGCAGCTGGTGTCCAAAAGCAAGTGTTGGGCTGAGAAGTGTTTATTTTCTACGAACAGATCTCAACAACGCACATGAGAACCAGCAATAATGGGTAGGCAAGGTGTTGTGTGAGAAATTGTACCCAGGATTTTAAAAGGGCGATCCAGAGGAGGGATATGAACATCTGATATTCTCCTCATGCTGCTAGAAAGCCCATAAGAAAGATCTGGATGGGAGCTAATGAGGCTTGAGTGACCCTGTGCTGCAGATATCCCATAAGCTGGCTCAAGACAGCACAGAAAAGGGTGGTGTTTGACAACAGGAAGTTTTCATTCTTTTCGGGAAAAAATTCCTGTACCTTTTTGCCCTGTTCTTCTACCTGTAAAGAGTGTGTTCTGACCAGACAGTGGGCTTCAGCTGCATATTCATTGCTATACAATAGTCTAACTTTCCAATACTGTGGCTCCTTCCGGGACAGAAAATGAGGACTGATAAAGAAAGGCTCATATTCAAGGGAGGAACATAACTCTTTATTCTCTTTATTTCCTTGGGCACATGATAAATGTGTGACATGAGAAGAACATGGTTCTCAGAACTTTGGCTTTTTCATTGCTTTAAAGGCAGGGTTTTTTTTTTTTGTCATTTCACAAAATAGTGTTTGAAAAATAGATAAGGTTAATAATTGGGGGGTCTTAAATGCCCTTTTAAATATTTCAATGTTTTCATATTGCCTACAGCATTGTCTTAGTCCACTTGGGCTGCTGTAACAGAATACCATAGACGAGGTGGCTTGTAAACAAAAGAAACTTATTTCTTACAGTTCTAGAGGCTACGTCCACAATCAAAGTGCTGGCAGATTTATATCTGATGAAGCCTCTTGCTTCCTAGTTCATAGACAACCTTCTTCCTGCTGTGTCTCTGTGTAAGCAAAGCAGCAAGGGATCTCTCTGGAATCTCTTTTTTTAAAGGGCACTAATCTCACTCATGCGGGCTTCACCCTCATAATCTAAGCACCTACCAAAGTCACCACCTACCTGTTAACACCATCACATTGAGTGTGAAAACATCAGCATATGAACTTGGGTTTGTACTAAATGTAAACATTTAGTCTACAGCAAGCATCAAATTTAAAGATTTGTGACAAGTATCATCCCCCAACTTACACTTTAGGGGGATCACTTTGGTAGCAATGTGAATAACTGATGGGATAGGAGGCATTACAATGAGTGTTTAATCAAGAGGCTGATTGAAAAGCTATTTTAATGATCAGCATTATTTATTTCTATTAAGGCAGTGAAATAGCAAACTCAAACTATTTTAAAAGTCAATAGAAGGCAGTGACTTTGTGGAATGTCATAAAGAGTACAGTCGAATAGTGAAGAGATTTCTAATTGGCTTGTATGGGTGGATAGTGGTAACAACATGAATTGAGTATATAGAAGGAAAAAAAGATATCAGAGTTGAGGAGTGAGTGATAAGTTTGCTTGCACCAAACTGAGCTTAGGCCTGGTGGGGACAGACCTCCAGATTGGAACTATTAAGCAGATATTTAGATACATGAATCTAAAGCTCAGGAGAGTAATCAGGACAGTTTGGCTAGAACCACATGGGAAAGAGAAACACCCTCTCTAATTGTCCTATCACCTTTTAAAATTTTAAAGCTTTATATCCAGAAATCTGGCAGGCACCCCAGATAAAATCTGGTAACTGGATAGACATTCTCTTCAGATGCCCAGAAGTAAAAAAAATTCTGGAAATGCCAATAAAAGCAGTTCCATGCCTTGTTCTTACAAACTTATTTTATTAGTTAGCTGCCCCTAATTTTTCAAAACCCTGTGTTAATGCATGTCTGCTCTTTTTCTTAATAAAGGCAATTATATTTTAATACATTCGGTTGAAATACTGCCAAGAAGTTGCAGGCAACAATATGCAACTGTAACTGGAAATACGCAGCACCTACTTGGCCAAAAACAACCCTGCCAGAGACCACCCATTCACACAGCAAGAGAGCTCTGTATCATACATGTTCTGCCCCATCCATTGTTCCAGTGGTCCAGGGAGGGGACCCCCAAGCCTGCTGGAAACCTGGACCCTACTTAGGAAGGTAATGAAGAAAAAAAGAATATGTCATGTGGAGACTGTAATGCAGGGATGGAATTTAGGAAGTCCACACTCTGCTTTGTTCCTGGCCAGACTTAAAGACTGGCCAACTCCCTTAGCCCAGGGCTCTTTCCACATCCCCTGCCACTGTAGGAGCAGCCCTGGCAAGGCTTGGCTTTGGCTATGCCAACATTTGAAGAGTGAATTTGAGTAATATCAAGGTAGTTTTAGGTGCTTGATGTATTAGTTAAGGTCCTTTGATTTCAAATAAATAGAAACCAACTAGCACTGATTTGGGTTTAAAAGCTTTTCCAGGAAAGAATGCTGGAATATCACATGGAATCCAAAAGAAGTTAATAAAACAACAAAATGGGATAAGAATAGGGATTTCTCTAGAGGCACACAGTAGTTTATAGACCTTTTTGGAAGCATTTCAATGTATGTTAATTGGCTCCTAATTTCCAGGCTCCAGGCCTTGGGTAAAATTCTCAAAGGAAAGAACGTCACCTATTTTAACTAGCTTACAGCCAAAGGGTGCTACAGAGATAACATGTCAATATGGCTCTCATGACCCTAATCTATGGATCAGGACCCTTTTCTGCAAAAGAAAAGTGGCTGGGAAGATATTCCAATGAATGTCTACCATACTAGAGTAGTGGCATCAATTGGGGTGTTCAGTGTCAAGGTTTATCAGTGCTATCATTAGGTTATTCCATAACATCTCAGTGGTAACGAAACTTATTTTTCACTCACATTACATGCTGACTTCAAATAGGCTGTGGCTTCGTTCCAGGTTATGGGTCAGCTGCAGGAATATTTCATGGGTCTTTTTTATTCTGGGATTCAGGCTGAAGATACAGACCCTATCTAGGACATGCCATTCTTGTGGCAGACATAAATGAACAAATGTTGAAGCACAGAACAGCTCTCACAGTTTCTGCATGGACATAATTATGTTACTTTCTCTCACGTTCTATTGGCTAAAGCAAATCACATGTCCAAGCACCACATCTGTGTTGCTGGGAATAGTTCTCCCATAGGGAAGTACTGCAAATTTATAGTAACAGGTAGATATGTATAATCCTTTACAAGGAAGTGCATATGTATAATCCTTTACAAGGAAGTGCATATGTATAATCCTTTATGAGGAGGGGAGTGAATACCAGATTACTATGATAATATCTACTGGAAGTAATTGAAGTTGGTCTTCAGATTGAGGTACTGAAGTCAGCCTAGCTTCTGATGCCTTTTAGAGCTGGTGCACAAGATGTGGCCCTGATCACTAAAATAAGCATGAGCCACTTACTTGGGCTTATGCCTAGCTCTTATTCCTACTGTTCCCATCACTGTGTCTAGCTGTGCTTTGAGCTACTGATAGGCTACCCTACCTGGTAGCCCTGTTATCACCACTTTGTGTTTAGGCCAGTCTGACTCCTTTATATGGAACATAGCTGGCAGCTAATAGAAGGAAAGGTCAGGTCAAATTGTTTGATAATTTTGCTCAAGTCTTATAACAGCTAGACAGAAAATCAGTAAAGATATATATCAATTACTTAGAGGGGATTGCTGAAAGCTCTGTGCTGATTAATTTTATGTCTTAACTCAGCTGGGCCATGGGGTGCCCAGACGTTTGGTCAAATATTGTTCTGGATGTGTCTTTGCGGGCAATTCTGAGTGAGATTAACATTTGAATTGATAGACTGAGTAAAACAGATCGCCTTCCCCAATGTGGGTGGGCCTTGTCCAATCGAAGATCTGAGTGGAACCAAAAGGCTAAGAGGAAATTTTGCCCACCTAGCTGTTGTGCTGAAACATTATTCCTGCCCTCAGATAGGAACTTACCCCATTGGGTTTCCTAGGTCTCCAGCTTGCCAACTGCAGAACTTGGAACTTCTCAGCCTCCATAACCACATAAGCCAATTTCTTATAATAAATAGGTATATATACATATCTATGTGTATATATCTGTGTATGTGTATGTAAATGTGCACTCATGTATATATATGCTTGATATATATACTAATGGTTCTGTTTTTCTGAAGAACCACAACTAATATAATATCCAACTATAATATTTCAATTGTCTATTTCTCCTTTCAATGCAATCAGTTTTAAAATGTATTTTGGAGTTCCTTATTGGCATTTTTATCACTATAAAATTACCCTTTTTGTCTTTAGTAATATTTCTTTTTTTTATTATACTTTAAGTTCTGGGGTACATGTGCAGAACGCGCAGGTTTGTTACATAGGTATACACGTGCCATGGTGGTTTGCTGCACCCATCAACTTACCCGTCACTTACATTAAGTATTTCTCCTAATGCTATCCCTCCCCTAGCCTCCCACCCACCAACAGGCCCCAGTGTGTGATGTTGCCCTCCTTGTGTCCATGTATTCTCATTGTTCAACTCCCACTTATGAGTGAGAACATGCGGTGTTTGGTTTTCTGTTCTTGTGTTACTTGCTGAGAATGAGTCCAGCATCATCCATGTCCCTGCAAAGGACATGAACTCATTCCTTTTTATGGCTGCATAGTATTCCATGGTGTATATGCACCACATTTTCTTTATCCAGTCTATCATTGATGGGCATTTGGGTTGGTTCCAAGTCCTTGCTATTGTGAACAGTGCCGCAGTAAACATACGTGTGCATGTGTCTTTAGAGTAGAATGATTTATAATCCCTTGGGTATATACCCAGTAATGGGATTGCTGGGTCTAATGGTATTTCTAGTTCTAGACCCTTGAGGAATTGCCACACTGTCTTCCACAATGGTTGAACTAATTTACATTCCCACCAACTGTGTAATTCCTATTTCTCCACATCCTCTCCAGCATCTGTTGTTTCCTGACTTTTTAATGATCACCATTCTAACTGGCGTGAGATGGTATCTCATTGTGGTTTGATTTGTAACTGGAACTGGAACTATGCAGTTGACCAGTGATGATGAGCTTTTTTGAATATGTTTTTGTTGGCTGCATAAATGTCTTCTTTTGAGAAGTGTCTGTTCATATCCTTTGCCCATTTTTTGATGGGGTTGTTTTTCTCTTGTAAATCTGTTTAAGTTCTTTGTAGATTCTGGATATTAGCCCTTTGTCAGATGGATAGACTGCAAAATTTTTCTACCATTCTGTAGGTCATCTGTTCATTCTGACAGTTTCTTGTGCTGTGCAGAAGCTCTTTAGTTTAATCAGATCCCATTCGTCTATTTTAGCTTTTGTTGCCATTTCTTTTTGTTTTAGTCATGAAGTCTTTGCCCATGCCAATGTCCTGAATGGTATTGCCTAGGTCTTCTACAGTTTTTATGGTTTTAGGTCTTACATTTAAGTCTTTAATCTATCTTGAGTTAATTTTTGTATAAGGTGTAAGGAAGGGATCCAGTTTCAGCTTTCTGCATATGGCTAGCCAGTTTTCCCAGCACCATTTATTAAATAGGGAATCGTTTCCCCATTACTTGTTTTTGTCAGATTTGTGAAAGATCAGATTGTTGTAGATGTGTGGCATTATTTCTGAGGCCTCTATTCTGTTCCACTGATCTATGTATCTGTTTTGGTAACAGCACCATGCTGTTTTTGTTACTGTAGCCTTGTAGTACAGTTTGAAGTGAGATAGCATGATGCCTCCAGCTTTGTTCTTTTTGCTTAGGATTGTCTTGGCTCTTTTTTTTTTTTTGAGGGCTCTTTTTTGGTCCCATATGAAATTTAAAGTATTTTTTTCCAATTCTGTGAAGAAAGTCAGTGGTAGCTTGATTGGGATAGCACTGAATCTATAAATTACTTTGGACAGTATGGCCATTTTCACGATATTGTTTCTTCCTATCCATGAGCATGGAATGTTTTTCCATTTGTTTGTGTCCTCTTTTATTTCCTTGAGCAGTGGTTTGTAGTGCTCCTTGAAGAGGTCCTTCACATCCCTTGTAAGTTGATTGCTAGGTATTTTATTCTCCTTGTAGCAATTGTGAATGGGAGTTCACTCACGATTTGGCTGTCTATTATTGGTGTATAGGAATGCTTGTGATTTTTGCATATTGATTTTGTATCCTGAGACTTTGCTGAAGTTGCTTATCAGCTTAAGGAGATTTGAGGCTGAGACAATGGGGTTTTCTAAATATACAGTCATGTCATCTGCAAACAGAGATAATTTGACTTCCTCTTTTCCTAATTGAATATCCTTTATTTCTTTCTCTTGCCTGATTGCCCTGGCCAGAACTTCCAATACTATGTTGAATAGAAGTGGTGAGAGAGGGCATCCTTGTCTTGTGCCAGTTTTCAAAGGGAATGCTTCCAGTGTTTGCCCATTCAGTATGATATTGGCTGTGGGTTTGTCATAAATAGCTTATTATTTTGAGATATGTTCCATCAATGCCTAGTTTACTGAGAGTTTTTAGCATGAAGGCTGTTGAATTTTGTCGAAGGCCTTTTCTGCATCTATTGAGATAATCATGTGGT
Source organism: Hylobates moloch (assembly GCF_009828535.3). Taxonomy (NCBI): domain Eukaryota; kingdom Metazoa; phylum Chordata; class Mammalia; order Primates; family Hylobatidae; genus Hylobates; species Hylobates moloch. Next base: position 45,643,826 of record NW_026652293.1, read on the forward strand.
TTTTGTCATTGGTTCTGTTTATGTGTGAGGGATTATGTTTATTGATTTGCATATGTTGAACCAGCCTTGCATAACAGGTATGAAGCCAACTTGGTAGTGGTGGATAAGCTTTTTGATGTGCTGCTGGATTCGGTTTGCCAGTGAGGATTTTTGCATCAATGTTCATCAGGGACATTGGCCTGAAATTTTCTTTTTTTATTGTCTCTGCCAGGTATTGATATCGGGATGATGCTGGCCTCATAAAATGAGTTAGGGAGGATTCTCTCTTTTTCTATTGTTTGGAATAGTTTCAGAAGGAATGATACCAGCTCCTCTTTGTTCTGGTAGATCCACTGCTCTCTTCAGAGCTGCCAGGTTAGAGGTGTTTAAATCTACTGAAGCTGCGCCCACAACCACCCCTTCCCCCAAGTGCTCTGTCCCAGGGAGGTGGGGGTTTTATCTATAAGTCTCTGACTGGGGCTGCTGCCTTTTTTTCAGAGATGCCCTGCCCAGAGAGGAGGCAGTCTGGCCACAGTGGCCTTGCTGAGCTGCAGTGGGCTCTGCCCAGTTCTAACTTCCCACGGCTTTGTTTACACCATGAGGGTGAAACCACCTACTCAAGCCTCAGCAATGGCGGATGCCCCTCCCCCCACCAAGCTTGAGGGTCCCAGGTCGAGCTCAGACTGCTGTGCTGGTGGGAGAATTTCAAGCCAGTGGATCTTAACTTGCTGAGCTCCGTGGGGGTAGGTCCCACGAAGCCAGACTACTTGGCTCCCTGTCTTCAGCCCCCTTTCCAGGGGAGTGAATGGTTCTGTCTTGCTGGCATTACAGGTACCACTGGGGCATGAAAAATAACTCCTGCCACTAGCTGGGTGTCTGCCCAAACAGCCGCCCCATTTTGTGCTGGAAACCCAGGGCCCTGGTGGTATAGACACCAGAAGGAGTCTCCGAGTCTGTGGATCGTGAAGCCCGTGGGAATAGTGCAGTATCTGGGCTAGAGTGCACAGTACAGTCCCTAATGGCTTCCCTTGGCTAGGAGAGGGAGTTCCCTGACACTTTGTGCTTCCTGGGTGAGGCGATGCCCCACCTGCTTCGGCTCACCCTCCTTGGGCTGCACCCATTGTCCAACCAGTACCAATGAGATGAACCAGATGCCTCAGTTGGAAATGCAGAAATCACCTGCCTTCTGCATTGATCTCACTGGGAGCTGCAGACCAGAGCTGTTCCTATTCAGTCATATTGCCAGCAACCCTAGTGATATTTCTTAAAGTATTTTCTCTGATAAAAAGCCACTCCAACTCTCTCATAGTTATTGTTTGCATGGTTTGTCTTTTTCCTTTTTAAAAAATTTCAACTTTTTTATCTTTAAATCCAAGACTTAAAGATGGATCTTGCATTTTTATCCAGTCTGACAGTCTAGGCCTCTTGATTAAATTATTTAGTCCATTCATATAATGCACTTATTGATATGGATGGGTTTATGTCTACCACTTTGCTATTTGTTTTATACATGTCTCATGATTTTTGTTCCCCTTTCTGTCCTTTCTTTTCTTGTGTTATACAAATATTTTCAGTACACTATTTTAATTACTTTGATGTTTTAACTATATTTTCGAAGTGTTTTTTTAGAGGTTGCTCTAGGGATTTTAATATTATCTGTAACATCACAACTCATCTCAAGTTAACACTGACTTTATTCCAGCAAAAGATAGCAACTTTAAGCCAGTATAGCTTCATTTCCTTCCCCCTTCTTTTCATTTCCTTCCCCCAATATTGTCATCTATATCACAACTATATGTATTGTAAATTCAATTTTACTGAATTATAGCTATTGCTTATGCTTTTTTGAAGAAATTAATAGGTGAATTTTTTAAAGAAATTAATAGATGAATAAAAGTACATATTCTGGAATTTTTCATTCGTTATTGTGGATCCAGGTAATCATACAGTATCATCTCCTTTCAACCTTAAGGATTTTAGTATTTCTTGTAGGTCAAGTATGCTGGCAACGAATTCCTTTAGTTTTTGTTTATTTGGGGAAATTTCTTCATTTCACTTTTAACTTTTGAAGAATAATTTTACTGGGTATAGAATTCTTGATTGACAATTTTTCTTTCAACATTTTGAATAAATCATCCACTTCTATCTGGACTCTGTTGTAACCATGAATTGCTTCATTGTATGTGATGAGTTATTTTTTTCTTTGTTTTCAATACTTCTATTTCCTTTGGCTTTTAACAATTTGACTATGTTATGTCTAGATGGGGTTATCTTTGTGTTTATTCTACTTGAGGTTTATTAAAATTTTTAGATCTGTAACTTGAAATTTTCATTAAATGTGTGGAGTTTCAAGCATTATATTTCAAACTAGATTCTTTTTCTTCTGGGTCTCTGATACATGTATGGGAACACCTGGCATTGTCCCATAGGTACCTGAGACTATGCTCAATTTAACATTTTCCTCTCCTATTTAGTCTGAATCATTTCTACTTATCTTCAAGTTTACTGATTCTTTTCTCTATCCTCCCAACTACACTGTTGAGGACATCCAGTGATTTTTAAAAATTACTTTCAATTATTTTACTTTACTAGTCTAGAGTTTTCATTTGATTCTTTCAAATATCATTTTCTACTTATTAGATTCTGTTTGTTGATTTACTGCTAGGCTATTTTTAATTCATTGAACATAGCTTACTTTAAATACTTAAACATATCTATAAAGGCTACTTTGAAGTTTTTGTCTAGGAAATATAACATCTGGATTATTGCATCTCATCCCAGTTATTCTGTGTGAGTTGAGGAATACGTTTAAAGTGTCAGGCAATTCTCAAGGCTCCCTAGGCTTTCTTTTTCTTTTTGGTGGTGGGGGGGCTCTCTTTCGTCTTTCCATGCATGTGCAGTTTTCTATACAGCAGAAAAGTTTGGAAAAGCTTAACTTGGACCTTCCATGGCTTTTTTCCACGATCTCTCCATACAGCTTCTGACTGGTCTGTCAGTCAACCCAAATTGGAATGGCACTCTTGGTCTTTCAGTGCTGTGGGTTGTCTCCATCCAGTCCCAACCAAGTCTGACATTTTAGCTAGCAAAACTATACGTTTTTGCTTCCTTCCCCAAATTGAATTCATTGCTTCTGGCAGTAAACCTGCAGGGCTTGGTAGTCAATTCCAGGCCAACAAAGCTACTGTTTTCCCCCAGTAGTCTGGTGGTGGAAGAAAGAGGGGAGAAACCCCACACAAGAGTACCACAGAGTTCTTATTTTTACCCAAAGCTGTAGCAGTTTTTCAAAAGTAAATGTTTCTCATTTTTTTGTCTGCCTTTAGTCAATTCCTAGTGCCCTGAAGTAACTTTTTTTTACAATTTTGTCTAGTCTTACTTTTTAATGTAGAAGAAAATTACCAATTGCTTTGCTCACCATTACTAAAAGTAAAGTCCTTCTGTTTCCTTCTGCTTCAATGAAAGATAATACCTACCTCAGATTTCTGAGTGTGAAGTATCTAACTTCACATATTACAAGCATATATCAGTCATGTAATATTCCACAATTTTGCTGACTTACTATACTGAGGATGTAGGCATAGCTTGCAGGTATATTTCAAAGTAAACATAAAAGAAATGCTATTCTCAAATCTTTAAACTTGATTATAATTTAATAATAAAAATGAAACATAGTACACCTATATATTTTGCAAAACCCATTAAGAAAAAAAATCAGCTTGTTTACTAGCTAAACATAGGTATGGCAGAAATATAAATGGAACAACATAAAACAAAATACAATTATCAACTGTTCTGAATTATGTTTTTAATTATATTTTTAATGAATATACTATGATGTGTGTATTGGTCAAATTTTAAAATAAAGCATTTTTAATAACTTGGCAAAACTTATAGGTAAAGATTAGAAGGATTTATTAAAATGTAAAAGCAATTGACCTTTTCACAGCTGAAGGCCTTCTATTTCATAGCAAAATTTATTATCAACTCTAAAGTTATTATACACATTTTCTAAAGTTAGAACATAATTAAATAGAAATTATCTTTCTATGCTAACAATCTCAGTCAGTTTCAACTACAGGACCCAAAGTATTACCATCATTATCAACCTGGTATCAGCTTCTTTGAATTGCAGAAAGGAGGTACTTGTAATATGAGGGAACTTAAAAGCTCAAATCTAGAAACATTGAAAACACAGGCTGCTTCTATGAATTCATTCATTTCAAGATTTAAGACTTATGCTAGTTCCTTTCCTTTGGAATATCTGAGACAAAAATTAACACGAATTTCTATAAAATCACCCAAAAATAGGATCTGAGAAGATGGTGGAGTAGGAAACAAAAGCAGTCTGTCTCCCCATCCAGACAATGTGTGTGCTGCCAAATCTATCTGATATAACTATTTTGGAATTCTGAAGTCTATTGAAGCTTGAAAATTTCAGGGGAGGGCTTTGCTGGTAAATTACCATTAATTTTGGTCCATTTTATCTCTTAGGACAGTACCCATCCTGCCCCTAGACCAGTGGTAGGCAGCTGTTCTTGAAGCAACCTGCATACAGCTTGTGAAAGCTGAAGCATAGGAAAGGACTCTGTCCTCCAAATATCAGGGATCTGTGCTCTGATTGCTGATTTCTGCTACCAATCACAGAGGTGAAGACAAAGGGGCCAGTGGCCATTGTTTCAAGTCCCCTCATATCACAAGCATGTCCCACTCTGGCTGAAGTGACTTCCAGGGGACTTAATGGGCCAGAATTCTTTCCTCTTGCCCTTTTGTCTTTTTTCCTTTCTGGGAGGCAGATATTAGAGACTAAGACATTCAAATGCAACTGTATATATGAAGAAAATTAAAAAGTGACTTTGCATACCCAGGGAAAGGTTCAGGTTCAGGAAAACCTGTAAAAACCTTAAGTTTATACCTCAGGCTGATCCTTAGCACAGAGACAGCCTAGGACAATCAAAAAACAAAAATAATAAAAACAATAACAAAACCAGCACACCCTAGAAAATGGAAAGAGTCTGATTTCCAGAGTTACTACAAATATTCAGTTTTCAACCAAAAAAAAAAAAAAATAACAAGGCATACAAAGAAATAAAGTATGGCCCTTTCAAAGAAAAAAATAAAAATCAACAGAACTCTTCCTGAAAAAATATCTGATAGCAGATCTACTAGACAAATACTTTAAAACAACTGCATTAAAAATACTCTGAAAACTAAAGGGAGATCTGAAGAAAATCAAGAAAATGATATATGAGCCCAATGGAAATATCAAAGAGAACCTAAAATGAAACCAAAAAAAAATTCTGGAGCTAAAAGGTAGAATAATTGAAAATTTCACCAGGGGGACACAGGCGGATTTGAGTAGACAGATTAAAGAATCTGTGAACCTGAACATAGGATGATAGAAATTATGAAGTCTTCGAAAAAAGAGAAAAAAAGAAAGAGCAAAGAAAAGTGAATAGTGAAAGGGACCGATGGGATACCACCAAGCAGATCAACATATGCTTTGTCAGAGATCCAAAGGAGAAGAGAGAAAGGAGCAGAGAGAATATTTGAAAAAGTAATGGCTGAAAACTTCCCAAGTTTAATGAAATATATAAATATAAACATCCAAGAAGCTCAACAAACTTCAAGGAAGATGAACTCAGGCCCATACAGAGACACATTAAAATCAAACTAAAGACAGGAATTTTGAAAGCAGCAAGAGAGAAAGAGTGACTTGTTGCATATAAAGTATCCTCAATGAGATTATTGGCAGATATCAAAAACTTTGAATATATTAGTACACTTCCTTCTGGCCTCCAAAGTGTTAAAAGTACCTGCCAAGCACAAATCTTATATCTGGTATAACTGTTCTTCAAAAGAGAGGAAGAAATTAAAACACTTCCAGATAAACAAAAGCTGAGGGAGTTTATTACCACTAGACTTTTCCTACAAGAAATGCTCAAGGGAGTCCTGCAGGTTGAAGTATGAGGACACTAGACAGTAACTGGAAGCCATATAAAGAAATAAACACCTTAATAAAGGTAAATACATAGGCAACTATAAAACCTAATATTATTGTAACAACAGCTTGTAACTTATTGTTTTCTACATGATTTAAATGCACTTCCTAAAAATGTATACTTTTAGAAAAACAGTCTAAAAGCTAGTATTACTGCAACTTTGGTTCGTAACTCCATATTTTGCTTTCTACATAATTTAAGAGACTTGTGCACTTAAATAATTAGTTTATGGTTTGAGGCACACAATGTCTAAAGATATAATTTTGTGACAACAACCAAAGGGGTGGAAACTGAGCTACAAAGGAGCAGAGTCTCTGTGTGTTTTTAAGTTAAACTGGTATAAATTCAAATTAGAATGTTATAATTTGAGAATGTAAAGTATAATTCTTGTGGAACCACAAAGAAAATAGCTATAGAATATACACAGGGGAAAATGAGAAGGTAATTTAAACATTTTACTACAAAAAATCAAAGTACAAAAGAAAATAGTAGGGCAGGAAATGAGGAACAACAAAAGCTTTAAGGCAAATAGAAAACAAATAGCAACATGACATAAATCCTTCCTTATCGGTAATTAAATATAAAATGGATTAAACTCTTCAATCAAAATGTAGAGATAGACAGGTTTTTCTATCCTTTTTGCCAATCTCTTATATTTGGAGGCTGAATTTTACCTAGTCTTGGGGTACAGAAATCCCTGCACCAATCAATGAACATAAAATTGATCATTGATCAGTAATATTCTTGGGATGTATGGCAAAAGAAAGCAAAAACAACAAAATATTCTGGGGATATACTTTAAAAAACAAGGCCAAACAGGATCCCATCAGGTGGGGAAAACACAGCTAAAGATCAGTTTATATTAAAAAGTTTTAAAATGTGAAGAAATAAATGATTACAGAATAACAATTAATAGCCAAAGAGAGTGAGAGGATCAGACAATCCCCTCCCCAAACTGGAGATAATTAGATTAAAATTTTTAACTTGAAAGGGAAAATATCAGTGTTTAAAATATATAAAAACTGCACATATCACAGCTACAAAGAATATAACATATAGTTTACTTTGACATTATATACTAATATCTGTTTCTCCTCCTCTTTCCATCCCCAGGAAGAATGCATTTTCTAGCTACATTATAGATAGATGGAGCAATGTGACTCATTCTGTCTGATAGTCGTTATCAGAAACGTCCGTCAGTTTGGAGTCAAAGTACTAAAAGCTGGTGCATGACTCCTCATGCTGTATTGGTCTGCTCAGGCTGCCATAACAAAATACCATAGACTGGATGGCTTAAACAACAGAAATTTATTTTCTCATAATTCTGTAGATGAGAAATCTGAGATCAAGGCAGATTCAGTCCCTGATAAGGGCTTCCTGACTTGTGGACAGTCACCTTCTCACTGTGTCCTCACATGGTGGAGGAAGAGAGAGCAAATTTTCTGTCTCTTCTTGGAAGGTCATTAATTCCATTACCAGGGCTTCACCATTATGGCCTCATCTAACCCTAATTACCTCTCAAAGACCCTCACCTCCAAATCATCACATTGTGGGTTAGGGCTTAAACAAATGAATTTGGGGGTGAAAGTACACAAACATTCAGTCTGTAACACATATTTTCTTCCCCTGCCATCATGACTGAGAAACCACCTGTTTCAGATTACACAGAAACAAAATGTTGGTGGTCCCATCATCTTAGATTTATAAGTAACTATGTGGAAGGGACCATTCTACTAATTTTGTCAGGACATGAAACATAAACAAAATCCTGTTGTTTTAAGACAAGTTTAGGATGGTTTGTTATTGCAGCATAACCTAGCCTAATCTAATCTAAGACACTGTGGAGAAAAAGATCAATGTGAAAGAGAATGAAATAGATTATAGACACAATGAAGAAAATAGAAAAATGCAAATGAAGAATTAGTAAATGAAAAATCTGACAAATTACTCAGAATGCAGCAGAGCAATTATACTAGAGGTCCTAAACACAGCAATAAGTCAAAACTCTGACTTAAATACAAAAATACAAAATACAGAATATCAAGATTGGAGAAGATAAGAAATAAAATTGTATCATAAGCAGAGATAAAATTATCTACTTAAAATCCAAGAGAAACTAAGATTTCATCATGATTTCAGGTTACTGTATCAACAAACAAAATTCGGTTGTTGCTGTAAACCTGAAAAAATTTAGAAACTGTAAACACTATTTACGATACAACAGTACAAAGCACTTAGACATAAATCATTCAAAACATATGGAAGTATCTGTTGACATCTTTACTAAGGAAATTATAAAACTTTATTGAAGAGCACAAAAAATGATCTAAATAAATGTAGAGAGAAATCATGTTGGCTGGGCAGGGTGGTGGCTCACGCCTGTAATCCCAGCGCTTTGGGAGGCCGAGGTGGGTGTTATCACTTGAGGTCAGAAGTTCAGGAGTCCAGTCTGGCCAACATGGTGAAACCTCTTCTCTACTAAAAATACAAAAATTAGCTGGACGTGCTGGTGCATGCCTGTAGTGACAGCTACTCAGGAGGCTTAGGCGAGAGGATCACTGAAACCAGGGAGGCGGCAGTTGCAGTGAGCCAAGATTACAGCACTGCACTCCAGCCTGGGTGACAGAGCAAGACTCTGTCTCAAAAAATAAATATTTTTAAAAATCATGTTTATATCAGGGAAGACAGTCATACTGATGACATTTTTCCATAAATTAATATAAAAATCTATATAATTCCAATATGATATCTCTAAAATGGGCTTTTCAGAAAGTCAGGATGTTGATCACAATGTTTTATAATAGACTGAAAGGTCAGGAATAACAAATCCAATGGAAGTAGGAGATGTACCTTACCAGATATGAATAGTTATGAAAAAACAGTAGGGTATTAACACAGGGATAGAAAAACCATGAGAAAAAGAGTCTTTATAAAAGGATCTATACAAATATGGGAACCATGAAGATAATATAGGACATTAGATGTCTGTTAGAAAAGAAGGACTAATCAATAAATATTGGGGAAATTGGCTATGTGGAAGAAAGTAAAATTAGATTTTTTTAAATTTAAAATTTATAAAAGCAAATTCCAGAAGGTTTGAATCCACAAAGGTAAAAGCAAAACTCTGAAACTGTTAGGCAAGAGAGAAAATATCTCATGCCTTCAGAGTAGGGAAAGATTTTTTGTAAAACACAAAGTACATAAAAAAAGAGATTGATAAAACTGAATAAATTAGAAAAACAAATGTTTTAATGAAAGCCAGCATACTTGAAGAGGAAAGACAAGATAGGATACATCTGGCATGCAGATGTAGTAACAGTTTTTAAAATGTATGGGAATGATACCAACTTCAGGAGTGATCTGACTTCCGAGACGGATAAAGGAACAGGCTGGAGGAGCCAGGCTTTAGTTGTATATGGAATTGTTGTATTCTTGGACATGAGAGAAATGCAGCACAGTTTGCAACATGATTCTGTTAAATCTGGACAATGAATATACCTACATGTTTTCTGATTTTTGTATATTTGGAATATTTCATAATTAAAAGAATAGCTGAAGTCTATAATAATCACTCCTACCTCTGTGCTACTCTTGTACTGGGCTACACTCTCTTGTTATACTGTGCTTCTGCGGGCATAGAGATTAGAAAAAACTGCAAATCCTAAGTTGTTTATGGTAGTAGGCAGTCCCCCATACCCTTACGGTACCTGGTATACATGGGTGCTCAATAAATGTTTATTGATAAGAGATGTCCTTACTTCTCAAGATTTCCTGTGTTTTCAAAGCTCCCTGTACTTTTCCATTCCATCCAACATTCACCAAACCTGACTATAAATACTCAGTTAACATCTACTTAGCACTGTGAGGACAGGGAGAGTATCTGGTATAAAATATCCCCAGGTGATGCCCTGACACTTATGAACTGAAACTAATTTACAAAGTTCTTAGTATCCATTCTTCACTATCAGTAACTATCCAAGATTAGCCATTCCCACCAGACATGAAACATAAATTGGGTTCACCTCATCCATTACTTGCCTTCAAGAGTGACATTCCAGGTCTGCTCCTTCTTGGTTCCTTACCATTGAACTCTGCCCATCTGAACACTTTTCAAAGTGTTTGAACTCAGGTTACCCTCCAACTTTAGTGGCCCAGCTCTGTACCTAACTCATTAACCCTTTCTCTCAGACTCCACCTGGAATTCTTTTCATCATCCTCTCAACTTGGGCCATCCAGAAAGAATAATTTGGCCTGAGGAAAAGTTTGTACTTGCATTGATTTTAATATTGGGCCATTTGGATTTAGCAACCTGCCTACAAGAAAACTATCACTCAGAGCCACACAACTGGACAGGTCCTACCCATGAAGGCACCAAGAAAGCCCTTAGAATCCCTCAAACTTGAATCAATCCCAAATGGCCAGTTTCTGAACCACATAAAAATGCCTGGTGGCCAGAAATGACTCTAGGACTGCTTGACTTGGTGCCCTGCAGCCAGGCCCTGCATTGGGCAGGGACAACCTTGTGGTTGTCAAACAGTAACAGCAATGCTTACCAGTGCTGAAAAACGTGCTACATTGGACTAAGAAAGCTGGGATGGGTGAAATACGCCCTCATGGCTCTCTTCAGAAATGAATTTGATGGGGTGCTTGTTTTGTTTTCTTTCCAGTAGCTGAGGTTCAGACACTGCCATCTCCTAGCACTTAACATTCCTACGTTGGGCAGCACCACTGCAATCTATCACTTACACTCCCTGCTGACATTTTATGGGGGGTTTAAAGCAGCAGGTGTGTGAGATAGAAGCCATTGTCAATCATTTTATGAAAAATGCTCCACCCTTTCAAATGCCTAATCAGAGTTTTGATGGGTTACAGCTGGCTGCTAACCAGCCAGGATTGGAAGCTTTCAAGGCAAATAGCACTAATTCACATTGGAAGGTGAGAGAGTATAAGGCTAGGGAAAGGGGGTGTGGAGAAGCTGGGTCTGGGTCAAGGCCAACGCACTGCAATCTCATGGCTGAAAGTGGTGGGTGAACTCATCAATTAGAAGGAAGTTAGTGTAAAATTTATGGTCTTGCCTCCCTACCGTTGCTGTTTGTGTGGTGTTAATCACTTGGAAGTCTCCATTCGGAGGAAAGCAGCCCTAGGCAGTGATTGATTCCCTATTTAGATAACCTGAGGGAATCCCCTCTGAGGGTCTTGCTGAGGTCTGATCTCCTGCCTAGAGTGTATTAAAGGAAAGAGGAGAAACTGAGCCATTCCATATTAACATCCAGATAGGCTGTAGGATCACTTTTAAGTTTGTCTGATAAAATTGTGTTCATTCAGCTTATAGTATGCACCCCCTTCCTTATTTTGCACAGCTTTTGAGGATAGCACCATAAGCAATGCCTGTGGCCGTAGATCCTTGGCCCTTCAACATCCTAGTCCACCCTCACTTTTCAATGTCAACAGCTTACATAGTCTTAATCTTTTTTTTTTTTTTTTTTTATAAAACTCCAAATGTACTACAAGGGTCCTCTTCTGATCCAGCTGGCAGTCCAAAGCTCTGCCTATTTATAAATATTATCACGTACCAGAATCAGGGTACCATGCTTCTAAGTCAAGCTGAAGAGCTCTGGAAGTATGTACTCATCACTGGATGCTTGCACACTACTGAAAAAAATTAAGTTCTTGTCAGTCTTGGTTTTGTCCCTTGCTGATTGTCCATTCTCCCTTCTTGGACTTCCTGTCTCCTTCTTTCAACTTGGTTCCTGACCTCAGTTTGCTTACTTAGCATGTTCTATGCATGCTAGCTGGTGACCTGACTATGACTCCTGCATCTGACCTCAAGTGCATACCCTATTTTCATCTTTGAGTGGGTTCTGGCAGCTCATAGGACCTTTGTTTATTAATGTTTTATCCCTACTCAATACCTTTCTGGAAGGTAAGGACTGTCTTTCAGCTATACTTCCTATGTAGTAACTCAAATACAAAGTGATCATCTTCTTAATCTCTGCATTGTTAGTCCTTGAATCTCTATTATAACCTTAATCCAAATAGGATCAACTTCAAGGAGCTCACAATCCAGTACAAGAGCAAGATAAGTCAACTTAAGGAACTATTTACATTTACAAATGTCATGGCTGGGTGCAGTGGCTCACACTTGGAATCCCAGCACTTTGGGAGGCCGAGGCAGGCAGATCTCTTGAGGTCGGGAGTTCGAGACTAGCCTGGCCAACATGGTGAAACCCTGTCTCTACTAAAAATGCAAAAATTAGCTGGGAGTAGTGGCAGGCATCTGTAATCCCAGCTACTTGGAAAGCTGAGACAAGAGAATCGCTTGAATCTGGGAGGCAGAGGTTGCAGTGAGCCAAGACCATGCCATTGAGTTCCAGCCCGGGTGACAAGAGCAAAACTCCATCTCAAAAAATAAAAAAAAGTCACAAAGCAACCAGAAATGATGACACATGTCTGTAGTCCCAGCTGCTTCTGAGACTGAGGCAGGAAGATCACTTGAGACTAGGAGTTCAAGCTATAATGCACTATGATTATGCCTGTGAATAGCCACTACACTCCAGTTTGGGTGACATAGCAAGATCCTGCCTCTTAAAAAAAAATTGCCACAAAGGATGTGTGGCAATGTGGAAGGGACAGCCAAGACCTGAAAAGCTAAAATATCCTGGGAGAGGAAGATGATAATTTTCACATGGGGATCCAGGAGACCTTGCTTAGAACAGGTGATACTTATATTGCAAAGATGAGTTAGTTTTTCCCTAGCAAAAGAGGAGTTGATGCTGAAAAGACAAGAACCTAAGCTGTGGAGGACTGTGAATGCTAATGCAAGGACAAGGTTAAAAGATAATATCTTCACTAAACACAGAACTTTATTCTTCTCCCCCATAGTCTGTTCATACCCACTCTGGCTACTTTTTTCTCAACCAATGGGTGAAATCTAGGGCAATTCTCTTAATCCTTCTGCTCTTTTTAATCTCAGCAATAAAAAAAAAAACCCAGATGCATGTAAGACTCAAACTTTTCTACTTTCATTGAAAGTTACAACATCTTTTCACAAATCTGAGGAGTTAGCATCTTTTCTGTGTCTGGTCCCCTGGTTCACTTTTTCTCGCTACCTTGTTAGCCCAGAATATGGGCAGGGTCACAAAAGAGAAATATTTAAAAAAAAATTCTGATTGGTATGGCTGTGATTGGCCATCAGTGCCCTCTAGGATTGGCAAATGTTCAAAGCTGACATTTTCACTAGTGGGCTGCTTTTGTGGACACTTCAGTGATTACCTTTTGAGAACAGTCAACACTTTTTTTTACCAGAAAGTATTAGTTATCTGTGATCTCATAGGTATTTATAAAATACCCCCAAACTTAGCAGTTTAAAACAATAAACATTATATCTGTCTTCAGTTTCTGTCTTCAGGAACCCAAGAGCGCAGCTTAGCTGGATGGTTTTGGCTTAGGCTCTCTCATGACGCTGCAGTCAAGCTGTTGGCCAGAAATGCAGTCATCTGAAGGTGTGGCTAGGGCTAAAAGATATTGCCAAGATGGCTGCATTCAAATGGCTGTTAGTTTGAAGGCTCAGTCCCTAGCTGTGTGAATCTCCTCTTAAAACTGCTCCCGTGTTTTCATGACATTGCAGCTGGTTTCGTACAACAGTTTCACCCAACCTCATCATGAAGTCCTTTTGAGTCACATCTCATACTCAATCTTGTCACTCCAAAAGAACACATGGCTGGTATTTATGAGAAACATATGGCTTTGGGCTGGACACCAGGGGAGTGAGACTTGCTCCCAAAATAGCCCCTTATCTTTACTCCACCATTAGGGAAATAGCAAAACCTCTTGTTCTTAATACTTCTAGATGTGAGTCAAGAACAAGGTTCAGGGAACACATACATGTCTCTTGGATGGACATTTTATAGGCCTTCTTCACTAGCTGCTATCATTTAAATGTGTCCCCTCCAAAATTCAAATGTTAAAACTTAGTGGCCATTGTGATAATATTAAGAGGTGGGGCCTTTAAGAGGTGATTAAGCCATGAGGGCTCCTCTTTCTTGATGGGATTAAGGACCTTCTAAAAGAGGCTTTATGCAACATTTGGCTCTTGCCCTTCTGTCTTCCACCAACTAAAGGACACAGCATTCCTCCCCTCTGGAGGAGGCAGCCACAAGCTGCCATCTTGGAAGCACAGAGCACCCCTCACCAAACAACCAAACTTGCCACTGCCTTGATCTTGAACCTCCCAGCCTCCAGAAATATGAGAAAAAAATACTATTCTTTATAAGTTACCCAGTCTCAGGTATCTTGTTATGGCAGCATAAACAGGCTAAGACAAAAATTGTTACCAGGAGTTGGGTGTCACTATAACAAATACTTAAAAAATGTGTTATTGAGCTTGGAACTAGGTAATGGGTAAAGACTGAGACAGCTTTGAAGTGAATATTAGAAGGACCCTAGGTTGCCATGAATGGACCATTAAGGGTGATTCTGATGCAGGCTCAGAAGAAAAGAGCTGGAGAGAGAGTTTCAGTTGTCTTAGAAATTACCTAAGTGAATGTGATCTGCATACTGGTAGGCATATGAATAGTAACGGTCATTCCGATGAGGTCTTAAATGGAAATGAGGACCATCTTATCAAATTAGAGCGATGGTCATCCTTGTTACCAAGTGGCAAAAAGCTTGGATGAAGTGTGTCTGTGTCCCAGGACTTTGTGAAAGGCAGAACTTTAGAGTGATGAACTGAAACATTAGGTACAAGAAATCTCCAAGCAGACAGTGTTCAGGGTGTTGTGTAGCTTCTCTTAACTGCTTATAGTAAAATGTGAGAAGAGAAAATAATATTTAAAGACAAAATTTATAATTAAAAGGGAAGCATAACTTAAAGATCTAGAGAATTCTCAACCTGGCCATGTAAAGAAAAAACCATATGTAGAACAAAACCAAGGGTATGGCCAAGTGACTCTTTGACAGTGATTAATATGGGTAGAAGAAAGCCAGATGCTATTCATCAAGACAATGGGAGAATAATCTCAAAGGCATTTCAGATATCTTCAAGTATACTATGCCTACCACAGGCTTAGCGCACAGGAGCCTTGAGGGTAGAACAGGTTTTGGTGGGGTGGGGAGCCAAAGCAACTGTGAGACCTTACGACTTGCAGCCCAAGGCTGCCTAATGTCTCTTCCATTCCCTGCATTTTGGTTCAGTACTCCTTGGTCTCCAAGCCAAGGTACTCCTGTGGCTCAAGTGAGCCTGAATATGGCTCAGGCTACCACTCTGAAAGGTACAAGCTGTAAAACTTGATGGCATCCACATGGTGCTAATTCTACAGGCTTGCAGAGCATATACGCTGTGGAAGTACTGTTTACCTCCACCTAAGTTTCAAAGGATGCCTCAGCGAGCTCAGGGCCCAGAGAGAGAATGGTCAGTGGAGCAGGGGCACTGAAGAAAGCCTTCCTAGGGTAAAGCTTTGTGGATCCATGGTGGGAGGGACACCTCTACACCCCAGAGCTGTAGGGCCACCAGCATGCAACACCAGCCTGGAAAAGCTCCAGGCACCCAACTCCAACCTGTAAGGGCTACTGTGTGGGCTATGCCTAGTAAAGCCATGGGGGCATGGTCCCCTGGAGTCTTGGGGACCCAACCCCCACCCCAGTGTTTCTGGAAGACAGGACATGAAATCAAGAAAATTATTCTCAAGCCTTAAGACAATATTGTTTGCCTGCTTAGGTTTAGGACTGATTTGGGATCTGTTACCTCTTTCTTCTTGACTATTTCTCCCTTTGAATTGGAAATGCCTATTCTATGGCTGTCCCACCATTACCTTTTAGAATCATATAACTTGTTTGATTTCACAGGCTCACAGCTATAGGGAAATTTGCTTAAGGATGAATTGTGCCTTGAGTCTCACCCGTATTTGATTTATGTAAGACTCTATACTTTAGACTTTTAAGTTGATGCAAGAATGAGTTAAGACTTTGGGGGCTATTGGGATGCGATTAATGTATTTTGCACATGAGAAGGACATTAATTTTGGAGGATGGGGCAAAATGCTATAGTTTGAATGTGTCCCCTCCAAAACTCAGGGGTTGAAACTTAATGCCTGATGTGATAGTATTAAGATGTGAGGGCCTTTAAGAGGTGATTAGACCATGAAGTCTCCTCCCTCATGAATGGGATTAAGGCCCTTATAGAAGAGGCTTCACAAAGCATTTGGCTCTGGTTCTTCTGCCTTCCACCACGTGAGGACACAGCATTCCTCCCTCTTTGGAGGATGCAGCAACAAGCTGCCATCTTGGGAGCAGAGATAGCAGCCCTTACTAAATCATTAAACTTGCCTACACCTTGATCTTGAACTTCTAAGCCTCTGCAACTGTGAGAAATAAATTGTTCTTTAAAAGTTCCTTAGAAGTTAAAAGGTATCATATTAGCAGCATAAATAGACTAAGATACTAACCTTGAGATGAGAAAATATCCACAGAGGAGCCAGAGAAAAGAAAATGCCTCAGCATTCCAAAAACTTTCTTCTCAGCCCAATACACACCTCTAGGGTATAGAAACAATTGAGGTTGAACAGGCCAAGAGTCACAAAAACCCCCTTTGGTTACCATCTTTGTTAGGCATATGTAGAGTTTTCACCAACTGTTTTGTACCCAACTATCGAAAGCTTCATCCAAAAGAGAGAACCCACTACATTTGAACATGGTTATACCAGGATGAGGATTTCATCAATGCAAGCGTCAGCCAAGCTCTGCGTTTGGTAAGTCATTTGGCTTCAGGTTTTCCCAGAAGCAAGCAAACCCTAAGACAAGAATTTGAGGTGCAAGTAGTTTATCTGAGAAGGATTACCAGGAAATACCTATAGGGATGTAGAAAAGAAGAGAAAGAAAACAAGGGAACAAATAAATGTAGTATTATCAGATCAGCTACTGCTGTGGGCAACTGTGGTTCAATCCTGCTGAACTCTTAGAAACAGAAGAAAACACACCTATAGTTATCCAGTTTTTTTTCCCATTTGATAGAGGATATTCATCCACCAACTCCCTGTTCCTCATTGATTGAGGGCTGCTTCCTGGGCATTAATTTTCTGAAACTTCTGGCTTGCCCTTTTTGAAGGCTAAATTAAATACCATGCTACTCCAGGTAGAGTGGCCAACAATCTCAGTTTGCTTAGGACTGAAAGGCTGAAATGCAGAACCTTTATTGCTAAAATCAGGACAGTCCCAAGCACTCTAGGATGGTTGGTTACTTTACCCCTAAACAGGACATTTTGGATATTGGTAGAAGCAGACTTCTTCATGTACAAGTTAGTGCCAAGGAGATATATTCTGGGTAACAGCAACACCAAGAGAACATGGAAATTTTTGAATAAATGTTTTATTCTCCTAATGGTTTTCTTCTTAAACCTATCCTCACCTCCTCTGAATACGAAAGCCAAGCAATAATCCATTGCTTCAGATATCTTGGCAGGTGCTGGAAACAGAAGCAGCTAGAAGTCTGTATCTCTTCCTTTAGATTTTAAAGGCCTAAGTCTGTTGAAGAGAGTACACAGGTATCTCTGGGGAGGAGGAGAGAGGGCAAAAACAAAGGAAGAAGAAATTTTGAAGACAAAGTCATCAGTTCTCTTTATGTTCAGGTCTTAGTGCTGCCTAATGGTAAAGCCCATGGAGACAAATCAGCAAAAGGGGATTGTATTCTAGGCACAGGAAATACTGCTTTCATAGAGCTTACATGATATTTGATGAAGGCAGAACATTATCAAACATTAAAATATAAGATATTGGCTGGGCATGGTGGCTCACACCCATAATCCCAGTACTTTGAGAGGCCCGAGGTTGGGAGGGATTTGAAACCACCCTGGGCAACATAGGGAGACCCCATCTCTACAAAAATCTTTGAAAAATTAGCCAGGCGTGGTGGTGCATGTTGTAGTCCCAGCTACATGGGAAACTGAGGTGGGAAGACTGCTTGAGTCTGGGAGGTCAAGGCTACAGTAAGCCATGATTGTGTCACTGCACTCCAGCCTGGGGGAGAGAGCAAGGCAAGGAGTGTGCTAGAAAGAAAATAAAACAGCATGACAGGGGAGGAGTGATTTTATATTATTGGTCCTGAAGCCTTCTCTGAGAACACACTTGAGCTAAGAGCCTTCATGAAGACAAGAGCCAGTCATGAGAAAATCTGGTGAGATGGCCAATGGACAGAGAAGACCTCCCTTGTCCTTGACTTGCATAAGACTTTGGAACCATTCCACAACACTTGGAAGAATAAAGCCCCAATAATAATTAAGACATATTCTTCCCAGCTCAGTTGGACAGAAGCTGAATCAAAATGAAGTTTACTCTAAGGGGAAAACAAACACAGTAATATATAGTTTTGCACACCTGAATGGATGGACTGCTTCACTCAGTAGAAAAAATTGCATATGAGAAATGTGAAGACATTTTAGTGACAGATACATTTAAATACCTATATGTTAATCTAACTACATTGAATGCAATCCTCACTAAAACAATATAAACTTAATGTTAGTATCTCCAATTCACATGTAAAGAAAATGAGGATCAGAGTAGTAAAGGAATTTACCCAAGTAACACAGTTGAGAGCCCCGTTTGTTGATAAAATGCATTGTTTCTCTATAAAACCCACTATTTTCCCCATTTGCCACTGCCACCTCCATCCCTAATCACTGAACCTCTCTAGACCCCAAATTCCTTTTACCTACTTGTCTATTTATCTAATATTGAGTTTCTACTGTGTGCAAGGCTCTGTATTAGGCATAGATGAAGGCATGTAATTACACATGAATATGATGTAGTTCCTGCCCACAAAGAGCTTGAAATGCAGTAAGGTAGACATTCTCAAACACAATGCTTCTTTAAAAATTGTGAATGAAGGGTAAAGTTGGGCTGCAAGGAGATGGTGGGGAGTTGATATGCTAAATGTAAGCACATACTACCATAACTTAGCTACCCACTTTCCAGACTGACTTGGAGCCACTTTGAAGATTTTTCCCAGCTTACATGGTCCATTGCACCGTTGTTTTGGATGTAGGAGTCAGAACAGGCTGTGTTGGAAAATTCCTTCTACATATGTGTCCTGCAGTGTGGGGAGAATTCAGGCAATCCTAAAGTGCCACTTCAGCTACCTTTTCCAGCCTTATCTCCTGCTATTCTCCTCCCTAAACCCTAATTTCCAGGCCAACCTATTAGGTTTGTGCAAAATTGCAGTTTTTGCCATTATAATAATTTCATGCTTCTCCATAACGGCGTTCTAAATTATCTCTCTTCCATGTTTTTCCCCTTCTGTTAAAACCAATCTGCTCTATTCCCTGGAAAAGAAGACAGTGCAGCATACTTGCTGGAATTCCTGCAGTCAAAGGCAGGGCAAGGGGTAGTGTGAGACAGGGTAGTCCTAAACTCAGAATACATAGACCTGAATTCAATATCCTGCAGTAAGGCTTATAAGCTACATACTGAAAAACTTTCTCTCTCTCTGGACCTCAGTTTCCTCATCTGCAAAACATAAAGCCCTGTCTATCTGTCAGGGCAGCTGCAAGACTGAAGATAAAGACTCTAAAATACTTTGCATATTGTGAAGCAATCCCTCATGCATGTTTTTGCTTATGCAAATATAAGGGATTGTCATTAGTATTCAGAATTTTTCTAACTGATGTGTTTTTGCAAGAGTTTGGCTAGAAATATGATTAAGAAATGTCCCAGCTGGGCAGCTTCTTCCACTGCAGCTTCATTCAATAGCCACAAAGGGGATAGAATAGGCTTTTTGTGATTGTTTTTCACATAGTTGGAAACATTTCAAAGCATCAGATCTTTTTTTTTTTTTTAAGCAAACTCTGCTTTATTTGCATTCAGTCTATTTCCAGTGCATAAGGAGCATTGTAAATGTATGGTTTCAAAGTTAAAAGTGTAAAATAAAAAGACATATCTTCTATTTTTTAAAAGACTCAGGATTTGCAAAGAATTTATGTATCACTGACAATACTGATGGGACACATTCAAAAGGAGAATTGAGGAAGTAATTTTGGTAAAACAGGAAGTTTTTCTAGGCTGATGATAATGAAGTGTAAAGCTTTCTCCTTGACTGTTGGAAAAACACAACTTAGGCCTAATCAATTAGTCAATAAATCCTTGAGTAAACAAACAAAGAACCCAAAACTTATAGAAGAATATTGCTAAGTGACAGATACTGGAGAAGGAGCAGGTTAGGGGAGAGTATGATGAATTCACTCTGGAGTATATTGATTTCAAAATTCCTTTGAGAGAGACCATATTGGAGTTTGGATACACAAAAGTATGTATGAGTGATGAGTAGATCTGAGATACAAAGACAGCAGGTATTGGCAAAGATATGGATTGAAACTCTGGGAGTGGAGATGGTGCCGGAAGGGGAAGAGTTGCCAGCAACTAGGGGTCAGGACAAAGATGAGGATCCACCAAAGGTGGCTCAGGAGGAGAAACCGGAAAGGTGTTAAGAAAGTCAAGGGAATGTGGTGTCATAGAGGCAAGGCAAGAGTAAATCACGACAGAGAGGCCAGTGTTCAATAGTGATAAGTTCTTCTGATAAGGCTAGTACAATGATAACTTGTTGTTCACTGGGTTCAGCACCATGAAGGTAACTCTAGTGAGAGCTATTTTGGTGGAATTATAAGAAAGAACCAGATTGCAGTGGGTTGAAGAAGGAATGAAAAATGAAGTGGAGACAGAGCATAGACAGTTTTGTCAAGAAATTCAGCACTGAAGAGAAGGACAGAAAAATGTCAGTATCTGGAGGTGTATGTGGGCTTCAGAGAGTCTTTTATAAATTGAAAGAAACTGAAGCATGCTTGATTATGGATAGCAAGGGTCCAGTTGATGGCTAGCCATATGCAGAAAACTGAAATTGAACTCCTTTCTTACAGCTTATACAAAAATTAACTCGAGATGGATTAAAGACTTACATGTAAAACCCAAAACTATAAAACCCTAGAAGAAAATCTGGACAATACCATTCAGGATATAGGCACAGGCAAAGATTTTATGACAAAAAAACATCAAAAGCAATTGCAACAAAAGCAAAAGTTGACAAATGGAATCTAATTAAACTAAAGAGCTTCTGCACAGGAAAAGAAATTATCATCAGAGTGGACAGGCAGCCTATGGAATGGGAGAAAACTTTTGCAATTGATCCATCTGACAAAGGTCTAGTATCCAGAATCTATAAGGAATTTAAGCAAATTTACAAGAAAAAAACAACCCCATAAAAAAGTGGGCAAAGGACATGAACAGACACTTCTCAAAAGAAGACATTTATGCAGCCAACAAACATATGAAAAAAAAACGCAACATCACTGATCAGTAGAGAAATGCAAAACAAAATCACAATGAGACACCATCTCACTCCATTCAGAATGGCGATTATTAAAAAGTCAAGACACAATAGATTCTGGTGAGGCTGTGGAGAAATAAGAACACTTTTACACATTGGTGGGAGTGTAAATTAATTCAACCATTGTGGAAGACAGTGTGGTAATTCCTCAAAGATCTGGGACCAGAAATACCATTTGATCTAGCAATCCCATTGCTGGGTATATATCCAAAGGAATATAAATCATTCTATTATAAAGATACATGCATGTGTATGTTGATTGCAGCATTATTCGCAATAGCAAAGACATGGAATCAACCCAAATGCCCATCAATGATAGACTGGATAAAGAAAATGTAGCACTTTTCACCATGGAATACTATGCAGCCATAAAAAGGAATGAGATCATGTCCTTTGCAGAGACATAGATGGAGCTGGAAGCCATTATCCTCGGCAAACTAACACAGGAACAGGAAACCAAACACTGCATGTTCTCTTTTATAAGTGGGAGCTGAACAATGAGAACGCATGGACACAGGGAGGGGAGCAACACACACTGGGGCCTATCAGGGGGACAGGGGAAGGGAGGACATCAGGATAAATAGCTAATGCATGCAAGGCTTAATACCTAGGTGATGGGTTGGTAGGTGCAGCAAACCACAATGGTACACGTTTACCTATGTAACAAACCTGCACATCCTGTACATGTATCCCAGAACTTAAAATTAAATTTAAAAAAAAGAAAGAGTACAGTTGAGAGGGATAAATTGAAGACACAGGGGAAAGAGGCATATAATTTCCAAGAATACAAAAGAACATGGAAACCAACACAGAGATCAGGATTGCCTATCCCTCCTGATGGTACAGGGAGGCGATAACACCTGAGTCAAGCTACCTAAAAGATGAGTAAAATTTCTCCATGTAAGCGGAGCAAGTGGAAAAAAATAAGGAATTCCTTATCCAGTGCTCTTCTCTATTTCAGCACTGTGGACTCTTAAACTTGCTTGGACTGAATGGAAGAAAGTGCTCCAGAGTAACATTTTTTGCAGTCGTAATTTTTCTAGACCCATTTTTATAAATAAAATGTAGGTTTACCAATAGACACTGCAGGCTCCAAAAGGAGGGAGGGAGGAAAAGACCGTGAAAAACTACCTATTAGGTACTGTTTTCTCTATTTGGTGACAGGTTCAATTATAGCCCAAACCTCAGCATCACACAATATATCCATGTAGCAAATCTGCCTATGTATGTCTTGAATCTAAATTTTTTCTTGAAATGTGAGTTTACTTACACAAGGCTTATATTGTGTGTCTCCACCCAAGGCATATTTTTCATCTGGGTTATTTCCTTTAGAAAATGTGCAGCCAATGGTAGTGAGTCTTAACTCCCAGGTGTCTGTAACCATTTATATAATGCAATGGATTTCCTCACTCCCTGTCACATTTCCTCTATATTTCATAAGTGAATAGTTTCCTTATAATCATAGTACTGCCTAATTAGAACCTGTCCATCTCAACTGAAAGGGACAACTTGGCCTCTTAGGTGATCAGGTCTGAACTCACTTGATGAAAAACATCTTTCAGTGGTAAGAAGTTGGGAATTTGGTCTGGATAGGGAAGGAAGCTTAAGATGCAGAATATTCTGTGACATGCACTATCCACAAAGAAAAGCAAGCTGTAAAAAGCAATTTATTTTTTCAAAGTTAATTGTTACCAACTAAAACTCAATACACATAAGAAATTCACTTCACAGATAAAGGCACGGCATAAGATTCAAAATCTCTAGTAACTTTGCTGAAAGGAAGTAACATTTTCCACTACTCAATTGGCAATATTTTCTTTTAAAATACTAGTAACTAAAGTTAATAAATATATGGTTAAATCGGTCTATCCAATCATTCTTAGTATCAGGGTAAATTAAATTAATTCTTGTGGAAAGAATTATCCAGCTGGAATAAGTAGTTCTAAAGTGACTAATCCACTCCACCATCCCAATCTGCCTAAGCTTTTGGATCCCTTCCTCTTCATTAAACCAAGGGAGATCAGGTATTTCCAGCTTGCTCACAGTGGGCTATCTTTTAATCCATATTTCAGCTAACCAAGCAAACAAACTATTAGAACTTTTTTTTTTTTTTTAACTCCCTGAGCTGCAACATTAAAAGAAGAGTCCCTACTTAGTGGGCCCAAATCAACAAATTCAGCCTGATCCAACTCTGTTCCTTCCACCATTATCCCATACTCTTAATACCCATTCCCATTTCTGTTGTCCAGGTTGCCGTTTACATAAATTAGAGAACTCCAACACTTATTTTTGAGTGTAGCACACCTCGTCGTGGGTGACACTCTCAACCTCACCTCTAGGGGCCTGCTTGGACTTTAATCTAGTTATAGGTCTAGAAGCAAACAGAGGTGTTAAGGTGGCTCCTGAGGAGAATCAACATTATCTTGCCTGGCAACTGCCTCAGGGGAGGCCATCACTGTTGCCTCAGGCAGTGCAGGGTTTATCTCCTCAGACAAAGGTGGAAAGGCTGATGGCAGCATGGGTCGGGGAGGGGATGTTGCCACTACTGGGGATGGGAAAGCTGTTCCTTCTGGCACAAAGGTTCATGTGTGTGTGTGTGTATATATATATATATACACACACACCATATATATATAACCTCATATATGTCATATATATATATGAGGTTATATATATATGGTTTTATATATACATATGAGGTTTTATATATATATGAGGTTATATATATATACTTATATATAAGATTCATACATATATATGGTTCATATATATATATATAAAGGGGAATTTATTAAATATTAACTTACACAATCACAAGGTCCCACAATAGACCGTCTGCAAGCTGAGAAGCAAGGAGAGCCAGTCGGAGTCCCAACACTGACGAACTTGGAGTCCAACGTTCAAGGGCAGGAAGCATCCAGCATGGGAGAAAGATGTAGGCTGGGAGGCTTTATATTCTCTGGCAGCTGATTAGACTGTGCACACCAGACTAAGGGCGGGTCAGCCTTCCCCAGCACACTGACTCAAATGTTAATATCTCTTGGCAACACCCTCACCAACACACCCAGGATCAATATTTTGTATCCTTCAATCCAATCAAGTTGACACTCAGTATTAACCATCACAGATGGTGAGGCACCCAGGGACCAGCACCTAAAGGAAGGATTTACCACCCTTAGGTCAGAAGGGAGAAGGGAAGAAGGTGTTATCAGAACCTAGCTGAGAACTAGCACCATCTGACAGGGGTGTTGGGGAGACAGAGAAGAGCCATCCCAGTAGAACATTTGGGATGGGCTAAAGGGCCTGCAGAAGCAGATGGGGGGAAAAGCCAGTGAAATGTGGGTTGTTATTATTAAAGGGACACAATTTACATGAATAGACTGAGGAGTCCTAGAGACACAAGAATTACACCAAGAAACTCAAAATCTAAGAAGCTCAGATTTAAGTATGTTCAAATATCAGAAACTCATGATTCACCTGGAGAAAATAATTGGGTGAAATTGAGACTCTCGTTCCCGTTTCTATAGCCCATCGAATTTGCCTCCCATTCATTTATGCAAAGCATGCTGAGTTAATTTATATGTGTGCCTTCTTTTCAGCATTCCTCAGATGGGACACTTAGAAATAGTGGTAGCACATTTATTTGCTTAAACCTTTCCTGTGGATGAGTCTGCCCACTGCACCTGGGAAAGGGACTATGCCTCAGGAGGAGGCATAATCTACCCTAGCTATTAATAGGCTATCAGCCACCCCAGGGGCCATTCGCTAAAACACTCAATGAACATTTGTTCTTGGGGATCAGGTCCCCATGTCCTTTTCAAAAATGTGCTTGGAAACCACAGGGATGCCTGGATAGTAGCCCAGAATGTGTGGAACGCAGGGCTCCGGATTTTGCTGACCAAAAATAAAATGAATAAAGTCAGACATGTCTCTGGGAGTGGGCTCTGCATGGGGAAGAGAAGAAAGAGTGGCCACGAAAAGGTAAGGCAACTCCAACACTAACCATGGTAGAAGGCCACTACCACAAGGAGAATGAGGGAGATGGAGGAAGGAGCTATTGTTTCCAGAGCTCCAAGGAAGCTGGAGCCTCAGAAGGTCTACTCAGTAAGAACTTGGACCTACAAAGAGAGGAATGTCCAGTGGTAGCCAGAATCATGGAGAAGATGCAAGCCCTGTTGGAGGGGCTACTCAAAGCAGGGAGAGACATATTCTAGCTGGTATTTTCCTTCTGTCCATCAATTTTTTGCCAGGTTCTCCCAAAAATACAATCTGCTCTGAAGCCACTTGGCAAGGAATATTAGAAACTGAATTTCCCTGCAATGTAAAACTAAGAAGTGTGGGATGGGATGGATGTGAGATCAAACAAGCAAGTGATCAACACACCCTTCTGTGCAAACGTTCATCTCTGAACTGCCCTCATCAGTATCACCACATCTCTGAACTGCCCTCATCAATATTACCAGTCACCTGCCCATTGCCAAATACTATGGTAAATTCGTGTTTCTTAAACTCTCAACAGCACTTGAATCTATCATTTCTTTTCTTCTTTTCTTCACTTGGCTTCTGGGACACTTCCCTTAACTTCTGGCTTTTCTCCTAGAACACTTGCTATGACTTTTAGTCCCTTTTACTGGTTCCCCCCATTTCCCCATTTTCTATGTTGGAGTGCTTAAGGATGCTTTCCTTTGGTTATTTCCTATTTTCGGTCTTTACTCTTACTCCTTTGGTGATCCCACCAGGTCCTATGGACTTAAATGCCACCTATTTAGATACTATCACTCTGAAATTTCTATCCATAGACCCACCCTCCCGTGTTGCTCTGCCATTTGTATATCTGGATGCCTACTAGAGAGCTCCAGTTGGATGCTAGTGGGCATCTCAAATAGTGTATGTTCTAATTTTTAAAAATTTTTCTGGCTGGGCACGGTGGCTCACGCCTGCAATCCCAGCACTTTGGGAGTCTGAGGCAGGTGGATCATCTGAGGTCGGGATTTCGAGACCAGCCTGGCCAACATGGCAAAACCCCATCTCTACTAAAAATACAAAAATTAGTAGGGTGTGGTGGCTCACTCCTGTAATCCCAGCTATGTGGGAGGCTGAGGCAGGAGAATTGCTTGAACCGGGAGGCAGAGGTTGCAGTGAGCCAAGATGGTGCCACTGCACTCCAGCTTGGGTGACAGAGCAAGACTCGGTCTCAAAAAAAAAAAAAAAAAAGAAGAAAAATTTTTTTCTTCTGCAAATTTGCCCTTTTCCCACTTTTAGTTCAGTTCTGTGCTCATAGTAGATGTGGAATGTATATATACTCTAACAGCTATTGTGAATACATTTTTCATAATCATTATGAAGTATTTCACAAGCCTTTCATTCAACAACTACTGGCAGAGTGCCTGAGAAATGCCAGACCCTGCACTAGTCACTGAGCAAACAAAAGTGAATCAGAAGTGGTACCTGATCTGGAGAGAGAGAGGGAAAGATGGACATTTGTGCCTATTTGTGTATATAAAATTATATCCTCCACCCAGCTTTAAGTTACCTGAGAACTAGGGTACTGTAATGGTTCATGGAGTGGAAATGCCGGCTAGTTTGAGTAAGAAGCAGGATCTTGGGGGTCTCTTTCAGAAGCCAGGGAAGGTGCAATAATCAAACCCCAGAAAAGACAGGGACTTCTTCAGCAGTTTTTGGGTCTTTTCTCTAGTGGGCTGTAATAACAAGACTTAGCTTCAACTTCCATTGACACTGGAACAACAGAATCACAATGTGTAAGAACAACAAAGAAGATAATCTCTGTGCACCCCAGCCTCCTTACTTGTAGAATGGAGAGATGAATAATGCCCGCAGTGTGGTCGTAAGGATTAAAGACTATAAAATACGTGAAAGATGGAGCATGATGCTTGACCACAACAAAAGCAGCTACTATTCATGGGGTGTTTGCTATTTTTGTTTTTATTATTATTTATACCAATTTCTTGTTTTTTTATGTTGATGGAAGACCCAGAAAAAAGCAACTGACTTAATGTCACCCTGTAACTTAGGCAGGCACAGAACTGGGCCTGAACATTGGGCACCAGATTACGAGCCCAGCGTGGTCTTGATGACATCGTTGTGCCTCTTCATGATGTTAATCCTCTGGGCCACAGAGAATCCTAGAATCATCATGTTTGAAGGAATCTTCATGTTTATAAATGATTCATCCACATTATGCAACTAGAGATTGAACCTATCTGTGAATTAATGAAGTCCCTCCCCATCAGAGCCCATTTGGGGCAACCTTTAGTAGAAATCTTTCAGCGAATGCTGTATTTACACCAAACTCAAATCTACATTTCCCAATTTCAGCTGCCTTTGTTTTGCCTTCGGAAGACATTCAGAAACTGAATCATCAGAGTTTTTTTTCCTCTGACAGCTCTTGAGGTATTTAAAGAAATATTTCATCTCATTGTATTTTCTGTTTTCCAGTGTAAATGTTTCCAGCCATTCTAAGACAACAAACCTTTTCATTATCCTAGATTCTGGTCCTTCTCATCCCCTGGACCCTGTTAAATGCCAATCCTTTTATTTCTACCATATTACTGTTTCTCACACCATCCCATCTGCTCCATCTCCACTGTTACCACACTACTTAAGTTTATGATACCCTTTCACAGAGATTGTTGTAATTGCCTCTTTAGCCTGCTCTCTCTCTCTCCTACTCGTGTATCTTTTAGTTCACTATCTACACTTGCAGTAAGAATGATTTTTCTAAAATGCAAATCTGTTCCCATCACTTGGCTCCCCATTACTTACCAAATAAACTCTCCTTAGCATAGCATACGAAGACCTTCATGATATGACCTCTGATATCGTTCACCTTTACTCTCCAGTGATACTGAACTTTTGGAGGCAGACTTGGAATGGTTATTTTAACAGTTGAAGTAGGACATGAGAATAGTCATAATGAGGGTAGTGAGACTGGAGCTTAGAAATGGGCTAGATTTGGAAGGCCCTTCAAAGTTACACTCCAAAGGAAATGGTTCTCCTATCTCCACCATCCGAAGATGACCACCAGATTTCTGTTGTGATTGACAACAGTGAGGTTGTTGTCATTCACTGAGACTGAGATGCCCCAGAAGGAGCAGGCTGTGGGGACTGGGGGTGTGCAAGATAGGTGAGCACACTTTTCAGTGAGAAGTAGGGACCATGTAGCATGCACAGAAGCAAGGAGCCATGGGGGATATGCTACTGGAGGCTGTACAGCAATAATGCAGCCTCGTATGTAATCAGCTTTTTTGTTGGCCAGAGGCATGCTTGGTTCTTATTAAGCTACAAATTAAGTAAATTCTGGAGATGAAAGAATAATAGAGTCCTGACCCCTATCTGACCTTGGACTGGGAAAACAGCTTCAAAACAGCCATCGTATGTGATTGGGGAAGATTGTTTTAATTGTCGTAAAGAAACATTCTATTTTGCTTGAAAAACTTGTGTGTTTATCCTTTAATCATGAAGGATGCCTCTGGGTGCAGCAAGTCTTCATAACTTGTTTTACTTTCCATGAGTAGGAGGTCACCTATAAAGGAAGGAGAATGGTTCATTATTTGGCATAGGAATAAGAGTTTGGCCAGACTAATACCTTATGTCTCCAAGAGCAGTAGAACACCACATAGTGACCTCATTGGTGGCCAGTTGAAGTCAAAAAGTCAGAATAATCCATTTTAATAGTGAAAGCCACCATTTTGTTATAATAGGTACTAACACATGATCAATAATTATACAAAAATATGTTCTTAAGATAGAGACATTAAGGTCCAGACAAGTGAAATAGCTTGTCTGTGGTCACACTTCTGTTGGGTATAAAAACAGACCCTGAACCCAGATCTGTCTGACTCATCGAACACAGCCTCCTTATGCCCTTCAAAACAATAAAAAGGTTAAGAAATGGGTTTGGCTTATTAAGTAGCTGTGTGCAGAGATATGTAGTGGCATGAGTGCACAATAATTTGCCACAAGACCTGAGTTTAGGTGTAGGGACAAGAATTACTTTCTCTTAACTGTGTAATTCTAAGCAACCCACTTCATCTATTTTGCACCTGCAGCGTAAGACTATTGTCTCTTTGCCTAATGATTTTGCTTTGATGTTCAAGCAAGAATAGTTAAATAAAAATGATTTATAAGCTTTAAAACCTTATACACATGCAGAGATATTAGTCATGATAATTCTTATTATGATTGTGATTATTATAATAGCAGTCATTTCCTTTTCCTCTGAGCCCCAATTACCACATCCATAAAACGTTTAGATTTCACCAAATAGTTCCTAGGACCCTCTGAGCTCTATTAGCAAAGAATCATGAGATTTTTAAGTACAGAAATTAAGGCTCTAGGGTATAAGAAACACTGGGGAGACCTCCTTTGGCTGAGACGATTGCAATGTAAACTGAAAACAAGGTGCTGTCAAATACTGTCAACTTAACAACCTTGATTAAAACTCAAAGAATAAAGCCATCAAAACCCTAGAAAACCAATCTAGAAAACGAATTTGTCCAATTAGTTTAGAAAATCAGTTCACACGTGCTTTGGGGCCACCTAAATAGGATTACATTTGTGCATGATTGGCAATGAGCATTAAGCCATAGATGGAAGCTTGCCCTGGGCTAGAGAGGGTGATAATATGGAAGACTTTATTGCCTGAAGAGTCTCCCCTACTGTAGCCTTCACCCATGAATACTTCACATTAGGTAGGTTGTAGAGATGTGTACATTTTAAAGGCTTTAAGGCATTCTCCTGTGAAAAGTCCATGTGAGATATTTATCCCTCATGTTCCTACAGCTCTGGTCCTTTTCTAAGCACTTTTGCATCCATTTGCTCATTTGAACACAGCATGACCCTGTGGAGGGTCCCAGCTGAGAAGCGTGAAGGGTGGGATGGGGCCCAAAGCCTGCCACCTACTTGCAGTGTGGGACTCAGAGGAGTCTGAGTTTAGCTCAGGATTCCTTTCAGGAGGACTTCCCTGATAATCTTTTCACAGGACAGCCTCTTCATTTCTGTAAGCACCAGGCACTCTATTGAGTACTTTGAGGAACTTCAAATGAGCTAATGGCCCTGCTGTGGTCAGGAGTGCTGGCCTCAGGATCCCTGGGTTCAAATTCCTAATATCACTACATCCTGGTGCCATCTTGCAAGAAGAACCTAACTTCTCTGTGCTTCAGATTTCTTGTCTTAAAGGGACAAAATTATATCTACCTTGTTGAGTTTTATTTTTTTGAGATAGAGTCTCGCTCTGTCGCCAGGCTGGAGTGCAGTGGCACCATCTCAGCTCACTGCAACCTCCGACTCCCTGGTTCAAGTGATTCTCCTGCCTCAGCCTCCTGGGTAGCTGGGATTATAGGCATGTGCCACCATGCCCAGCTAATTTTTGTATTTTTAGTAGAGATGGGGTTTCACCATGTTGGCCAGGATGGCCTCTATCTCCTGACCTCATGATCTGCCCACTGCAGCCTCCCAAAGTGCTGGGATTACAGGTGTGAGCTACCATGCCTGGCCTTAATAAAAATGAAAAGACATAATCCATTGAAATTATTTACATTAGGGCTTCTCAACATGCACACAATTGGCATTTTGGACTAGACAATTCTTTGTTGTTGGGAACTGTCCTATGTACTGTAGGATGTTTAGCAGCATCACTGGCCTCTACCCACCAGACGCCATAGCACTCCAAAAATGTCTCAGACATTGTCAAATGTTTCAGGGGTTGGGGGGCAAAATTAATTTCCATTGAAAACCACTGCTTAGGCTGGCACAGTGTCTCACATCTGTAATCCCAGCACTTTGGGAGGGTGAGGCAGGCAGATCACTTGAGGTCAGGAGTTCAAGACCAGCCTGGCCAACATGGTGGAAGCCTATCTCTACTAAAAATACAAAAAAAGAAAACCAGGCTTGGTAGTGGGCACCTGTAATCCCAGGTACTCAGGAGGCTGAGGTATGGAAATGCTTGAGCCTGGGAAGTGGAGGTTGCAGTGAGCCGAAATCACACCACTGCGTTCCAGTCTGGGCAATATAGTGAGACTCTGCCTCGTGTGAAAAAAAAAAAAAAAAAAAAGCCTAATAATAGCTCAATGAATATTAACTATTACTGTAATTTGTATTATTGTGTTGTGATTATTAATGTCTTCTGAAGATGAAGTACAAATCTCCCCATTCTATACTACTATAGAGAAGAAAGAATTCAGTTTTTAAAGCTGAGATAAATCAAATAATTCTAGTACCACAGATTTGCTGGCTCTAGTTCCCCCCATGTATTAAATAGGCACAATGTGGCTATTTCTTAGGCTAGTTGAAGATTCAGTAAGCAAGCGCAGATCAAACAGCCTGGTGCCAAAGAGTAGGAGATCAGCGGCTGTTACCTGAATCACATTGTTTGGCCCCTTTGAGGAGGGGTGCTCTGGAAAGAGCCCCTGCCAGCCTCAGAGGAAGGGACATTGCTGGGCAGCAGGTCACATGCAGTGCTTGTCTCAACAGAGCAAAGTCACATGTGGCAAGCACAGCTGGGGGCAGCTGTTCCCTCGTTCCCTGAGGATAAAGCCCTGCTCTGTGGATGAGCATTTTTTGGCATCAGGATAGACACAGCTAAGCCTAACTGGGTATCTGCCAGGCTTGAAGCTGACCCAACCTTGCCCACCCATCTGCAATTCTTTCCTGATTAGGAAGAAAGTAAATTCACCTCTGAGTCCTCTGCCTCGGGAAAAAAACTCTACTTTGCCTGACTTTCAAGATATACAATTAGGATTCCCTAAAGGTTATTGGTGTCAGACTGGCACACAGTAGGTGTTTAACATACTTTCTAAAACCTTTTATGATGCTAGTTTTATGTATCTTGCTTCACTTAATCCTCACACTAATCTTTTGGAGTCAATATTATTGAATTTTGTAGATGAAGAAAAGGTTCAGAGGGTTAAGTGGATTTTCTAACAAAACATAACAAGCCCAGTGGTGAACCTTGCATTTGAACCCACATCTATCTAACTCTGTGCCCTGTGATCTTTCTAATATTGCACCTGTAATGTACAAGTCTGAGAAAGAAAACTAAATCGGGAGGCTATCTCATGATTTTTTTTTTTAACTCTCAAGCAGGTGAAAAGATTGGCCACTCACACAGACCGAAGTAACAGATTAGTCTCTCCAACTTCATTAGGAACAATTTCATATCTCTGAAGATTGTGTCTCATTTATTTGCCCTTTTTCCAGGCAGGCCCAGTGTTAAAGGCTAAGAATTCCGATCTGAAAAGCCCAAGTCAAAGACCTCTCCGAATTTGAAAAGCCCACAGGAGAAAAACAAGAGATAATCCTTTGACATTTCTTTGCAAGATCCCAATTGTGGCAAATTTTGTGTTCCCAAGTGCTGTGGAGGCACAAGGCAGCAATGACCTTCTCTGTCTGTGAGAGTCAGAGCTTCCCAGTAAAAGAGAAATGAACTGAATCTTAAAGGGGAAGTAGGAAGATGTGCACAGTGACTTGTCCCTGAACCTGGTCCTGGTAAAGGGAACTTAATGTTTAAAGGCATAGTGATGTGTAAAGCAGGTGTTTAGGAAGCAACAAGTAAGGCTATGTGGTTGGATTTTAACATCTGTCATTAGGATGCAGACCTGGCTAAACATTTGCCAGCTCATCCATAGCCCTCTAGTATGTCAGAGCCAGACATTCACGAGGTAACTGAAACCAGAGAAGGAAGCTGGCCTGTTCAGGGACACTGGAGAGCAAACCTCACTCCTGATTCCCAGAACAACACTTCACCAAACTGAGCTGCCTCTTGTGTAATCACGCTCGTTCTCATTTGGAGACACTGCCTATGTGTCTCCTGCCTGGCCCAGATTCCTGGGGTCTCAAACCACATGAGACCTCGGAAGGGTGCATTAGTCATTTGCATTACTATCCGACCAGCATAATTTCCTGGCCATGAAGCCTCCTGGCTTTGGAGATGCGTAACATGTGCTCATTTCCCTGCAGGGTTCAGCTTCGTTTAAGCTTAAACAAATGAGAAATGCTATGAAAAAATGTACAGTCCTTGACCTTTGAGCTCTTCCAGTTGGCTGATGGCCTTGGGTGAATTCCTCCCCCATGAATCAAAGTCAGGAGCCAAGTTGCATTGTTTTAAGGACTCCAGGCCCAATGCCTTTCCCCTGTTGGCAATGCTCTCTCATTCCCTCCAAGTCCTACTGAGTCTTTGAGGCTCAGGCCAAGTGCCATCTCGTCTGGAAGCCTTCTCCCATTCCACCTCTCCACAACATCCAGTCCAAAGCTATCACTCTCTTCTCTGAACTTCTAAAATACTGTCTCTAATATCTATTCCACACCCAGCATATTTTAATTAAAATGTAAAAAGGAAAATACAAATTTATGTATTGTTACTTCCCCAAGATTATACACTCTGAAGGCTTCCCCCAGCCGTATGGCATTGTCTGTCTCAGGCCAGTGGCACCTTGGCTTACTTCCACCTTGGGATTGATGTCATTCCTACCTCCCAACACACTGTTCTCACTTTGTTTTCCTTCTCTCCACCTCCATATCCACTCATCTGGCTTTCCCTACTGGGTCTTAGTAGATATGGAACATTTAACCATGGGCTACAAGTTACCAGGTGACCTGAGCTTCCCATGATTAACTGGCTGTTGTCTGGCCCATCAAGCCATAAAGTTGGGTGTGTTCATTAGCACTCTACCATCAAGTGGAAGTCACGTATAGGAGATGGGGTTCAAACAAGCCCTGGAGGCACAAGTAAGTTATGTGAAGAAGTGACCCAAATGCCCATGGTCCTCACTCCTATGTTACCTTCTATCTCCCAGCCTGCACCCTACATCCTCATGAGAAGTTTTCTATGATGAGTTGACACCTTTACCTACTTCCTGAATGACTACAGAAGCCTCTGAACTGGTCCCCTTGACTCTAGTCCCTTTCACTTCCTTTTCTCCACTATAACTTGCCAACGTGATCTTCAAAAAATGCTGCCCTGAACACATTGTTCTCAGAAAGCTATGGCCCATTCCTACCCCTGTTGCTTGCAGAATTCCTGCTTACTATTCAAGGCCGTGCTCATACTCTGCTTTCTGTTAACACTCCCCAGAGGGTGCAGCTGGTTGGTGCTTCTCAAACGTTATTCCCAAAGGACCCTTAAGGGCACAGAAAATTGAGCAAGTGTTCCTGAAGGTCCTAAAGGTAAAGCCCGAAACAGATCTCTACAAGAGTCCTTCCAAGACCAATGGCTTATCTAAGAATTATGTCAACTTTACCTTTATTCTATGATATTTCTGGGTGATTCAATATTACCTAATGTGAAGTTACTTACATTTTCCTAGTAAATGTGATATTCTGTAAAAATATGCTATCTTTATTCTCTAACTCTTTATGTAGCACTGACATGCCACCATTCCTCCCCCACATAAGAATTTCCAAGTTTGAGAAACACGAGCCCTTGAGTACTTTTTTATTCTCCTATATCTCTCGGGCATGGTTCTGTGCCTGAAAAGTTCAGGAAATTTCACACTATGCTCTGGCGATATGCACAGGACAGTCCTAGGCATTTGGAGTGTTCATAGATTCTCCATATCAATTAAAGATTGCTTAAAATTGAAGATAAGTCATGACTATACACAGTGAAAATACTACTAAACATCGTGCCAGGAATGACAACTTACATAGTGCTGACTAACCAAATACTTCCCTAAGCTCTTCATGTATATAAACACACTGAGTTCTGAGAACCATACCATGAAATAAATACTGCTAATATCCTCTTTTCAAATACATGATAAGAAAACTGAGCTTGGCTTTGAAATAGGCATTCCAGCTTCAATGACCATCACCTTAACCACTACATTAATACTTCTGAATTGTCATTAATATTATCAATAAGAGTAATAACAGTAATAGTAATAGTAACAACTGCAGTAGCAGCTACAATCACAGTAACTGCCCACACACATGCACACCCTTTAGAATTTAAAGAAATCATATAAAATCTTCTTGAAATCCCGATAGTACTGATTTGTTTGCCATAAGACCTTCATAAACAACTGCTCTCTGAGCTCTATCTTCCTTTTCTACCCACAGAAGTTCATGCAGAGGTCTCCCAAGATCCCTGTGGTTAAAAGTTTCAGTGACATCATGTTGAAACTAGATTGCTATGCATACAAATTGAGGTGGCTCTGTGACTATAAGTATCATGGGCAATAAGAAGGTGAAAATTCAAAGATCTCAATGCTTCTGATTGACATTCAAGGATCCACTTTGGTCTGGCTCCTACTAACCAATAGGCAGTCCTTAAACTTGAAGTCCTTTCCCAGAATAGAATACTTGTTGACTAAATGCAGGCTGGTATGCCCAAATAAATTGTGGAATAAAAGGAAATAGGATGCGGCTGTGTGCTCCATTGACCTCCTCCCACCTCCCACACTGACCAGGTTCCAACAGTGGCTGGGTAAATGGGGTAAAATTGTTTCTTCATTGATTCTTAGGTAGGACAATATTAACTATTGTCAAGTGCAACTGGGTTACCACTCAAACAGGGAATACGGGAGCAAATGGAACCAGCTCCTGGTTTTGATTCCAAGAAAAGACTCTTATCAAAAGAATTCGAGGGAGCCAATGTGGGCATGAAGGGGGTCACTGATGGTGTGTGGCCCTGTGCGGGATCATTATAAATCACTGACATCATTGATGTCAGTGTAACATGTGTCCATTCCCACAGCGGAAAGGATAGGGCAGTGCTGGGACTGGAGTCAGTCAGTGGCAATAGGAGAAAGTCCTAGCAGAAGAGAAGCACCACCAAAGGTCCAGCAGTAGAAAAAGGGAGCCAGGGACAGACTAAGAGTTGTCTTTTAGCCACATTTCTCAATCAGCTGGAGGGATATCTGTTAAATGGATGGCGGACCAGTGATTAAGGTTAGGATTCTAAGATTAGGGGAAGAACCAAGAAAAGACTTTAGGCTTGGATTTAATTGGATTAAATCCTCAGTAAAATGATGGTGATGTTACCTCTGTCACTGGGACATCATTGATTCCTCAATGTCCCAGATGTGAGGATACTGGTGCTCAGAGAGATAAAGTAACTTACCCAAGGTAATACAGAAACAAATGTGTGGCACCAGTATTTGGAGTAATATCCATCTGATCACAAGGCTCATTTTTTAAAAAAAATATATTCTAACAAGAAGTTCTGTTTCTGACCAAGGATATACTGTTCTTTAAAACTTTAAAAAGGTGATGGCTTAAAACACACTAGAAAGTTTAAATTTAAACTTTCTGGTCCTTTGTATAAGACTATAAGATATGGCTTCCTAAAATCTAAAGCTCTCAGAAGTGCCTTCATTACTGCACATGACTAGGTAAGCTGGTTCCTGGCCTCAGCAGGATGTGGGTGAGACTGGGGTCCATCAGCCACATGTCCATTCCCGGAGCGGAAAGGATAGGGCAGTGCTGGGGCTGGAGTCAGTGGCAATAGGAGAAAGTCCTAGCAGAAGAGAAGCACCTCCGAAAGTCCAGCAGTGGAAAAAGGGAGCCAGGGACAGACTGAGTTTGTCTTTTAGCCACATCTCTCAATCAGCTGGAGGGAGATCTGTTAAATGGATGGGGGAGGAGTGATTAAGGTTAGGATTCTAAGATTAGGGGAAGAACCAAGAAAAGACTTTAGGCTTGGATTTAATTGGATTCCTCCCCCAAAAAGTTACCAAAATGTGGTATCAGAAACACATCTTAAGGCTAATTTTTTAGGAAGGTGAGCAGAGTCCGCATATCAAAAACAGGTCAAGGCAGGAAAGGGATAAGAAGAACAAGTAACCTGATGCACTTGAAATTCCAAATAAGGACTCCTTATGGTCTTGTGCCTAGGGACAGCATGCATGGGATTCACCAAATGCTGGTATCAGAAAAGGCGTTAGAGGCAGAGAAAATAGCATCCACCAAAACATAAAGGCTTGAATGTATATGGCATTTTGGGAAATATTGGGCCTGTGACTGAGGAAAGTAGTACTTAGAAAATGTCAGGTGGAAGCAGATTATATAAGACCTTGAATGTCAAATTGCCTGGAATTGCACTGTAGGAAGTCAACACATCTGGGTGATGCTAACTGGTGGATGACAGAGGGCAAGAGGAAGACACAGGGCCTGTGGTTGGTGCTTAGCAGAAAAAAAATGAATAGTATGATAAATTCTGCTGTAGGATGACACACACAGCAAATAAGTGAATTAAGATATTTAAGCTAGAAGAGATCTTGGAGACTAATTTCTTCATTTTATAGTTCAAGATACAAGTCTATAGAATAGGAACTCATGGTCATGTTAGGCAACTAGAACCTAGTGCTCTTTCCATTCCATTGTACTTTGAGATTGCAAGGTTAACAGAAAACCAATTGAGTTCTCAAAAATTTGATATTGTCAGTTATAAAAATAAATGAGAAAAAAAGTCTAAGTTGCTTGTGGCCTGGGAGTGGGACTGAATAATAAAACTCAAAGCCAATTTTCTGACCTAATTTCAGAGTCCAAGAACTTGACCATGGACCACCCTTGGCTCTTCTCCCCAGCTTCTGCAGGTTGACCTCATGTGCACTTGATCCCTCGGTCTTCAAGCCTTTTAACTCAAAAATTGCATAAAACATTGCAAAGTCAAAAATATAATTGCAAGAGATTTTCTGTTTTGCATGGAAATGAAATCTAATTCCAGGAAACAGCTAGATGCCAAATCCACAGAAAGGTAAGATCAATATGAAGATATATCCATTCAAGTTACTAGCCACTAGCTGGTAACCCTAAACAGAGGGGTAGAAAACAAACTTTAATACCTGGGTTTCCCAAGAGAGCAAAGACCCACTGCTTATTTCCATTTATTTTCTCAGCTACACTGGTGCCATAATTGAGGTAGAGATACTCGAAAGAGCAAATGGAGCCCAGAGTAGGAAGCCACCATTACTGGGGAGACCAGAAGGCTCACCAGAAGAGGTAACATTTGAATCTGTTTTTGAAGGATTAGAAGGTACTTCTCCTGACAAAAGACAGGAGGAAGGTTATTCCCAACAGAAGAAATAATTTATGCACAGACATAAAAGGGACAGTTGAGTAGACGGCCAATATAGTTCAACATGACAAGAAAATGAGATTGAGAGTATGGAGAAAGAAAAGCATTTCAGGCTTGTGCAAGGGCAGACGTATAGAAGAACACA
This sequence comes from Hylobates moloch, assembly GCF_009828535.3. Lineage (NCBI taxonomy): Eukaryota > Metazoa > Chordata > Mammalia > Primates > Hylobatidae > Hylobates > Hylobates moloch. The sequence goes on from NW_026652293.1 coordinate 45,682,348, forward strand.
GTGTGTCAGAACAATGTCAAATAGTTACGTGTGGGTCGAGCCGAAGTACAAGAAGGAATATAGAGGGAAATAAGGCTGCAAAGGGGAGGGGTCAGGCCAAGGACGGCTGTGAATACCTGGCTACGGAATCTGGCTCTTATTCTGCAGCTGGGGACAGGAGGCCACTAAAAGTGTATGAGCAGGAGAGTGACACCATTCGAAACGTGCTTTGGGGAAAATAGACTTTTCCTCAAGTTTCCTCACCTGCACCAACATCACCCTTCTCTGAGCAACTTACCACTAACGGGAAGCCTGTTCATGGGACCCTTAACACTGCTAACTGGATTTGCCTCCTTTGTGCTGTGAACAGCTCAAAGACAAGCATGAGGTCTAAATAACCTCTGTATCCTGGGCACCCAACACAGAGTCAGCCCTATGGGAATGCTTGTTGACTGAATGCAGGCTGGTGTGCCCAAATAAATCATGGAATAAAGGGAAATAGGATGCAGCTGTGTGTCCTGTCGACCTCCTCCCACCTCCCACGCTGACCAGGTCCCAACAGTGGCTGGATAAATGGGGCAAAGTTGTTTCTTCATTCTTTGGTAGGACAATATTAACTACTCTCAAGTGCCCCTGGGTTACCACTCAAAAAGGGAACATGGGAACAAATGGAACCAGCTCCTGGGTGACTGGGGGAATGTATTTCCTGAGATCAGGACATCGTGAATGCATCCCACTCCATTCCTCAGGCCCCACTTGGTTCTGCCCACACAGACTCCTATCCTGCAGAGCCAAGACATTTCTGACATTGAAGGTAGCTGATTAAGTGTGAACATAATCAGTGAACAGCTGCCTTCCTGAGACCTATGTGTATCTAGCTCAAGGCATAAGATCCTTCCAGACAAGCAGCTGTGCCAGATGGCAATACATCTATTATACATCTGTATTGGTTGTCGCAGCAGCATTGCAAAGTCGGTCTTAATCTCCCCATTTTACAGGCGAGGGACCCAAAACCTAGAATGGTGGAGTGGTTCTCAACCCTGGTTGTAACAGAGAATCACTTGAGGGACTGGTAAATACTAACGACCAGACCCCAGCCCAGATTGCTTGAATAAGAGTTTCTGGGGTGAGGCTCACACATCAGCGTCCAGGGTCACACTGCTGGTGAGTAGCAAACCCAGGACTGAAACTCAGCTTCCCCTATCCTCAGTGCTAAAAGCCCCATTTGCAGTAAGCAAAATTCTGCTTGAGAATTGTCCCTGGGAACTTTAGGTCTGGTGTAAACATTCAGAAGCTGGGTGGGAGGCAGAGAAGGGGATAGGAAAAAGGCGTCGCATCAATTTTCCAGTTCCCTAGGCTGCTTGCTTTTGATCTCAAACCAAAGGATTGATTTGTGGCTTCTGTGGCCCATTAACTGTTTAGATTCCTGCTCAGAACACAGCACAGTCTCTTTCCTGCCAAGCAGGGGTGTCCTGGCACTGGGGCCTTGCTCTTGCGTCTCTTTGATTGGGGCATTGCTAAGGGCAGTTTTGGCAGCTTTATGGGCTGTGTCTCAGGCTGCTGACGTGGCCGCCTGATGGATGGCCTGCCGTGCTGTGCTTCTGGGGCCATGCCCTCAACTTCACCAAAGGAACTTGCTTGGTCCATGTGTTTTGGCTTCTTTTTATGAGAATATTTGTGTTCGCCCATGAATCACAGAGTAGCCATGCTAGAAAGAAACTTATAGATCATCTGATCCACCACCGCCACTATTATCACTCTCCAGACACTTCTCTGATGAGAAAATGGAAGTTTATTTGATAATTAAGTATTAATTATAAAGTTCAACAGAGTAAAATATTTCTATACCAAGAAATTATTATAAAAATGTTTATTTCACGTCAACTATATGCCAGAGACTTTATTATGTTGCTTAATCCTAAGGGCCACTCATATTGCACAAATCCAGGGGGCCCCATTTATGTCATAGAGGATATATTACTTTATGGATGTTCAAGAGCCTCCTAGAATAGTCCTGTTCATAACTTGGGTGGCCATACCTGGTAGCCCTCTTAGGATTGCTGGCAACCTTATGAGGAAGCTGTCATTCCTGTAGTGGTTCCAAGTACTCAATACCTGTTTCCTTCTGCAGCAAAAATGGCTCATCACTGGAGATTATCAGCCAAATGGGAAACAAGCACCACCTTTCAGATGTGTCACTATAATGTGTATCAGGCAGTTTTTGCTACATAACAAATCACCCTGCAATGTAGAGGCTTAAAGAAGTTAACTATCTGTTATTGCTCACAAATCTTTAGGTCAGCTGAGCAGTTCTGTGGATTTGGGCTCAGCTTAGCTGATCTTGGTTGAGCCTATTGATACATAGTCACCACCTCATGTGTAAACCATCCCATTCTAGGACGGCCTTGGCTAGGCTGGCTAAGATAACTGGGCCTCTCTCCATGTGGTCTCCCTTCAGGAGGTTAGCCTGGGCTGTTCACATGAAGGTCAGAGTTTCAGAAGAACAAAGGGAGCAGGTAAAACCTCTTGAGGCCCAGGCTCAGGACTCATATAATCACTTCTGCTTCTCTGTTTGACCAAAGCAAGACACAAAGCCAGTTCAGATTACAGGAGGAGAGTAATGAAGTCCACCTCTGAATGAGAACAGGCACAAAAATTTGTGGCCATTTTGGTAACCTATTGTCCCTACAACTCAAAATTACAGAGTTATGGGTTAACTCTGTTAGAGAACATGGCTTAGGTTTCCATCTGAAAGTGGTATGACCTACACTTTCCCCATAATGTACCAGTCTGACTAGCAGCTGTCCAGTTACAGGTGGAAAAGCTGGAACACGGAACAAAAGATTGGGATTGTTGTCCAAAGCAGTGAGTTCATCTAAAAGGAAGGGGTTAGCATTTGACTTTCATTGGTACCTATCACTTTAGATATTCTGGTGCATATCACGTTAGATACTCCTTTTCTCTTAAAGAGAAGTGTGTAAGGATCTGAAAGTCTATAGGTGTTCCATTTAGCACTGAGACGGGAGTAGAATGTAAGTTCTTCCCTCTGTGGTTCAAGGTGGGAATGTGGGAAGAATAGAGGAGAGAGTCCCTTCCTGATCAACAACCCCCAAATCTAGACAAGGAAATGGAGGCTCAGGGAGATTAATATACATACCCAAGAACACAGAGTTGACAAGGTTAGGCATACTACCCAAATTGTGATACCAAGGCTGACTAAGATTAGCCTTGCTTGGGTTTCCATCCTTAATAGCTTCTAGCCTTCTGCTGAGGGCCCGACAAGGCTCTCAAAAGTACTGAGCAGCTAATTTGAGCTGAGCATCCTTCTAAACACCTTCATATAAATTACAGCATAAAATCTTCACCACTCTGAATGACAAGCATGATTATCTTCATAACTAAGAACACGAAATGCAGGTAGAGATGTTTAAGATCACACAGTTAGTAAACGGGGTAATATGGACCTAATTTTGAATTCAGGCTCTCACAAAATCCAAATGCTTTCTTCGTTATAGTGTATTTATTCAGTTTTCTTGTCATGCATTGTATGTGCCAGGCAAACAGGGTTATTTTTCTCCCCAAAAGATTGTTTTATTCTTTAGTTCTTGCTTTTACTTTACCTGAAATGTACCAGCAACTACTTTTTTTATGATGTAAATTTCCCCATTCCCACACTCATTGGCTGCCCTAGCTCTACTTATAAGATCCTTATTTTTTAAAGACTAGCTCACATACCACCTTCTCCAATATCCAGAATTAAAATCTACTCTTCCTTCATCTTTCCAGTAGGAAATCATCTCTCCCACTCCGTGTTCCTACAACACCTCACTTCACACCACCATTACCATTTACTTGTTTATGTCTACTATTTACTTGTTTATTCTATTATGCCTTGAAAGCTTATTCACAGGACTCATGATTGTAACCTCATTGCCCAGAATATAGATTTGTCATTGACTGGGAGGATAAAAGCAAAAAAATATTAAACTAAATTAAATTAAAAAAGAAAAGAAACTACATGATTTCCATGCTCAGGTGGCTGGTATTGAGTAAATCCCCATTAGCTGCTAGCCAACCTGGGAAGACTGCCTGCAGGAAGGAAGCTGTGGGTCTGAAATCCTAAGAAACGTGTGAATTTCATCAGTGCTTTCAGCTCTTCTCATCCTTTTGGTCTCTGACATCTAAAAGGCTTTGAAATTGCTTTGATAGAAATCAATAGTTTGTCAATCTTAGTCACAGCAGTTTTTGGAAAAGAGAAGGGAAAAATGTGTGCAAAGACTGGTGTAATAATTTAAGTTTTATCCAAATAAGATGTTCCATGAAATGCAGAAGACTGCTTAAAGTGACACATTTCTGGCAGCTGCGATTGTCCCTGCAAAAGATAAAAGGAGGATGGGAAGACAGCATTTTGTAGGAGCTCTCACCACTTCTAAACCAAGTCCCTTTTGTTTCTAATTCTCAGAGGAAAGAGGGGATGAGAATAGAGGCTTTCTAAAGATAAAAGAGTAAATGTTCATGCCGTGTGTGTCAGGCATCTGATCAATTCTAGCATGTGTATGTCACTTTATAATCTATAAAGTGTTTTCCATCTATTTTCTTATCTTATAATAAGTCTATGGAGTAGATAAACCCATTGATAATCAAGGAATGCTGGAAGCTTGAATTCACAGTATAATTTAAATTTTTCATTGTCTTTTTTGAAGAGACTTTTATCATGATGCATGTTTTCTTTACGATGACCTTTGATTTTTCTTCCAAGACATAAAGGCTAGCTCTTTGAAGACAACTCTCCCCCACCAGGCGACCTAATCCAAAGGAAGTGATCCAAGACACAAGAATAAAAGGAGCAAGATAAAGGCTTGAAGTAAAAGAAACATTTCTGGCCCTAGATTCTAGTCTGGGTTTGCCTGTGACCCACTGCATGGCTTTGAGCAAGTTGCTTCAATTGTCTTAAGTTTCCCAGCCAGAGAGTTAACTATTTTCTCCTCTCTGCTCCCAGAATATTTTCAACACTGTATTATAATTTAAATTTTATAACATGTATTTATGTTACCTCCTCAGAGAAACTTTCCCTGACCATCCTGTGTACGGTGGTTTCTCCCACCATTATTCTATCTCTGCCCCTCACTTGTGAACTTCATAACACTTATCATAATTGCTCATTATTTTCTTTGTTTCCCTGCTTACTTGGTAGAGGTTCTGGCTGACTCCCCATCTAGAATGCCAGCCTCATGAGGACAGTTGCCAGGATGGTCTTGTTCAGCAGGCCGGTGCCTTGGTGAAGCAGGTTCTCATATTAATGGAGTGGATGATGCCTTCTCTAGGAGAAAAAGAACTCTTCTTTGACTTCTTTGTTGGCCCAGAGTTCTCTGTTAGCACAGAGCTGATTCTCAATAAAGGATGATGTTGAGGGGCAGGAATATGCCCCTGTCATCCCTCACCTCACACTGCAGCCTTGGCCCATGAAGAAGAGAACAACTCTTATCCTTGTACTCAGTGCCTCTGCCCCTTACCGGTTTCTTCCCAGAGGAGGAGGAATTGTCCATCTGGTTGGATAGACCCTGACAGTACCATACCCTGAACTGTGAGTGGGTGATGACACACCATGGAAATGCAGCGTGCAGCTGTGAACACATCCTATTGTGCTTCCTGAGGCATGAGGAGGAACAGGAGGCTCTTCCCCCCCGCTCTTCTGGGTCCAAGCATGGTGAACTATTGTCCATTTCCTGTCTGCCTACAGTAAGCATCTGCCAGGAAGACATCCCTCAACTATTCTTCCATGTGACTTGTGTTAAGGTGAAAGGATCAGGCAAGACATCCTCATTCTTGTGGCTGTTTAGGTAATTAAACCTGGGATTGGCTTCACTAAACCAGGTATCTTTCTTTGTAGATCTGAAATTGTAGACTCAAATCTAAGTCCAGGATGGGAAGGAAGGCATGTTTGTTTGCACCACTTTCTCCAATACATCCTCTGCCACTGTTTTGCAGTGAGGTATTCTGTGATTGCCCAGACATTAACAAACTTGGAATTTTATTTTTTGTTTTGTTATGAATGTGTCTATAGTGTACCCCCAGAAGGCAGGAGGGATAATTCTAAGGACTTGAGCACTAAACTGGACCCCCAGTCCCCAAGAATGCTTTGTTTTTCTGTGTATGGTTCCAGACAACTTGTATCCCCAAAATGCAGAATTGCTGAGTGTTGAGTAAGAGACTCTAAATGTGAATATCATCCTAGGTGACTCCTATACACTTTGAAGTTTGAAACCATGTCCTAGCAATTGGCTGAATGAATCGGAGTTTGACAGATGGACCTCGTAGATTGATTAGCCTGCTCTGAGATCATAAGTTTACTACCTCACTCTCAAGTGACAATCCGATTAGCAAGAGGGGGTTGCTAATTCAAGACTTATGGTCCTTGGCATTAGATCTACAAGAGTTAGCCACAGCACAGCTGTCCCCTAGCTGTACAACCTCAAGCTGGGTACTGAATCTCCCTGCATATCAGTTTCTTCAACTTGTAAAACAAGAAGAATAGTACCCATTTCTCAAGGAGGGTGTAAGGATTACCAATAATATATGTGCAGTTTTTGATGCATACAAGTAGTTAGTGAATATATTATGAAAGAAAATGAACAAAAAATAACCTCCAACCCTGTAGGGCAAAGAGATAGAATGATGGGAGATATCTTGTACTGTGAAGTCTGTAGGAGGCTTTGAACTTTTATCCAGATTCTTGAGTAAACAAATGCAAAGACACACTTGGACATGACCACACATCAAGGCCACTGCTACAAAATAGAACACAATCTATTGTGATCACTGATACATCTGAACCAATTCTGTTTTTTTTCCAGCTGACCTCTACCAAGACCTTATGGCAGGAATGTCATGTTTCCATAACCTTGAAGATACCAAGTACATTATCTGCTCTGCAAAGAGATAAAGTACACAAGGCCTCCTTGTTTCATCTTAGAAACTTCAGTTAATAGAGATCAGTAAAGCTAATTGGAGCTCATTAGTTGTAGAGGTCAAGTATTCTCATAGAAAAATTATTCCCAGGCCACAACTAGAGAATGTCAATGCTAGAAGATACTGAAGGGTGATTTTTTAAAAATTCAACCCCCTTTTTTTTACAGATGAAAAACAGGCCCAGAAAGGGGAAGTGACTGGCTGCAGGTCAGCCATGTCACCCACTTCTGATTAGACCTAGAGTCAGGAACTAGCTGGAAGTCAGGGCTCCATCACGGCTGACCATAGCAAGCCATGGTGCAAGACCTGGGCAAAGTTCTAGAAATCCATACAGAAAATATCAAAGAAAAGTAGTTTCCCTGGTGTGGCTGGGTCCTCGGCTGGGAGGGAGGACTCTGCACTTTTGCCACACAAAGCCTGGTTGCTCATCTTTTCCCCGTAGGAAACCACAGAAGCCCTTTTATTGTTGGGGGCTGGTGGGGACTCAATACATTCTTTCCCCAGGAGAACAGTTCCTAGGAAGCCATAAACCAGTCTTTTCATTTTATTTAGGCCTCACAATTATCCATAGAGATAGGCATCCTCATTCCAAACCAGCAGAGGAACAGACAGAAAGCTGCAAATGGCTCTGAGCCTCCCTGTCTCATGGCTCAGGGTGGCCAGCCCCGACTGGAAGCACAGCTACCTAGTTCTGAGGGCCTTCTGTTCTCACCATACCCTGCTGCCCATGCATATTGCTTATCTCAATAATAGAAACCATGTTTATTTGTTTGCTTTATTTGTTTCTCCGATAGAAAATATGCTCCATGGGGGCAGGGGGATCTTGTCTGTCTTGTTGTTTAGCATTTCCTTAGGCCTTTGGGCAATGGTGGATACTTCTGTAGGTGTTCAGGAAGGGGAAGATAGAGGACAGGCAAAGGAGGAGGGAGAAAAGGAGGAAGGGTAGAGAGGAATCAAGGAAGAAATTCTGCCTAGGTGCCCTGTACCTCTATTTTCTGTTCTAGAATCAGATCATTATAATGACAACCCCTCAAGTGTGCACAGCTTCCACCATTTATAAAATGTTTTGGCATTCTTTGGATTCTCTCTATAACCCTGTAAAGTAGAAAGAGAAGGGCTCTTTATCCCGATTTTATAGATACATTCACAAATTGATCATCTCCTGAGAACTGCCAAGTACTAACAACTGTGATAGCCACGGATGCACCCATGACCATAATAACCTGGTTCTCATGGGGATTTCTTTTGAGCTGTCTCCCAAAACAGAGTATTGCAGGCAACAGGAAGGCCATAATGGCACTGCGTTCAAAGAGAGGGATTTGTTCTTAGAGTCTTCCCCAAGCTCCATGCTCCAAACAAGGTAGAACCTTGAGATGAGTTTTAGAAGGGCATGTGCAGAAGGAACAGTGCATACAAAGGTGTACACATTCGAGAAGTGTGGGGCCTTCCAGCAATGTGTCTGGCACCTAAGGTGCCTGCAGAAGAGCAGAGGCACTGACCTTGGAACAGAGAGCAGTGACCAGACCTCAGAGAGCCCTCAATGCCAGGTGAATAAGCTTGGACTTCAGCCTGGAGACATAGGGACCACTGATGTGTGTACACCAGTAAGTGGCCACATCTGATCTTCAAGTCAGAAGATCATTTTCAAGGAGGCAGTAGAGAAGATAGAAAGGAGAAGAGCAAGGCAGAAAGGGCAGCGAGAACAATTCCAGAGCTGTAAGGATTATCCTGGAGAGAGAGAGGAAGAGAGCCTGCACCAGGCAGCCCTGGAACTCTGCAGCAGAGAGACTCAGGTAGGGTCAACAACAGAATGGGCTATGCTTCTGGGAGAGGAGAGATCTGCCCAGGGTCTCCATAGCAAATAGATGGTAAACCTTGGTCTTCTGTATCCTGGGTCAAAATTCTTCCCATTGCAGGGCAAGTGCTGCCTCACACATGAACCTCCTGGTCAGTCCCCCCAAGGAGTGCTACATTCCCCAGGAGCCTACCTTCTGCTCAGCTACCAGCTCCTGGCCCTATCCTCCCTGCCTCTTCTCACCACAAATAAAAGCTGCTTTACCTTCCAGGGAGTGTTAGAGATTACAAAGCTGCCAGCCATAGGCAACAATGTCCTCTACCCTTGAGGGTTAAGGTGGGCCACTACCACCTACTGAGGTACCTCCTGTTCATTCATTCATTCACCATTTATCTTGTTTATTTTGTATTGAGCACTGGGACCCATTTGGCCTCTTCAGGACTTCTCTACAGTTGTCCTTTTGAAGATTTGTTTAATGCTAAATCTCAAAGAGACTTCTGAGCTTTACTTGGGCTCATGGTAGCCATGTGAAGTGTCCAGGGCCACAGCAAGCAGGTTAACAGCTTAAGTCCTGAACTCACTTCCAACCCCATGGGATTTCCAATGACCTCTTAGTGGCCTAGGCAATTAGGACTTCATCTCCGGTCTGATCAAACCAGAATGGTTTTCATGACAGGAAGAGGGAGGATGTGGACCTACAGAGGATCCAACAGGGGAGTGACTGTCCTCGGTCCCTAGGAGAGACAATGGAAGATCTGGTTGCTCGACACCATGCACACCAGCAGCACTCTGATACATATGGTGTTTATCCTTTCCTCATTCTTTGGTGATGTGCTCGTTGATGAGCTGTGGAGCATATCCAGAATGTTTTTGGAGCTGTTAGCTATTATGTCCTAAAAAATAATAAATTGCACACTGTGGCTCTGTTTCTTTCTTTCAAAGCAACTGGAGAGCTAAAAATACCAAGCTCCTTCCAGGGCCCACATAGTGTCAGAGTTACCACCAACGGGAGGGTCCCACTGGCCCTGGAGACCTTGTTGACTTTGAAAAGCTCACTCAGCACCAGCTGGGAGCCCTCCTGGCCCCAGTGTCTCCTGGACACCCAGCCGGGCAGGCTCCTCTGTGCCGACACAGACAGCAGGCTGCCCGTTGTTGGCAGATCGCAGAGCTGCACCCCCAGCCCGTGGCCTACCCGCTCTTGGGCCACCAGGTCTGTGTTTATTATTCCAGATGATAAAGCATACTGTCCCGAGGAGTTCAAAGCCCCAAATAACACGCTGGCTCATAGGCAGGAAAGTTGCCATTGTTCATTTCCTAGAGCTGTAGGCTAACCTCTTGCTCCCTTCCCTCCTCTTCTCTTCCTTCCCTTCCTCTCTCTTCTCCTCTCTTCTCTCTCTCTCTAGCCTATTCTCTTCTTTCCTTCTCAGGCCTTATCCCCTATTCTTCTCTTGGTCTCTCCCGTTTCTTTTCTCTCTAGAGCCCCTGGGGCATATGGGTAGAAAATAGTTTGAAAACTCCTGGGTTAGAGGCTAAAGGCCTTGTTGCCACTTGTTTAAGAGTCATTCCTTTCCATTCTGTCTTAGGCCACAAATTTTGAATGAGAGTTTAAAAGGTGGGTGCTAACTGATAAATGTCTAGCTTTCAGACCAAGGGACAGAAATCCTTGGCCCAGTCTGCCTAGGATCTTAGTACATTAAAAGGCATGAAAAGAAATGGGAATCTCTATATGTAGTGAAATTGACCAGAAAGTTAGACAATTCTGCAACCTTGCTAGATTTGTGATTATAGAGAAATTATTTCTCTGTGGGCCTCAGTTTCAAATATGTCTAAAGGAGTTAGGAATCCCTGTCTTGCTTTCTTTCAGGAAGGATTAAAATCACCTAAGATCATAGACAGGAAAATTCTTTGGTGCCTATGCAAGAGTATAGTAATATTATTACAGGCAACCTACTACCCATGTTTATTGTGAGAATAAAATGAGGCTGTATGTAAACTCTCTCATATACTGTCGGGCACAAACATTAGCTACAATTATTTGTCATTGAATAGGCCCCCCACAAAGCAGGCTGAGATGGAGATGTTCAAGCAGAAACTATATTAGAGAGTGCTTTCAGGATGCTCAGATGAGATAGGGAAGGGTAGGAAGCAGAGTCAGGCAGAGGAAGAAATAAATTTCAGTGCAGCCTCAACACACGTCTCAGCCAACATTAAAGAAAGCTCTGAAGCCGAAGGGTCTTTAAGCGTTGCCCTAAATGAAGATAAGGGGGTCAGGCATTTATACCTCCACAAAGTTTAGTCACTAGATATGGGCTGCCCCAGAAAAGGGGTGTGATCTTGGGAGAAGCAGCGCTCTTCAACTGCTACAATCCTCAAAGGGGACTAAGAGTTGAGGGTTGTCTGCTGGCAGCCCTCTCAGCAACTGGAGGAATAACTCCAGTTGCTCTCCTCTTTAGAACAGAGCAGAGGTCTGAGCCGTGCATCCCATTGTCTCCTACATCATCATTATTATATAAATTATACACTATATATTATATAAATCATACGTTAAATAAATTAGTTATTTATTTTATTGCCTCATAGCTGACAAAATCTGATACTGGCCTGAGTCTGTAATTACAAGAGAGATGTAGGACAATTATTTCTACCTAAAAGACCAGTAACTACTACCAGTTCCCAATGGAACATGTCAGACTGACTGATACAATAGGTCCACAACATAGAATCATGATTTACAACCTTCCTAATGTTCTCCCAGCCTTGTGCTCTCTGTCATACCCTACTGGCCAATTCTATGTACTGCCTCTCGGGTTGATTCTTAACTCTCTACTCTGATTCTGTCACTCTACTACTTAAACATAACCAATGGCTTCCATCTCCTAAGGAAACAGTCAAGATTCCTCTTTACAACCTGGTCTCACTCTGCCTTGACAGCTTCCTTCCCCACCTCTCCTTCCATCCCTCCACCTCTTGACCCCTGCAGCCTTCATACATTCCAGGGCAGCCCTGTGCCCTTGTCTGGAATTCCCTCCAAGTCTTCCTCAGGATGGATTGCTACATAGTCTCTGAAGCCCAGCCCAGATGACTTTTCCTTTGTGCTTCCTCTGTGACCTGTCATCACCTTGATTATAACACCTAGATAAAGGAATAATCAAACAGATTCAATGTGAAACTTCTGACACTAGATAGAAACAGGGCACTGTGATGAGGAATTAGCTTGGCTTTAAGGCCAACTGACCTTAGTACCAATCTATCCTACTGTTTCCTGACTTTAAGCTGTTAAGCAAATTATAAGGACTCAGGCTGTTTCCTCACCAGATAATCATAATAATACCTACTTCAGAGGACTGTTGTGAAGATTAAATGAGAAGACAGCTGTAAAATACACAGCTAAGTGCCTGGCATGGAGTCAGTGCTCCACACACCATACCTGCTGCTGGGGGACAGGAAAGAAGGGAAGTCCTCCACTTCTGCATTTTCTTCTCTGGGCATCTAGATACTCACCAGACTGTAAGCTCCCGGAGGGCAGGGTCTACAACTCCTTGCTCATAATTGCATTCCTAGTGCATAATTCAGTGTCTAACTAATGTATGTTTAAATATATTTAAAATATTCTAGAAATGCTGAAATATATGGATTTGAATTGAATTCCTTAAGGTTTTCAATGCGAAGGACATATCTCTCACTTTTAGAGAAGAGCAAAATAGAAATCCTATAAGATGGTGACCAGACCTGCAGCCTTGGCAAATAGACAAAGGAAGGAAAAACTGGCCTGCCACAATGAAGAACACCCCCATCTATCTTCTTTTCAAGGCAGCTGTACTCTGTAGTGAGGCAGCCATGCAGGACAATTTCAGACTAAACACATATACATCATTGTCTCCATGTTAGATGCTCATGTGTCTGCAGGGCTCCTGGGGACAGTACATAGGACTGAGACCACCTCAAAGTAGTTTCGAATACACATCCCTGTCATCTGCCTGTCACTTCTTGGAGCAGCTTTAGGGTACATCCATGGGGCAATGATTCCACATTCAACTTATCCTTCATGACTTGGGCTCAAGCCAGCTCACCAGATCCTGGTCCTAAGAAGACAGCAAATTGTGTGGTTGCCATAAATTCCACTGAGAAGAGTGTCACCTCTTGGCTCTTTTAATTGTTCCTCCTAAGAAACATTTATGATACAATGATAGGTGTTTAGAGGAACTTACATTCAGATAGTAATTTACCTGGGCGGGAACAAAAGCCTTATAAACACTGTAAAAAAGAGAAAGGGAAAAGATTGCATTCTTCTCTTCACTTGATACTGAACAAATATTTATTATATGTCTACCATGTGCCAGCTATTGCCCTGGGCACTGGATGCCTAAGGAAATGAGACATCAACCCTGCCCACATGGAACTCACAGCTAAGCAGGCAGTGTAATAAGCACTGTGGTCAAAACATGCAGATGAGGGCCCCCACTGCAGAGTTGGGAAGGTTCCCAAGAAAATGGCAATCAAGCTGAGACCTCAGGGATCATCTCAGAGTTACTCATGTGAGAATGGTCAGGAACAGAGGAGGGAAGAGTGTGTTCCCGTCAGAGGAAATGGGTGAGAAAGCACAGAGGTAAGAAGGAGCATTGGCTATTAAAACATGACATGTCTCTGCAGGGGGAGCATTGAGAATGCAGAGGAGTGATCATCGGGAGGCTGCAGAAATAGGAAAAGGCCCTACAGTGAAGGGACTTAGGAGCCATGCTGGATGCTCAGACCTTTTCCTAAGAGCGCTAAAGATCTAGTCCTTTAAGAAAGATCCTAACCACACATCCTAACCAAAAATCCTCCATAGAAGGATTCTATCTGCCACATTCATTACTCAGGAGTCTCCCAAGTCCCGGCCCCTATGCCAGTCTTTATGTGCACTCTAAATCAGCAACTGACTCTAAGAAAACTTAAGAAAGCTTTCCTTTAGAGCTCACCTAAGTCTGAGAAAGTATGAGAACTAGGGGGGAAAAAGACTATTTTAATAGTTAATTTTATGTACCAACTTGGCTAGACTATGGTGCCTAGTCACTTGGTCAGACACTAGATGTTGCTGTGAAGATGTTTGCATATGTGATTAACACTCACAAAATGTTTTATCAGTTGACTTTCAATAAAGTAGATTACTCTCCATGCTTTGGGAGGTCTCATCCAATCAAAGACCTGAAGTGTAAAAGCTGAAGTTTCCCAGGGAAGGAATTATGCCTTAAGTCTGCAATACAGAAACTCCCCTTGAGTTACCAGGCTGCTGTTCTGTCCCATGGATTTGAGACTCAGGATTACCACATCAACTCATAGCTGAATTTCCAGACTTCCAGCCTGCCCTGCAGATTTTGGACTTACCAGCCCCCATAATTGCATGAGCCAATTCCTTAAAATAAATCTGATTGACAGAGAAAATGAATGCAATGTATACACGCACACATGAATATATATGTATATATGTATATATATGTTTGTGTGTGTATATATGTATACACATATATATACATATCCACACACATATACTATTGACTCTGTGTCTCTGGAGAACCCTGATACAATTAAGATTCAGAAAACCTATTCCAAACTCCCCTCTTACCATTTAACCTCCCTGAAATTATTTTCTCATCAGTATGATGGGGACTAATCTCCCTCCCTTTCAGGACTGCTTTGAAGATTAACTGGGTATGTAAACACACATAGCAACATGGCTAGCACATAGTAGGTGCCTCACCATTGTTTTTCTCTTTCCTCGATTGATTTATGGAATAGACGCATACCCAAGGAAGGGGCATTTTCCTGCTGACACAGGCTGCCCTCGATGAAATCTGATCTAGAATGGGAAGTGCTAAACAAATAAAAAAGAATTTGCTTTTGGAGTGTGATTGCCACTGTGATGGATGGCTGCTCCAAAGGCTATTTCTCAAGAGTTCACAGTAAAGAAAAATGTTCAGGTTTGATTTTATGTGTGTGTAGAAAATAAATTGTATGACAAGGGCGGCGACATTTGGATGGGGAAAGGGCTTAGCCAAGGAATTAAACATGTCAAGAACCTCAGAATGAAAATAACATTGAAATGGAGGGTGAAAGGGGACATATTTGGAAAGCTTGACAAGTGGCACAATGGGAGGAAAGGTGGCATTCTGGAATGGGATGTTGGCCGCTCTCTGCCACTAAAGCCATGGTCTGCTCTTAATAACTCAGCAAGGTGCAAAGGAAAAAACATGAGCTTAGGTTCTAAAGCTCTATTATCACAACTGGCTTAAATTATTATTCTTTGCCTAATTAACCACAAAGCAACAGGGAGAGTTAAAACCAGGCAGGCCTTTTTATGGAATCTTTACGTAGGTAATCTCTCAGGTCTGTCAGCAAAACTCAACATTAGAAATATCTGAGACACAGAGAAAATATCTGGGATAATGTCACACAGCACATGAATGGAAAACCCAGGTCTAAAACCCAGTTATGTGAGCTCCAAACCACAGCTTTTGTAAGAAATTGAAAGTACTATCTAGATAAAGATGGCAAAGAGATTGCATTCAGTGTACCAACTCTGATTGATTAGGGCTAGGTTGAGGTGTGGGAGAGAGAATGCAGCCTCAGCATGAAAAGGGGGCTTGATTGATTAGGGATGTCTGTCATGGGAGCCAGAGGGTCTGCAGGAAGGCCAAGAATTGTCATCCCTAACCTGGTCCAAACTTTTTCCCCCCTATACCAAAGGTCAGCAAACATGCAGCCCATAGGCCAAATCAGGCCCACTGTCTAGTTTTATAAATAAAGTCTTATTGGAACACAGCCCTCCTCATCCATTTGCATATTGCCTGTGGCTGCTTTTGCTCTACAGCCACAGAGTTGAGTAGTTGCAACAGAGACTCTGTGGTCCGTAAAGCCTAAAATATATACAAACTGTCCCTCTGCAGGAAAAGTTTGCCAACAAACTTCTGTTCTAGAGCATACTGAGACCCAGATTGACTTGATTCCAATGAGATGAGCGCATTCATTCATTCGTTCATTCATAGTTCATCATATATTTATTGCATGTCTAATATGTGCCAGAAACTATATTAAGTACAGTCACTACACACACATGCACACACACACACACACACACACACACACATATATATATATATATAATTATACATACACACATATCTCCAATCCATGTCAGCCTAAAGTTGTTTCTCTTCATAGTCACAGCATGGCTACCAGAGGCATTCTAGTCTATATGCTTCCTTATATGCAGCAGAAAAGAGGGAGAATCTTATCCTCCCTTCAATCTAATTAGGCTACTTAGGTCATAAGCCTAATCCAAGTCTAATACTATTTGCTGGGGATATCCCATGCCCAGAGTGGTGCTACTAGACCGCTGGAGGTGATGGTAGCTTCTCCTGAGTCATGTGTGAGAGAGATTAATGCTTACACAAAATCAAGTTTCAATTAAGAACGAGAGGAACGTGAATAATAAATGGACAACCACCAGTGCCCACCACAGTGGCTACTGCAATAGTGCAGAAGAATAATGGTCTTGGGTTAGGGGTGAGCAGGAGAGAGAGAAAAAGGGAAGATTGGAGCAAATATTGGAGATGGAAAAATTTGTGAGATTAGATGTGACAGTGGTAAGATGGAACAGAGTTGACCGTAGCAATGATTCAATCACTTTTACCAACAAGGTGCAAGAATGGAAGGGTGGGGGAACCCTAAATCAGTACTTCTCAATCCTGCCGGCCTGTTAGAATCACTGGTACACTTTTATAAAATACTATGTCTAGGACCCTCTCCAAATTGATTGAAACAAAACTTCTAGAAAAATATTTGGGTATTGGTGTTTTTGAAAAGCTCCCCAAGAAATTCAAATTTGTAGCCTGTATTGAGAACCACTGCCCTAAAGCATACAACTCTCATCAACCATCTCATCAACCTCCTCCCTTTATGAATAGAAAAACCTGGGTCCTGCCCAATGTCACGCACTTCATCACATTTTCATTTCAGTTAAGTTTTGTTTGTGTATCTACAGTGTGTCAGGAACAGGCCTATCTTACTGGAATCTAAAGTTAGCAGAGGATCTAAAATGACACATGGGGTGCAGAAATCTTGGGAAGGAGGCAGGACCACAACTCTGTCCCATGCAATAGAGTGAAAAGAGAGGAGATTCTAGAGTCAGACCAACCAAAGTTCACTTCCTGGCTCTGCCCCTGTGAGGTGTTGGGCAAGTCACTTAAACAATGAGAGTCTTTTTAAACTCATTGCAAAGTGGGAACAATAGTGTCTACCTAGTGATGGTGTGGAGAGGGTTAACCAAGAGACTGAACAGGAAGCCTACAGAGGACATGAGAGGCACTTGGAAATTATTAGCACCTTTTAAGCAGTTTGAGGATGATTAGGGCTTGGTCTGGAAAATAACTCTGCAAGTGAACTGGAGGTCTTGCTGGCTAAGCTCCATGGGCCAGGGGCATATGAATTCACAGCATGATGAGCTATTTTGATTTCAGTTCAGGTTTTCCTAATGAAATGACATCTCTCTAAGATGACCGATCCCAGGAGAGAGCCCAATCTAAATTTAGAGGGTTTGAGTTCTTTTGAAAGCCCAAAAATGCTATCTATCTTCAGGCTTCATAGTTTCCAAGATCATCCGCAGTAGCCAAGCAGACCCTGGCGTTCTCTCTCACTGCATTTTGAGCCATGAGTCACCACATCCATATAGTCTGTTTTGGGGCCGAGAGAGGCACTCCACTGGAGCCCCTCTCCCTGGAGCCCTCCAGCTTTCCACGATGATCAGCTGTCATTAGGAGAGGATGTGAGTCATTAGGAGCTTGTACATGTGCGTGTCAGTGCAAGGGACTCACTCATTCCCTCTACAAGAATCACCAAAAGCAATAACAAAGCTATGAGTGGCCTGGAGTGTGACATGATGCCAAGTAATCTGGGCCCTGGATCCCCAGGCCTGATTCACGATCAATAACAAGCACACATCTTGCTTCTTTTGTAACTTTCGACAATGAATATCTTGCCTGAAGCTTCCCAGTCAGAAAAAATAACTTTTATCCACAGGGAGAGGATTTCAGCTCCTTGGGGGAAAAAAAGGTCAGACTAAAAAGGTTAAAAAAGCAATGCGTCTCAAAAGTGATACATGGACTAAAAATGACATTTATCTGGAGAAGGATAGAACAAATACATATCGAGTGCTTCTTAGGTGTCCTGCATTGAAATGATATATATGAAACATCACAATAAATTAGTTACCTCTCTGAGTACTAATTTCTTCATCTTATAGCTCTATTTTTATTACATACCTCTAAGTTTGTCTTGAATTATAAAAATATTTGACAATAATAAAGAAAATGTATTAACCATGTACTCTGTGCCAGGTACTCTACTAAATATATTGAAAACATGCTAGCACTGAATACAACAGTGCGCCCATGAAGCGGGGGTAGCCTAGAGAGATTGCACAAATGAGGAAGCCGAGGCTTTGTAGAGAGACTCATCCATCAGATTTCACATAGTAAGAGCGGAGCCAGTACAGTAAGCTGCCTGATTCCAAATCTCTTCCCCTGACAAATGCAGAAACGATAACTATGTAGCACTCTAATTTTTCTGAGCCTCAAAGTGGCAAATCAAGGGCTTCGACGTTGGGTTTCCTTGCTCCCGGTCCACTGTAATTTCAATTTTTTTCCTTAACTTGGCCTA
The DNA here is from genome assembly GCF_009828535.3 of Hylobates moloch. NCBI lineage: Eukaryota > Metazoa > Chordata > Mammalia > Primates > Hylobatidae > Hylobates > Hylobates moloch. The sequence continues at coordinate 45,700,784 of NW_026652293.1, forward strand.
TAAAGTATGAAGCAGGGTCAAATGGCCAAGGAGGCTGGGCAAAGCTCCCTAAGGTTTCAGGGTGTTTGTTTAGGAGTCTCCTCTGGGGAGTGGGCCTTGGAAACATGAAGGTAAATAGGCCAGATCAGAGCTCGTGATGTAATGAGAGACACTTCATAAATGGCAGCCCTGTACCAGGCATCTTGTCCTGCACCATCTCATTTAGTCATCACTGCAATGCTATGAATTAGGTATAATTTTCTCTATTTTACAGAAAACTGAGACCCACAAAAGTGGAATGATTCGTCCAAGGTCACCTAGCTGGAATGTGACAGTTTCTATCAGAACAATAATTTCTTATCCATGTTACTGAAATTCCTTGAGGTCAGAAGCATATTTTGATATAATTTATTTTCCTAGCACTTGTCATGGTGCCTTAAACATCCTCAACAATTGCAAGTTTATGTTTCTCTTTGACACTAACAATATTCATTCAAGAATATGCCTGGCATTATATTAGATGCTTTATAACATATCATTTTGTCACTGTTCAGAATAAGCCCATGAACTAGGTTTTAGATATACTTTTAAGAGGGTGAAACAGAGAGAGACTAAGGTTAGGTCATTAGTACAAGATGCATGAAGAACTTAAATCCAGGTCCATGCAACTCCAATACTGTGTGTTGCCCAAATCTGTGCACCTCTGCTCCTTGGAAGAATGCTGTGATCAGGTCTGACCACTGGAACTTCCCAGTACCCACATCCTAAGTGCACTCAGGAGTCTGCCTCCATTGGCACTGTTCTGCCTCACAAAATGAGAACCCAGAGGATTCAAGGCAGGAACTGAGTTTGCCAACACTTTCCAGGCTGTCTTGGTGTTCCCAGAGTCTGAAGTAAGAGTTATTGGAGCTTGGTGCTTCTTGTAAACTATTTTTATACCTGGAATGTGTTGGGAGCCAGCTGGCTGCTGCCACAGCTCAGATATCACCTGGCGCTTTCTTCTAAACTGGGGGAATAAATCACGTGGACAGCCAAGCCAGACTGTGTCTGTCTGGGTCTGTATCTGATAAGAAGCACTTGGCAACAAGTGAGCTGTGTTTCATTTTCTGCAGAGCTGGCTATGTAAAAGGCATCAGCCAAGGGGATAAGAATCACCGGATTGCAAAACAGGAAGGTCCATCCAACCTCCCACTCTACAGGTAGAGCGACAGACCAAGAGCCTCAGGCTGACATATTGAGTTGCAAGATATGGAAATACATTCAGCTGAATGGAGAGTGCTGTATTGAAAACAGGGAAAGGAATTTTATGGAATCCACTTACAGGACAGACAACCAGAACACATAGAAACCAGGAAGTCCTCCCCCAGTGTTAGACATAGAGCTACAGAGCTACAGAAACCAGCCTCATCCATGCCCTTGCCGGTAGCACACATTCCATGATTAAGCAAGGTAGGGGATAAAGGCACAGTCCTTTCAACCTTACAATGAGCAACTCTGATGGGCAAACTTCACCCCAGATCACCTACTGGGTTGGGTGAGGCTTTGTCAGGCCCCTAGGATGGCTCAACTTCTCCCTCTGTCTAGTATTTCTTTTTCCCACTTCCTTTTCCATGTGTTGATCCTTAATAAACACCATGCACCCCAAACTCTAAGTATCTCCTTTGGACAACCCAACCTGCAAAACCCTGACTCTCTCTGGCCAAATGGTATTTTCTTTCTGCATTTCTTGGTTTGTCTGCTCCATTCAACAGTTCTCTTCCTTGTGAACTATCTTAGACTTTTCTTCTTGGGTATAACCCATCCTGGGACCCTCCATAAGGCCTACTCAGCAGCTGTGGCAAATTGTATTTTCCAAATTGACTACAGCAACATTTTCAATTCTAAAAGTTCTTCCAGAAACTGGCCACTCCATATCAAGAGGCAGAGTCTATTTCTGGGCAGGGCTTTGTGACTGCCTTGATGAATAAAATGCAATGGAAGTGACATTGAATGACATCCGAGGCTAGGTCATAAAAGGAAGTATGGTTCCACCTGCTTCTCTCTCTCTGGAGACACTCATTCTTGCAATCCACCACCATGTTGTGAAGGGGTCCAGACTGGCCCATGTGATCAGACCACATGGAAAGGTACTGAGGCCATCAGCTGACAGCCGGCATCAACGGCCAGACATGAGTAAATAAGGTTTTTCAATAATTCTAGCCTCCAACTTTTACATGTTCAACTTAAGACCCCAGATATAGTAGAACAGAAATAAGTTGTCCCACTGTGCCCTTTCTAAATTCCAGACCCTCAGAATCCATGAGCTAAATAAATGGTTGACGTACACTACTAAGGTAATTTGTTTTATAGCCAGGGGAACAGAAATAGCTTTGAACTTCACAGGACTCCATCTTGTTTCCCACAGTCAACTGACTCCATCTCCAACTCTCAATTTCAAATTCCTTAGAGAAAGAAATCAAATGGACCCGGGATGGACACCAGACTCAGGTTGGGCCAGCAGCTTTGGCCATGTGGCCAGGAAGGCAGATATTCAAATGTAACAGGCTTTGCTATTTGGAATCATTTCATTCATTAAACAATTATCGCATATATTATGCAAGTTATATTCTGGGTGACTACTGTGTTTATGGAAATGATTAAGATATGGTCCAGTCAGCATAAAGCTTATATGTAGATGAATCAGATGATAAACAAGAAAAATATATATTCTTTTCCTAAGGTGGCATGTTGGAGTGATAGAGATTATCAATGGAATTTAATTTATTGGAGAGTCACAATGTGCCAGGGAGGAAAGGGCTATTACATATACTCCATCCAGATTCAGATTCAGCAAAAAAGCACTTATTGAACATCTATTATGAATCTCAGGGGCTATATCAGAAGGTATTTCTATATAGCTGATCCTGCATGATGAATATTTGAACCTCTCAGCTTGTCTTGAACATAAGTCCAGAAGGGTGACATAATTGCTTGAATCTGGGCTCAGACCTGGACCTTCTGTGTGCCATTCTTGTGATACCTCCCCACACCATACTGCCTCATACAGCATCCTCCAACATAGTTAAGAGGTGGAATGAGTCCGGTCTGACTGAGATAAAGTAATACTTAAGTACATGGGTTCTGGCCACAACCTGCCTAGATTCAAATCCTAACTCTACCACATATTAGACACAGCTGACAAGGAGGCAATAAGGGACAAATTTGGTCTCTCTGAGCCTCAGTCTCCTTGTCTGTAAACTTGGATAATAATAGTACTGACCTCGTTGAGCTCTTGCAAGGATAAGAGATAAAGCATATCATGAGTTTAAATCCTCTGTTATGACACATAGTAAGTGCTCAATAAATGTTAGCTCTTATGATCCACTTTGAGGGGCCAGAGGGTGTGTAGATTTTTAATCCTTAAATTAGAAAGAGTTCCCGATGGGGAAAGAAGCAGGAACAAAATTGGGAAAATTGTGAAATATTTTCAAGAACAATATGCAATTTCATTTGACTCAAGCATTAAGTGTATTGGTCTACTTTGTATTTTCTGCCTCTTTCACTAGAAAATCAGCTGCATGAGATAAAGAGCTTTGCTCCACCTACAGCAGCGCCTGTACGTGGCAGGTATATAATAAAATTTTACTGACTAAATTAATGAGACTACTGTGTGGTCTTGTGCAAACTACCCTCCACTCTGAGAATTAGCACCCTGCCTTCCAAAAAAGGGATAAGGACATCCCTTCATGGGTTGCTGAGAGGCTTAAATGAGATAATCATGCAAATCCTGGCCCAGAGCAGGTGTTAAATACCTGCTAATTCTTTTTCCTTAGAGTTGTGTATCCAGTAGAAAGACAAAGTGGTGTGGGATAGACAATAAAAATGTAAAGAGGTGAATGAGAAGAGGGATTGGTGTGTGCTAGAGAAGTTTGGGACATCTTTCTGGAGGAAGCAGAATTAAAACTGGACCTTGAAAGGTGAAGCTACGCTGAGTTTGCATTGGAACCTCAGGCTGGACCCCAAACTCATAATGAGGCGGGGACAATGGTGCTTTGCATGTGCCACCCACCTGGCTTCCCATCAGAACCCCCAGGGAACAGATCTGTGTTAATGGAATGTGCCCTCCCTTCAAGCTTCTTATGTTGTACACTTCTGGCACCAGAAATGGACACAAACCTTTTAATTAAGACACCAGTTTGCTATGTGGCCTGATCAAGTCACTATACTTAGCTGAACTTCAGTCTCCCCATCTGCAAGATAGAGGATTTGATGGATGAGCCCCAAGGGCCCTCTCAGCTCGGGCACTCTAGTCCATGGGCACTCACCCACCAGCCATCTCCTGAAGACACTGACAAATTCAATTATGTAATCGTTTGCACACAGTGTTCTTCTGTATGAAATTTGAAAGCAAACCCTGAAGAAAGACCTAAACTGATTTGACTCAAGACATGGTTTGGGAGTCAAGAAATATAGAGTTAACACAACAGAGGTGAAAGTTGAGCAGCTCTTGCCTTTTTTTTTTTTGCCTTTCTCTTTCCATAAAAGGAGGGAGCTGGGTGAAAGATGGGAAGGCACTTATGAGTGTTTTAGATAACGAGCTTATGACTCTCTTGGGCTAAGATCCTTCAGGAATAAACGGCAGGAGAGCTGATGAGTCCCTCAGTAGCCTGCCCATTTGGAAAACCTGTGGGACTGTGGAATCTGGATCCACTGTGGACACACCAGGATGGCCTCACCACTGAGCTCATTCTCTGGCACATCCTCTGTTATGACAAAGACCTTGGTGTACTCAAAAGACCTGCCCTAGGTCAGGGGCGTAGCTGTAGCACATCCAGCTAGCTTCAGCAGAATTGCCTAAACCTCAGGAATTATTTCCCTAGGAGCCAAGCTGATGCCAGTAATAAGGGCGGATAGATAGTAACAGCTCTCAAAATCTGCCAAGGGCAATGAGGAGGTGCAAAGGATTCCTGATGTTGGAATGAAGAAACCTAGAGCCACACACCAGGCTTTGTCCCCACCAGCTATTTGTCCTTAGACAGGTGCTTTCCCTTTCTGATCACCCCTTTCCATGTCTTGGAAACAGAATGCAATGCTGCACACCTCACGGTGGGCTTGCGAAGATCAAATGAGATCATAGATGGAATATTGTTAACACACACGGTTAAGACAATGTTTTAGATAGCTCATGTCTACAGAGCGCTTGACGATTTACAAAGCATGTTACTGTTAACACACATTTACGGCAGTTATCTCATGTTCCCCTGACAGTCCATAAGGAGCCAGGGTGAGCCTCATTATCTCTTCACCCCTTATCTGCTCCTCTCTCAGGGCACTTAGAACATTAAACTTTCAACTTTGTATTTTAGTTATTTATGCACATGTCTAATCTCTCTACCTTGAACAGAAGCCAGAGCAGGCACCAGGACTGACCAACTTTTCTCCACCCCACTCCCTCATCCATGCTCTGCCTTATATATGGTTGGACCTCAGTAAATAATGAAGGTAGGAAAAAGGAGAGGGATAGGAGGAAGAGAAAAAGAGACGAGAAAGTCTATAATTGAGTCCTTGTCATAGTTAATTTTCATGGTATAAGTTAAGCCATCTACTATGGCAGTCACTAACTACGTAAGATGATTTTAATTTATGTTAATTAAAATTATATAAAATTAAAAATTTCTTTTCTCCATTGCACTAGCCATGTTTCAAGTACACAATAGCCACAGGTGGCTAGAGCCTACTACATTGCACAGTGCAGATATAGAACATTTCCACCATTGCAGTATGCTCTGTTAGATAATGCTGGTATAGAAGAGAGAGCATGGACTCTGGAGTTAGACAAAACCGGGTTCCAATCCTGCCTCTGGGACCCATGCAGGTCATTACATGATGGTAAAGAGATCAATGCAACAAGAAGAGCTAACTATCCTAAATATATATGCACCCAATACAGGAGCACCCAGATTCATAAAGCAAGTTCTTAGAGACCTACAAAGAGACTCAGACTCCCACACAATAATAGTGAGAGACTTTAACACCCCACTGTCAATATTAGACAGATCAACAAGGCAGATAATTAACAAGGATATTCAGGACTTGAATTCAGCTCTGGAGCAAACAGACCTAATAGACATCCACAGAATTCTCCACCACAAATCAACAGAATACAGATTCTTCTCAGCACCACATCGCACTTATTCTAAAACTGACCAAATAATTGGAAGTAAAACTCTCCTCAGCAAATGCAAACAAACGGAAATCATTACAGTCTCTCAGACCACAAATTAGAACTCAGGATTAAGAAACTCACTCAAAACTGCACAACTACATGGAAACTGAACAACCTGCTCCTGAATGACTACTGGGTAAATAACGAAATTAAGTTGGAAATAATTAAGTTCTTTGAAACCAATGAGAACAAAGATACAATGTACCAGGATCTCTGCAACACAGCTAAAGCAGTGTTTAGAGGGAAATTTATAGCACTAAATGCCCACAGGAGAAAGTGGGAAAGATCTAAAATCGACACCCTAACATCACAATTAAAAGGACTAAAAAAGCAAGAGCAAACAAATTAAAAAGCTAGCAGAAGACAAGAAATAACTAAGATCAGTGCAGAACTCAAGGAGATACAGACATGAAAAACTCTTCAAAAAAATCAATGAATCTAGGAGCTGGTTTTTTGAAATGATTAAAAATAGATAGATGGCTATCCAGACTAATAAAGATGAAAAGAGAGAAGAATCAAATAGACACAATAAAAAATGATCACGGGAATATCACCACGGATCCCACAGAAATACAAACTACCATTTCACCTCTCTAAGCCTTAGTGTTGATATTTGTAAAATTAGGATGCTCACAGAGAAAATTATATCCCTGTCCCTCTCCCAGAGAGGATTAGACAAACTAATTTTTTTCACTTAAATGTTATCAGTCCCTCTGTGTGGATGCTTCCATGTGATGTTAAAGATAATGGTAGAGCCAGAGGCTGGTATTTACATCATGGGAAGTGGTGAAGCAGAGTGGAAAGAACCAGGCAGATGGGGCAGAGAGACTGACATTAGAATCTTTCCACTTGCCAGCTACATGATCATAGAAAGATCCTCCAACCTATCCAGGTCTCATTACCTCCCTTTCCCAGGTGGAAAAAAAAAACCAGTTACATTATTTCATTCTTACTACATCCCTGTAAGTTAAATACATAAAGAAGCTTGCTCAGCTCTGGCATATAGGACATATTCAAAAACTAGAAAATTACTACATTAGTATAAAAAGACACATAGTTAAAATTTTTAGAATCTAACTGCTTCAGATATGATTTACATTCCTTCTTTCTTTTTTATTCATTTATTAATTCCACATTTGTTAATGTATTAATCAGTAACTCAAATGTCAGCTTGAAGAGGTCAGAGATTTCTGTCTTGTTCATTGTTCTTACTCTGCCTTAAACAATGCCCAGTGCATGAGGGGTTCTCAATAGATTTCAATGAATTTCAACATCTGAACACAATCTGTAGGAATAATTAACTGACATTCCCTTTTCTGAATGTACAGACATGGTCTTGAGCTAAGTGACCATAGTTCCAAGTATATTCATTCATCCACTCATTCCTCAATTATTGAGTACATGCAGTGTGCCCAGCATTTAACACCATGTCTGCCAATGAAAGGAGACGAAGGCAAGTTTTCTCTTAAGAAGTGTTCTCACAGTGCACAAGCCTACCATCCTCAGTCAGGGATATAGACAACTGCAGTGTGTTTGGTAGAGTTAAGGAACGAAATGTCGAAACCTAGAGGAGGGAATGACTCCTTCAACTGGAAGGAATCAGGAAAAAATTCTCAGTGGAGATTACATGTGAGCTGGGATCTCAGATAAGAGTGAACTCTCAGGTTCTCATTGACAATTACATGCCCTCTGGAGCCAGATTCAAAACCCATCTCCACCACTTCCCAGCTGAGTAACCAGAAGATAAATTATCTTATTTATCTGTCCTACAGATTCCCCCTCTGTAAAGTGGAAACAGTTATACCATATGCTTTACAGAGTTGTGAGAATGAAATGGAATTATCTATTAAAAATATAGCTCGGTGCTCAATTATACCACTTACACACCATTATCTTCGGAGCTCAAAAGCATGCCTGATGGGAATGGAATGAGGCTAGTTCTTCCTCATAGCTGGAGCAGAGGCCCCATGAGGCAGAGAGGAGCAGATGGAAGAGAGTCTCAGGCCAGATTATGGAGGGCTTTGTAAGCAGGCAGAGTTAAACTTGATTTGAAAAGGAGTGAAGAACCACAAAAGGATGATAAGTAGCACGAAAAGTAGCATGTTCACATGTGCAGTTTCAAAATCTCTCTGGCTGTAGCACGAAGATGGAAGGGAGAGCAAGCCAGACTGAAGGCAGGCAGGAAAGGGAGGCCATTACACAAATTAAACCCAGAAATGCAGAGTAAGTCATGGAGGAAAGAGGAGAAAGGTCCCAGGGAAATGCAATTAATAGGCTTGGTCATGTTGTCACACTAGGTCTGGCAAGACAAGAAGGCTTGGTTAAATCCTTCTGATATAACCCAATAGAGCTTAACAAAAGGCCTCCTTGAGAGGTGTGGGCAGAGTTAAAGGAACAAACAAGGAAATGAGACACCTAGGTACAGGCAAAAGAAGGCAGATTTCCACCGCAGACCTAAGAAGCCTAGGGGAAGCAACAGCATTGTCGCAGACCAGAGAAACCAGAAGCCAAGAAAGATGATTGACTCAATAGGAGCCATAGCCATAGACAGGAATGCAGCCTCTGCAGACCATGACCAGGCAAGGGGAAAAGGGGGAGGAAATAACATATCTGGCCTCTCTCCCCATCCACTCTCTCATCTCCTGCCAATGCCTTTTATTGGCCAAACCCAACTAGAAGCTGGAGGTCAGGAAAGCCTGGGTCATGTAGTCTGTAGATATCAGCCTTCCTGGGCAAAAGCAGGTTAGAGAAGGGTAATAAAAACAATGGATTGGAGGGTAGGGGGAGGATAGATAAAGGATCAATATCATAGTAATCAATTAGATGGGAGTGGAGAGTGGTTCAGAGGGTGAAGAGGAGGAATTATTTCGAAGGAAACTACCCAATTAAATTGAAAGTAGAGGATTCAGATGCCTATTCAAGTCAATTTCATTCAGGTTCCTGTTACCCCTAAAATCTGTATCTTCCTTCCCTTTCATTTTCATCTGCAAATATGATCTATTGCTAACTGCTTGGAAAATGTAGCCAGATTTGCTCCAGATGAGTATAATTTAATTGATACTATAGCTAAAAAACAACTGGTCTATAACATATTTTCAAAATCCTATGCAAAGATAAGAATGGCCTGTGAAATAAAAACAAAAAGGTAGGGGAGGGAGAGCTCCTCACTGCTCTGCAAAAATTCTTTTTCTACAAACACCACTGGGAGCCAAAAAGCTACGTGTAAAATTGTCCTAGCCCTTAAGACTCTGCCCATTTCTGCCTGACACATGCAATTCGCTGTGTTCCTGACAGGTTCCAGTGCTGGATGGATCGCACATTGGAGCACCAGACCACGGTGACGTGATCCTCTGAGTGAAGCTAAGGCAGACACACCCCAGAGATGGGGAAAACGCCTGGGGACCAGAAATTCTGTTACTGCGGGAGTCACTGGAACTGTTGACAGCAACAGCCAAGCTTTCTTTCTGCAAAGTGCTCCCAGGAAGCCTTTACCGGCCTGGAGAGCTGAGGGGTTTTCATCACTAATTAACATGTTTTCCGCACTGGGGCCAGAAGTCGGACTAGCTAAGAGACACTGGGAGGCATGAAGGAGATGGACTGGCAGTTCTGGGCAAGCCTCGGCTTAGAATTTCACTTTGTGGAACTCAAGGAAAAGCCCAAGCCCCACTGGGGGTTTTCAAGGCCCCTCATGATCTGCCTGCCCTGGCTCCCTTCTCCAGGTCACTACCCCAGCACTGCACACTAGCCTTAGCCCAACTAAACAACTGGCATTCTGTCCATACACCCTGCAAGCTCTTTAGGCATCTGGGCTTCTTCACATGCCTTTCCCTCTGCCTGAAATGCCCTTTTCTTCTTCTCTACATAAAAATCTTCTACTTTTTATGTAAGAACATTCTCTAACTATGTTTAGATTTCTCCAGGAAGGCTCTGCAGAGGAGTTGTCGGGCACTCCTACTTCTATGCTTCTGTCATGCTTTAGACTGCCCTCTCAAGCAGCAAATTAGTAAATGCCTAATTGGGGCATGATGTACTGCTCCTCCTCAAGACCATTATCTGCTGAAAAGCAGGGTTGATATCACAGTGACCCATGGCATTCATACCTTAGTACTGAGTCTATGCCAGAATAATAGCACAAGGTGCTCATAGCACTAAAGCTGATCATTCTCCTATTGAACAATTATTTCCAGAAAGTTCTTCCTGTTTTGTTTTTGAAATCTGGAGCTTGTAACTGATGGGTTAGTTTTGCTTTATGAAGCCATACATAAAGCCGATCCTTCTCCTATTGAATGATTCTTTTCAGAAATGTCTTCCTGTTTTCTGAAATCTGGAGCTTGTAACCGATGGGTTACAGTTTTGCTTTCTGAAGCCATACATAATAGTTTCTTCTGGTGCCACATGCCAGCCCTTCAGATCTTCCAGTACAGTGACCATGCCTCCATTAGTCTTACTCTCCACCACATGCTTTCTTTTAGCCTAAATTAGGTTTTGTGTAAAACATCATTTTTGAATTCAAACAGATTTGAACTTGGATATGAGCTCTGCCATTCCTAACCCCGGTTTACTCATCATTAAATAGAGGTGAAATATTGACTTTGCAGGAATATTGAGAGAGTTAAATAAAATATTGGGTAAAAAATGGCTAGCAAGAGTCCTGGCAGGTATTAACATATCTGAAATATTTATTTAATGACTGAATAAACGAGTGAACTGGGGGTTTGTGTCATGTAGGTGGAGTCACATTTTAGACATCTAACTCTTATACTAGTTAAGAATCAATAAATGGTAGCTCTATGACATATACTTGCCAGGATATTAGGACAGAATACTGAACAAATAAGACATGCATGGTTTCTGCTTTAATTGCTCCTGGGGAAGTCATTGAACAAATGGTGATAAAGTAAGTGTGATAAGCAGAAGAATAAACTTGCAGGTCACATAGCTGAGTTCATCTGAGCAGGTCAATGAAGGGCTTCTTGTGGAAGATGGTCTTGCATTAGAGAATAGAGTACTTAGACAATCGTTAATGTAATAATTATTTGCTCTTCAGTCATTGTTTGTGTAGTTCTCTTATAAATTGGCTGGGCAAAAATATTGAACACTGTAATATTATCAAAATTAAACAACACAAAAGCCTCACCCACTAATCTCTGAAAGTTAATTGATGGGTAAATATGAAGGTAAATACACTAATTGGTAAATACACTGGGTCAGTCAGTGGTTCTTAAGTGACTATATATATAATACATTTCACAGGATGATGCCAAACTCTTGTCAATGCATAAAATTGATGTTTATTATAACTGAGATTATACATTATTCCTCCAATATCTCTAAGCTGATAGTTTGAACTCTGGAAATCAGGAAATCATATGTTCATGATGTCCAGTGGAGTGAGCGAAATTTGCTGTTTGTTCTATCACCTCTTCTACTCAGTATTGTACTGGAAGCCAGTGCAATAAGTCAAGAGGAACAAAAAAAAGGCATAAGAATGGCAAAGGAATAAACAAGATTGTTATTATACACAAGTGACATAATGGTATATGTGGTACATGTAGAAAATCTAAATATAGGGATGAGTTATTAGAAGTAATGTGAATCCAGTAAGACCACTAAATTCATAAGGTCAACATACAATTAAAAATAAATTTTAAAAAATCTAAAAATGAATTTTAAAATATGGATGTATAGTCTACTGCACATCTAGTCAATATACAATTAAAAATAGCCGGGCGCGGTGGCTCACGCTTGTAATCCCAGCACTTTGGGAGGCTGAGGCGGGCGGATCATGAGGTCAGGAGATCGAGACCACGGTGAAACCCCGTCTCTACTAAAAAATACAAAAAATTAGCCGGGCGTGGTGGCGGGCGCCTGTAGTCCCAGCTACTCAGAGAGGCTGAGGCAGGAGAATGGCGTGAACCCGGGAGGCGGAGCTTGCAGTGAGCCGAGATCGCGCCACTGCACTCCAGCCTGGGCGACAGAGCAAGACTCCGTCTCAAAAAAAAAATAAAATAAAATAAAATAAAATAAATTTAAAAAAAAATTAAAAATATAGATGTATAGCCTACTACACAGCTAGGCTACATGGTATAGCCTATTGCTCCTAGGCTACCAACCTGGACAGCATGTTACTCTGCTGATACTGTAGGCAATTGTAACACAATGGTTAAGTATTTGTGTATCTAAACATATCTGGACATAGAAAATACACAGTAAAAATGTGGTATAAAAGATTAAAAATGGCACATCTGTATAAGGCATTTACTGTACAAGGAGCTTTCAGACAGACTGGAAGTTGCTCTGGGTGAGTCAATGAGTGCATAGTAAGTGGACATGAAAGCCTAGGACATTACTGTATATTGCTGTAGACTTTATAAACACTATACTTTTAGGCTACACTAAAGTTATGAAAACAAAGTAATTATGCTACAATGTTATGATGGCTACAACATCACTAAGTAATAGGAATTTTTCAGCTCCATTATAATCTCATAGGACCATCCTCATATATTTGGTTCATCTTTGATCAAAAAGTCATTATGTAGAGTGTGACTTTATATAGAAAACTATAAAATATTACTGAGAAAATGTAAAGATCTTTATAAATTGAAGGATATACCATGTTCATAGATTGGGAGACTTGATATTTTAATATTGTTAGTTCTCCTCAGTTTGATCTATATATTCAGTGCAATCCCAATCAAAAATTCCAGAAGCTTTTTCCTGGAATATCAGTTTGGATTACTTAGAAGTAGACTGTGTAATGAGGATTTGTATTCAAGTACTTTATTAAGGAAATGTTCTCAAAAAGAAAACTGATTAGAAAATGGGCAAGTAGAACATGGAATGGGAGAAAAGCAAGCAAACTTTTTATTTCAGCCTGATCTGACAAGGGAACGCAGGTGTAAGTTGCGCTTCAGAGCTTTTCTCCTTCAAGGCAAATAAACTGGGCTTTCATACTCCTGCAACAGTTAGTCATTGCTAAGATCTGCCCAGAAGTGCATAAACTCTCAGGCATGTCCTGCTTTTTGTACAGTTGGGCAAAGTGGCTCCAGTAGCTCTTAGAGAATCCTTCAGTGAGAATCACAGGTGCAGGCAGTAGAAAGTAAACACGCACAGAAACTACAGAGTGGGGGGTGTAAAAAGTAAAAAGCAAAAGAGATGCAAGAGGTTTAGGTAAAGTCCTGACACAGCTCACTACATGAAATCAATGAGCGATGCTAAAATGTATATAAAAATGAAAACAGCCAAACCAAACAAATATAACTCGGAAAAGGAAGAATAAACTTGGAGTATTTACTCTACATATTCTAAATCTACATTAAATAAAACAAGTGTGGTTCTGGTGCAGTAATAGACAAACAGCCAATGGAACAAAAAATTCCAAAAACAGATATATACACACATGGTCATATGATTTATATCAAAGATGACTATCATGTACTGGGAAAACCCTGGTATTTTTAATAATTTGTCTTGAATTACAGGACGTAGGCATGGGCGAGGACTTCATGACTAAAACACCAAAAGCGATGGCAACAAAAGCCAAAATTGACAAATGAGATCTAATTAAACTAAAGAGCTTCTGCACAGCAAAAGAAACTACCATCAGAGTGAACAGGCAACCTACAGAATGGGAGAAAATTTTTACAATCTACCCATCTGACAAAGGGCTAATATCCAGAATCTACAAAGAACTCAAACAAATTTACAAGAAAAAAACAACCCCATCAAAAAGTGGGCAAAGGATATGAACAGACACTTCTCAAAATAAGAATCTATGCAGCCAACAGACACATGAAAAAATGCTCATCATCACTGGCCATCAGAGAAATGCAAATCAAAACAACAATGAGATAATATCTCATGCCAGTGAGGGTGGCAATCATTAAAAAGTCAGGAAACAACAGATGCCGGAGAGGACCTGGAGAAATAGGAACGCTATTACACTATTGGTAGGAGTGTAAATTAGTTTAACATTTGTGGAAGACAACATGACAATTCCTCAAGGATCTAGAACTAGAATTACCATTTGACCCAGCAATCCCATTACCAGGTATATACCCAAAGGATTATAAATTGTGCTACTATAAAGACACATGCACACATATGTTTATTGTGGCACTACTCACAATAGTAAAGGCTTGGAACCAACCCAAATGCCCATCAATGATAGACTGGTTAAAGAAAATGTGGCACATATACACCATGGAATACTATACAGCCATAAAAAGGATGAGTTCATGTCTTTTGCAGGGACATGGATAAAGCTGGAAACCATCATTTTCAGCAAACTATCACAAGGAGAGAAAACCAAACACCTCAGGTTCTCACTCATGGGTGGGAATTGAACAATGAGATCACCTGGACACAGGGCAGGGAATTTCACACACCAGGGCCTGTTGGGGGGTGAGGGGCTTGGGGAGGGATAGCATTAGGAGAAATACCTAACATAAATAATGAATTGATGGGTGCAGGAAATCAACATGGCACATGTGTACCTATGTATCAAACCTGCACATTGTGTACATGTACCCTAGAACTTAAAGTATAATAATTAAAAAAAAATTGTCCGGAATTAATTGAATACTAATACAGAGAAAAATAAACCTTTAACAAAAAATTCAATCCCAGGTGGATTGTAGATGTAATGCGATAGGTAAAAAATAAAGCCTCTGGAAGATAACCTACAATCGTATATTTATGACCTTGAGGTAGGTACATATTTCCTTAATAGAACACAATACACTAACCATAAAGGATGCATATATATGGCTTTAGTAATAATAACATTTTTCTGTTCATTAAAAGTTACCATTAAGACAGTGAAAAGACAACAAAGTAGGGAGAGATATTTAAACTACACCTATCCAGCAAAGGATTTATAATAACAAATTAAAGGATTCCTATAAATCAATAATAGGACACATAGCACAATTTTTAAGTCAGTGAAAAGATTTAAAGAAGCATATCATGAAAGACGATGTTCAAATGGCCATTAGCACATGTTCAACATTAGTAGCCATCAAGAAATGTAAATTAAAACCACAATGAGATGCACAATGAGATGTCACTACATATCCACAAGAATTACTAAAATTTGTGTTAAATGACAATACCATGCATTTCCAAAAGTGTAGAGCAGCTGGAACTTTTATACACTGCTGGTAGTGGTGTAATCTGTCTTTGGAAAACTAGAAGAGTCTATTAAGGCTGAAAGAATGCACAGTCGATGGCCAAGCAATTTAACATCTAGATATATACTTACAGGCCCAAAGAGATTGGGACCTATTTTCAGCATTCTTAAAGAAAGGAAATACCAGTCAAGAATTTTACATCCCACCAAACTAAGTTTCATAAGTAAAGGAAAAATAAAAACTTTTTCAGACAAACAAGCACTAAGGGAATTGCATTACCGCTAGACCAGCCTTACAAAAGATCCTTAGGAAGTTCTAAACATGAAAACAAAAGAACAATAGCTGCTACCACAAAAATACACTGAAGTGTATAGCCCACAGGCCCTATAAAGCAACTACACAATAGAAACTACAAAGCAACCAGTTAACAATTTCACAATAGAATCAAAATTTCACATATCAATACTAACCTTGAATTTATAAAAAATGAGCTAAACACCTCACTTGAAAGGCATGGAGTAGTAAGTTGGATTAAAAAAAGAAAATAAGACCCATCCATCCATCTTGAAGACCCATCCATCTTCAAGAAACCCATCTCACATGTAATGACACCCACAGCCTCAAAGTAAAGAGTTGGAGAAAAATCTGTCACTCAAATACTTATTCAAAAAAAAGAAGAGCAGGGTCACTATTCTTACACCAGATAAAACAGACTTTAAACCAACAAGAGTAAAGAAGGACAAAGAAGGGCATGACATAATGACAAAGGGTTCAATTCAACAGGGCAACTTAACCATCCTAAATATATACACACTCAACACTGAAACACCCAGATTCATAAAACAAGTATGTCCAGACCTACAAAAAGACTTAGATAGCCACATGATAATAGTGGGGCACTTCAACAGCCTACTGATAGCATTAAACAAATCATCAAGGCAGAAAATTAACAAAGAAATTTTGAACTTAAATTTGACACTTGACCAATGGGACCTAATAGACATTTACAGAGTACTATACCCATCAAACATAGAATATACATTCTTTCTCATCTGCACACAAGACATACTCTAAGACTGACCACATGCCTGGCTGTAAAGCAAGTCTCAAGAAATAAAACAAAATTGAAATCATGTCAACCATACTCTCAGACCACAGTGAAATAAAAATAGAAATCAATACTAAGAAGAGCTCTCAAAACCACATAATTACATGGAAATTAAATAACTTGCTCCTGAGTAGCTTTTAAGGCAGAAATAAAAAAATATTTGAAATCAATAAAAACAGAGACACAACATACCAAAATCTCTGGCATGTAGCAAAAGTAGTGCTAAGAGGAAAGCATATAGCACTAAACATCTATATGAAGAAGTTAGAAAGATCTCAAATCAATGATCTAAGATCACACCTAGAGGAACTAGAAAAACAAGAACAAGCTAACCTCAAAGGTAGACGAAGAAAAGAAACAACAAAAATCAGAGTAGAACAAAATGAAATTGAGACCTCAAAATTCATCTAATAAAACCAAAAATTTGTGTTTTGGTTTTAGGATAAGCAAGATCAATAGACTCCTAGCTATATTAACAACAACAACAAAAAAGAGATCTAAAGCACAATCAGAAGTGACAAAGGTGACATTATAATCGACCCCACAAAAACATGAAGATCTTGGGAGACTATTATGAACACCTCTATGCACAAAACCTAGAAAATCTAGAGGAAATTGATAACTTCCTAGAAACACACAACCTCCTAAGATTGAAGCAGGAAGAAACTGAAACCCTGAAAAGTTGAATATTGAGTTCCAGAATTAAATGAGTAATTAGAAACCTACCAAACAAACAAACAAAAAGCCCTGAGCCGCATGGATTCATAGCCAAATTCTACCAAACATACAAAGAACTGGTACCAATTCTACTGAAACTATTGCAAAAAAGAGAGGTTCTTCTCTAACTCATTTTATAAAACCAACATCACCTTAATGCCAAAATCTGACAAACACAAAACAAAGAAATCTATAGGCCAATATCCCTGATGACCATAGATGCAAACATCCTCAACAAAATACTAGCAAACTGAATCCAGCAGCACATCAAAAAGTTAATTCACCACAATCAAGTAGGCTTTATATCTGGGATATAAGGATAGTTCAACATATGCAAATTAATAAATGTAACTCACCACATAAACAGAATCAAGAACAAAAACCATACAATAATCTCGATAGGCATAGAAAAAAGTTTTTGATAAAATTTAACACCCCTTCATGATAAAAAACCCTTAACAAACTAGGCATTGAAGGAACATGTCTCAAAATAAGACCCATTTATTACAAACCCACAGCCAACATCATATTGAATGGGCAAAAGCTGGAATCATTCTCCTTAAGAACAGGAACAGGACAAGAATGCTCATGCTCACCACTTCTATTCAACATAGTACTGCACATCCTAGCCAGAGCAATCAGGAAAGACAAAGAAAAGGCATCCAACTAGGAAAAGAAGTCAAATTATCTCTCTTCATGGGTGATATGATTCTGTATCTAGAAAAGCCTAATGACTCTACCAAGAGGCTCTTAGAATGGATCGACAACTTCAGAAAAGTTTCAGGGTGTGAAAATCAATGTAAAAAATCAGCAGCATTTCTACCACCAATAACATTCAAGCTGAAAGCCAAATCAAGAATGAAATACCTACTGGGTATCAACGTACACTGCTCAGGTGATGGGTGCACCAAATCTCAGAAATCGCCACTAAAGAACTTATTCATGTAACCAAACACCACCCATTCCCCAAAAACCTTTTATTGAAATTTTAAAAAATTTAAGAAGAATTCAATTCCATTTACAATAGCCACAAATAAAAATACCTAGGAATACAGCTAACCAAGGAGGTGAAAGATCTCTATAAAGAGAATTACAAAATATGACTGAAAGAAATCGCAGATGACATAAACAAGTAGAAAACTGTTCCATGCTCATGGATTAAAGGAATCATTATCTTAAAATGTTAATACTGCCCAAAGAAATCTACAGATTCAATGTTATTCCTGTCAAACTACAGATGTCATTTTTCACAGGATTAGAAAAAAACTATTCTAAAATTTATATGAAACCAAAAAAGAGCCCTGTCAGTCAAAGCCATCCTAAGCAAAAAGAACAAAACCAGAAGCATCACAATACCCAATTTCAAACTACACTGTAAGGCTACAGTAACCAAAACAGCATGGGACTGGTACAGAAATAGACACATAGACCAATGGAACAGAATAGAAAACTCAGAAATAATGCTGTACACCTACAACTATCTGATCTTTGACAAAAATCAACAAAATAAGAAATGGGGAAAGGACTCCTTATTCGATAAAAGGTGCTATAAAGACTAGTTAACCATATACAGAAGAATGAAAACAGAGCCCTACCTTTCACCATATACAAAAAAAATAACTCAAGATGGATTAAACACTTAGATATAAGATCTCAAACAATAAAAATTCTAGAAGAAAACCTAGGAAATACCATTCTGGACATCAGCCTTGCCAAATAATGTATGGCTAAGTCTTTTCAAGAGCAATTGTAACAGAAATAGAAATTGATAAGCAAGACCTAATTAAACTAAAGAGCTTCTGCACAGCAAAAGAAACTATAAACAGAGTAAAGAGACAATGTACAGAATGAGTGATAATATTTGCAAACTATGCATCAGACAAAAGTCTAATATCCATAATCTCTAAGGAACCTAAACAATTCAACAAGCAAAAAACAACCCCATTAAAAAGTGGGCAAAGGGCCAGGCATGGTGGCTCACGCCTGTAATCCCAGTACTTTGGGAGGCCGAGGCGGGCATATCACGAGGTCAGGAGTTTGAGACCAGCCTGGCTAACATGGTGAAACCCCGTCTCTACTAAACAAAATACAAAAAAAAAATTAGCTGGGCGTGGTGGCGGGTGCCTGTAGTCCCAGCTACTTGGGAGGTTGAGGCAGGAGAATGGTGTGAACTCAGGAGGCAGAGCTTGCAGTGAGCTGAGATCGTGCCACGGCACTCCAGCCTGGAGCCTGGGTGATAGAGCGAGACTCCGTCTCGAAAAAAAAAAAAAAAAAAAAAAAAAAGTGGGCAAAGGATATGAACAGATACTTCTCAAAAGAAAACCTACAAGCGGCCAACAAACATAAAAAAAAGTTCAATATCACTGATCATCAGAGAAATGCAAATTAAAACCGAATAAGATACCATCTGACACCACTCAGAATGGCTATTATTAAAAAGTCAAAAAAGAACAGATACTGGCAAAGCTGCAGAGAAAAGGGAATACTTACACACTGTTGATGGGAGTGTAAATTAGTTCAGTCACTGTGGACAGCAATTTAAAGATTTCTCACAGGACTTAAAACAGAACTACCATTTGACTCAGCAATCCTGTTACTGAGTATATACCCAAAGGAAAACAAAGTGCTCTACCAAAAAGACGCATGCACTCATATGTTCATTGCCACACTATTCACACTAACAAAGACACAGAATCAACCGAGGTGCCCATCAGTGTGGACTGGATAAATAAAATGTGGTACCTATACACCATAGAATATTATGCAGCCATAAAAATAATGAAATCATGTGTTTCCAGCAACATGGATGCAGCTAGAAACCATTATCCTAAGCAAATTTACACAGGAACAGAAAACCAAATACCACATGTTCTCATGTATAAATGGGAGCTAAACATTGGGTATACTGAACATAAAGATGGGAAAAATAACTGGGGATAAACACTGGGGACTACTAAAGATGGGAGTGTGGAGGGGAACAAGGGCTAAAACATTACATATTGGATACTATGCTCACTACCTGAGTGACAAAACCATTAATACCCCAGACCTCACTGTCATACAATATGCCCCTGTAACAAACCTGTGCATGTACCCAATGAATATAAAATAAACATTGAAATTATTTTTTTAAAAAAATCTTAAATGGGCAATGATGCAAAGACATACAGAGTGGTAGAATGGACATTAGAAACTCAGAAGTGGGGAGGGTGGGAGCAGGGCCAGGCATGAAAAATTACTGGTTGGCTACAATGTACACTATTTGGGTGATGAGTACACTTAAAGTCTAGACTCCACCACTATACAATTTGTTCATGTAACCAAAAACTCCTTATAACCCCTAAAGCTATTGAAATAAAACTTAAAAGAAGAAAGAAACGGGCAATAACAATTCACAAAGGCTTCTCATAAACATTAATAATTGTTCATACAAAGTATGAGGGCTTCTCAACCTATCTGTGTTTGTTTCAAGTACTGAAATTTTTGCAAGCAAGATTAAAGAAGTATTAAAGTAAATATTCATTCTGTACTCTTTAATTTTTTTCTGATTAACAATGAAAATTTATGAAATTATTTTTAAAAATTGACAACTATTGAGAAAAAAATAAAATAGGTCTTTGGTAAAGAAAAACTGGGGAACCATTGAGCTATGCCATCACTTGTAATGCTTCTCCCCAGTAGCACAGTTACACACCAGTGTTTGGGATCAGCTATGGGACTTGTTTTAAGTCATTCGTTACGAGTATTGATGAAAAAATAGTGATTGTGAATGTTTTATACATTTTTATGAATTAAATTAGATTCAAATATTCCTATATTTTCATTTAGATACTAAAATGCTAATTTATGTGGTAGCAAAAATGATGGTATTTCGTGAAGTTTACAGAGAACCAAACAGTTCTGAATGTGCTCATGGGTGTTGTTTATGTTAGCATCACCTGTCACATATATCTTATTTCAAAGCTTTATTTTTAACTCCCTTTCTTCTGAACCTCCTTGAGCTTCATTTTTGTCATCCATAAAGCAAGATATAATCATTTTTGCCTACCTTATAAG
Organism: Hylobates moloch; assembly: GCF_009828535.3. Classification (NCBI taxonomy): domain Eukaryota; kingdom Metazoa; phylum Chordata; class Mammalia; order Primates; family Hylobatidae; genus Hylobates; species Hylobates moloch. The sequence continues at coordinate 45,721,983 of NW_026652293.1, forward strand.
TTGACATAAGGATTACATAATAACACCTCTTCGACGTGTACTGTCTGGTCGATGCTCTACCAGGCACTCCCACATATTTTTATTTTCTGGATCTGACATTCTGGGTATAAAATGTGAGTCAATCTTCAGCTGAACAACAGCTTATGTCAAACTCAGTCCATTGTTTTATGAAAACTTGATTTTCTTCATGGAACATTCTAAGAAACCAACACAATTTACAGAAGCAAAAATGAGAAATACAAGCTTTCACCCTTTGTAGACTCATGTTTTAGTGAGCCAAATACAAATTAAAAAGTATTTGTTCTGGGGATTCATTTTTTAAGCAAACATAGAGCCATACAACCCTACTGTCTATCCTCTTCTACTTCATTGCTTGTATCCACACCTGAAACAATAAATAACTGTCTTCTTTCAATAGAATGTAAACTCCAATCAGCCAGCTATTTTCTCAGTTTTATTTGTCATCTAACTTCAGAGTCTGGAAGACTTCCTGACACATAGTGGCCACCCAATAAATATTCACTGGCTAATTGAACAAGCATGAATGAATGAATGAATGAATAATGGGATGAGGGCTTCAGAACCATAATGCCAGGCCAGCAGTCTCTGCTTGTATATTTCCTATCACTTAAGCAGACACATCCCTGGTTTCAGGAGAAGGCTCTACTTGAATATCCTGTGTTAACACGTCATCTGTAATTATCCACAGTCCATTGTTCCTTCTATCAGTCAGTGTCTGACAAGAAACAGAACACCCACTATGTTTAACTGAAGGAAACTTAATGAAGAGATTATTTACAGAAGTGTGGTCAGTGTTAAGGGAACCAACAAGAGATAGTAACATACCGAGACACCAATGATGGCAAAGAGCTATGACCACCCCAATGGCTAAACGGACAAGGAGAGGGACCAACATTGCCCAGTGAGTCTGGAAGATCAGGAAGAGGGGCTGCCCCACCAGGGCTGCTGTTGGAAAGGGACGCAGCCACTGCCAAACACATGCAACCACAGTGAGGTAGAGTAGGAGTTGAAAGATTGAGTACTCACACCTTCCTCTCTCTTGTCTTCCCTCCAGTATGCTGCAGCACTCACTGGCCAAACTCAACTGGAAAACAAGAAAGAACCTGGGTGATACATCCCATAGGGACCAGAGTCTGGGGGCTCAGAGCAAATCAGAGAAGAGTAGAGAGCATATCTTGAGGGACTAACAGGGAAGAACCAACACAGCCCCTTCACATATTTTCCACCCATTGGTGGAAAATGAGCTGAAATATTCACTGTGCCCTCTATATTTAATTCTTTGTGACAGGCTTTAATCCTCTCTCCCCAACTACATTCACTGGTCTGTCATCTTATTGATCTTGTATGATCACATGTGGAAAGCAAATACGAGTTAAAGGGTAATCACATAGTAGGGGTACTCAGTATGTGAGCACCCAGCAGATGTCAGACATTGGGCTGAGCACTGGATAGAGAAGAGCAAATGGAGCTCCTCTTTCCTCAAGGTACTTACAGACATAGAGTGGAGGATTCAAAAGAAAGAGAACAAAACAGCTAAAATTGTAACAAGGCAAGATAGCTGTTTATTGGGGATGAATGAAGAAAATCATGAAATGCATTCTTAATGAAAAATGGAAGGCCCAGCACAGTGACTCCCGCCTATAATCTGAGCACCTTGGGAAGGCAAGGCGGGAGGATTGCTTGAGCCCAGGAGTTCAAGACCAGTTTGGGCAACATAGTGAGACCTTGTCTCTACAAATAATAATTTTTTAAAATTATATGAGTGTGGTAGCACATACTTGTGGTCCTAGCTGCTCAGGAGGCTGAGGCAGGAGGATCACCTGAGCCCAGGAGGTTGAGGCTGCAGTGAGCTGTAATCAAACCACCACACTATAGCCTGAGTGATGAAGTAAGACCCTGTCTCAAACAAAAACAAATTAAAAATTTTAAAAATTTTATAAAAGGAAAAATAGAAACTTACATTATTGCATTCCTTTCTACAAAGTTTTATCTTCTTTAAGCTTTTGTATTTTACAAGAAAAAAAAACAAGACATTGGTGTTGATTTGAGGTAGCCAAAACAACAGTGAGTAGAAATAATTTCTGGGCACAAGAGTGGAAAGAGAAGCTTTGGAATCAAAGAACGGGAATCAAATCTTTGTTTCTACCACTTTGAAGTCCAAAACTACTGCAATTTCATCTTTACATGGTGATAGTGATACCTATGCCACAGGGTGGCTGAGAAAATAAAATTATTTGACTTTTTGTACACAAAAGCATTTCTGGGCACTGTGCTAAGAATTCACGGTGTTATTTCTTTTTTTTTTTTTCGCAGTGTTATTTCTAGTTAAAATATTCAACCAATATATAATGAGTAGGGCAGGAAATAGACCTAATATAGGTGAAATCTCTATATGTCCCTGTAATTGTAATTAAGGCCATCTTAGGAATAAAACGTTGTTAACACTCTCCATATGATTTCAAATTGTGCTCTCAATTTTCTACCCCAGGAAAAAAGCACATGATTGCACATCAAAAAACATCTGCTCAGTGGCTAAGTTTCAGATTAGAGTTAATTTCAAGGTTGATTGGAATGTCAGAGTTAATGATTTTGTCCCCAAAAACTTGGAATTTGTAATTATCCTAAAGACTGTAAACAGCATTGGAAAGAGCTATTTGTCTTCAGCTTGTTTTTTCCCAGAATTTCCCAGAACTGCCCATAATCTCTTTCTGCAATAACCTCAACTGTATGCAATAGTATAATAGTTAAAACTGTGGCGCCTGGCACTCTCCTGAATTTATAAACCAGTCGGTCTGTTATCAGTGTTGTTATTAGGTCACCAAGATTGTTTAACCAAAAAGTGACACAATTCTCTACCCCAACCCCTATCCAGTGTTTGGCTAAGGCTAAATAAAATATGAGAAAAATATAATAAACTAAATAAGTTGGTTTGAATCCCAGATAATAAAGCACATGTGTCAAAAAGAAGTGAAAGAAGTAAAGTTATTTAAAATTGGGAAATTTGTTAGTTTTCGGTAGCAAATCAGGACTGAGAAAATAGAAGGGAGTAGAAAAGAGGGAAGAAGAAAGGGAAGGATAAGAGGGGAAGAGAGGGGAGCCAGGAGAGACAGAGTGAGTGAGAAGAAAGAAGAAGTAGAAGGAGGAGGAAGAAGAAAAGACAAAAAAGGAAAAGAAAGCAAGTGCGAATCCAATCCTGCCAAAGTTCACAATAACATTAGTTTCTAAGAAGAATGGTCTTGGTCCCCTACTGTGGCATCCAATGTCACTGGTATTTAAATGATTCCACCATCCAGTGATTATTTATGAACTTCAAGACCATAAATCTGTTCTGGATGACCGTGGAGCATGGCTTATGTCCTTTGGGACATGCTATGTGATACAGCTAAGCCTCCATTCCAACCCATTCCCTATCCTTGATGCCTTTGTCTCCACAGTCATTCAGTCTTCTCATATTAAGTTGGAATTCCACACTGGCAGAGCTAGAGGGCTCTTGGAGTTCATTTAGTGCAGCCCTGCTATTCTAAAGAGAAACTAAAGCCCAGAGAAGAATAGCAGCTATTTGTCCAAAAAACCAAGGCTAGAAAAACAATAATTGCTCCAGTCTGAGGTGCCTCAAAAAAAAAAAAAATGAGATTTTATATAGGGCTGCAACTGGGATAAAAGGATCAGGAATTGTTTACCTCACCCCTGAACTACCACTCCCTGTGCTCAGTGATTCTTTTGACAGGAAGCAAAGTCTTCTGCTCTTCGGGGAGAATGAAGAATGTTGGGACTGACATTTATTGAGCACTTTGTATGTGCCAGCCACTGTGCTCCTTGCTTCATATTCATGATCTCATTTAATCTTCACCACAACCTAATAACCTGGCTTCTCTGAGCACCAGTTTCCTCATCTGTAAGATGACCTTCCTAAGGTCACATGAAGTTTGTTTGCCTTTTAAATAGCAATGGTGCTGGGGAGTGGGGTGGATTTTGGAACCACTTGGATAAAGAAACACAAAAATTAAAATTATCTGTAAGTTCTGAGTATTCTTTTCTGAATCACTCCTAACAGCAGAGGGATAGAGATAGAAAGCTATGGGAAGAAGAGAGGTCTTCATTCATGTGCTTTTTTCACAGTCGGCTAGGTTGTATTAACAATTTTATTAGTCAAGGGAGGCTATCATCTATTTAACAAGCACAGCTTTATTGTTAAGCCATTGAGATTTGAGAGTTCTTGCCCACTCCACAGTGGAATCAAGTGTTCATCCAGCAGACTTCTTCACAGTGATTCAGAGCTCAGATTCCTCCCATCTTGTGGCACTGCCATCTTCACCATGTGACCTCCAAGGCAGCCACAGAAAAAGAGAGGATAGAGTACTGCGCAGAAGAGAATATATCACTACTACCCACGTGCCACTGGCTCTACCATGAGTGCAAAGGGCTGGGATGAGGCTTAGCTGTGTGCCTGAGAAGAGAGGAAACCAGACCTGTGGTAAGCACTAGTGTTCTCTCTGCCACAATAAACGGCCTTAAACAGGCAAAGAATTCTCCCATTATGTCAGAGTACCCCCAATAACCGTGTGAGTTCAGTACCCTCAGAACTTCACTCTGAGGGAGAATTAGATTCGATCAAGCTTACACAGACTTAGGCTGTAGAGCAGAAAAGCTCAGGTCATATTTCAGATATAAACGCAAAGTTCTTTCCTCCAAGGTCCCAGGCAATCCTGTGCTGACCAAGGGAGCTAGAAAACATCTGGCTCCTCCTTACCTAGCACAGCTTCTGTAAGGCATTACTCAACACTGAATGAACGTCATGATAGCAACCACACAGGCTGAGACACTCAGCCACTCCTCCATTACTGCAGCCAAGGAAGGAAGAGCCTGGGCTTTTCTGTCTACATTCTTAGAATCATTGAGTCAAGCTGGCCTGGGAAATCTCAAGATATCACATTGGCACAGTCTAGGTAGAGGAAATCAGGCATCCTGACTTCTCACTCAGAACTTTTCAAGCTTCCAAGAGTACTGCGGCCCTCTGGTTTCTGCCCAAGAGATAACCGGAAAACTTTTTCCATTGTCTCCCTATACAAGATAATGGTTTACAGATTGGAAAGTTAAAACATAATCTTCAAACACAAAAGGTGGGCTTGCTTCAGTATGTGGCTGATAAAGCAAAATCAACCGTCTATTAAAAACAAAAATAAACACTGAGAAATGGAACATTAATAGAAACCAAACTAGAGGCAAGAAAGCTGAATTTTGGATCTGGCTGTGACACTTGTGCGATTTGTGTGATCCTGAACAGTTAGATACAATACTCTCTGAATCTTGACATTCTCTTTTGTTGAAACCAAATGGGTTAGGTTCAGTGGTTCTCAATTAGGGGCCGCACTGTCCCCTAAGGGGCATTTGTCAAAGCATGAGGGCATTTTTTGATTGTCCAGTTGTGCCTGGAGGATACAACTAGCACTTAGCGAGCAGAGAGGCCAGGGAAGCTCCATGTCCTGCAGTATGTAGTAGTCTCACCCAATCAAGAATTATCCCTCCCATAACGCCAGTGTCATCACTGTAAGAACAAAAATCACCCAGGATAATATCTCACTGCTAGGATCAAAGATTTTTTAACATAAAATTGGCCTAATTTTCCGCTTTCCTGGCTAGGAATCTCACAGCAAATTGGAGAATTCTCCTTCACAGCTCTTTGTAACCTAAGTGCTTGGTATTATACTTTCTATCCCTCCTTTTCCTCATTCTCACTATGTACTGTATCTCTCCCTCTCTCCAACACACACACACACACACACACACATCAATTTCAAGCTTCTTAACTTTTCAGTCTTACCTTAATGGTCCAATTTTAAATAAATCTTTTTTTCTATTGTTAATATACTTTTAAAAATAATTATTTTTTATTTTTATTTCAACAGTATTTGGGGTACAGGTGGTTTCTGCTTACATGAATAATTTCTTTTCTTTTTCTTTTTTTTTTTTTTTTGAGATGGAGTAGCTTTCTTGTCACTAAGGCTGGAGTGCAGTGGTGCAATCTCGGCTAACTGCAACCTCTGCCTCCCAGGTTCCAGCAATTCGCCTGCCTCAGCCTCCCAAGAAGCTGGGATTATAGGCACACACCACCACACCTGGCTACTTTATGTATTTTTAGTAGAGACAAGGTTTCACCATGTCAACCAGGCTGGTCTCAAACTCCTGACCTCAGGTGATCCACCCATCTCAGCCTCCCAAAGTGTTGAGATTACAGGCGTGAGCCACCACACCCGACCTGGATGATTTCTTTAGTTGTGATTTCTGAGATTTTGGTGCACGTGTCACCCGAGCAGCGTACACTGTACCCAACATGTAGTCTTTTATCCCTCATCCCTCTCTCAACCTTCCCCTGTGAGTGCCCAAGGTCCATTATATTATTCTTATGACTTTGCATCCTCATAGCTTAGCTCCCACTTATAAGTGAGAACACACAATATTTGGTTTTCCATTTCTGAGTTACTTCACTTAGAATAATGGCCCCCAGCTCCACCCAAGTTGTTGCAAAAGACATTACTTCATTCTTTTTTATGGCTGAGTAGTATTCCATTATATATACACACTATATATATAAAATATATATACACACTATATATATACTATATATTATAAATATATATAGTGTATATACACTATATATACTATATAGTATATATAGTGTATATACACTATATATA